>NC_133123.1:176873765-177473765 GCF_033568475.1 Henckelia pumila
TGTTTCATAAACCGAGACTCAAAAATTTTGTACAATTGATTAATTCAATCGATTGATCTGAGCAACCTGGCTCTGATACCACTGTTGGAAAACTGGCGAGTTCCCAGATCAATCACGATTGATACCCGGTGCAGCGGAAGTTTAAAATTTTTATCATGGAACAATTCCATGGTGTGGGTATCAACCATTCAACGATTAAATTATTGTGTGTGTAAAATTTAAATAACAATTAAATAAATTTTACCTCAAATCTCGCAACGAGATTAATGGACACCAACAGAACAATTCTGCTCTTGTTGTCTCTCCCTGGAACCGATGAACGCCTTCAATCAGGTCCACGAACAGAGGTTTAATCCCTCTGATAGATTGCACTAGAAAATCTATCAGAAGTTTTCTGCGAAGAGAATACACGAATTTGATTCGTTATTCCTTACTGCGATTCAAAATCACAGACCGGAATTTTCTCGGGCAGAGGGAGGGAGAGGCGGCCGAAAACGTTTTGAGAGGGGCTAGGGTTTCGAAAATCCTGTCTCAAAATTATGACCTGTTGTGTGTAATTTCTGTACTGAAATAACTTATTTATAATGCAGGCCACTAACACCTTAGGGCCCATTAGTCATAAGCTGGGGCCCGACAAGCAAAGCCCGCTCGTTCAGAAATTAATATAAAATTCATCGTGACTCCGATTGATGAAACGATTTCACCAATGTGCACAGAAACCATTTCTGCACGTTTTAAAGTCAAAATAAATTTTCCTGAATCCGAATTCAGTGGTTTCCAAAAATGTCCATCCCTATGTCATTTTAGGAAATCCTACTCCCTTACTCTTATTTAAGAAGTCCAACTCCTTAGTTCATTAAATTTAACTCTTTAAATTTAACTATCTCAACGGGGATTAAAACTCCATTACACTGTGTGACCCTCAATGGTTCAGGGATACAGCTAGCCGTGGGCTCACAACTCCTTGTGACTCGGAACAACACTTTCCGACTTGCCCAACGAATCATGGTAAAGCGCCTAGCAACATCGCCCCATGATTCCCTAGGTATCACTGATAGTGCCTACAAGAACCAGTAGATTTTGGTTAACGTACAGTACGGTCCCTTCATCCATATATCCCGATCGAATCAACAACCATTGGTATATCGAGAGTCGCTCAAGATTCGATAACTATGCAATACATCTTGAAGATCAAATTAGTGACATCGCATGTGCTACTAAGAAACCATTTCTTAAATCACATCAAGTACTCTGGCCAGAGATTTGTCACACTAATATCTCCTCAGATCGCATAGGATATCCACACTCGCAAGTATGTGGTGAATCCTTGACAACAATGCATTGACTCCTATATGTGTCGTAACTGTACCCAATCTCGACACCTGATGACCCCCTCAGAGTCGGTAAACGAGTCAAAGCACAGTACTAGCATATAGAGTCTCCATGATGTTTCAAGTCGTAAGGACTAATGGTGTACAACCAAAACCGCGGACTTTATCCACTCGATAAGTGATAACCACTTGGAAAGTCCGGATAGGGTAGTTCGACTATTCATCCTATGAATATCCATTTGCATGCTTCGAACATCTCCATGTTCCCTACCAATGAAACGTGGTACTCCGCATCGCAAATGCTAGTCTCAAACTCGAGCGATCCTTATCCTTATTATCGGACGGCTCAATCGACTAGGAACGGTTTTAGAATATACAGTGACTATAAGATGTATTTCATGATAGACATCTCCATGTTCTACCACATCTTACATACACTATAGTATATTCAAGGTCTTTATCAAAACAACAATAGTATATCACAATATAACAATATGAAGTAATATAAAGTCATTGCCATAAAAGTGTAAATAATATTAAACAAAAGATTGTTTATACAAAGAGTCAACAAAGCCCATAGCCACACAGTTGGCTCACTGGGCACCCACTCTTACAGAAGAACGGTAAAGAGATTTCCTTGAGCCGTTGATTGTTGTTTAGGTTGTATAGTTTTTGATACAATCTTTTGTTGTAGCTATCCAGAGTTGGAACTACTGCATTGAAAGGTAAAAGCAGTCATCGTTAGCGGGATAGCATACTCGGGATAGTTGGTTCTTGAGTTTCCCTTAAAATCACATATTGCATCAATACTTATTCTAGCATGTGGAACAGGTATTTTGTTGATTGATTGAGATTTTGTTATGTGGCTTATGTTTTATGTTTTGTTATGCATTCCTTCGATTTCAGCGGGCAGAACAGCCCTTTTTGTTTAGACGTTTTGGGAGCTTACTATGAGTGGCCTGGGTGTAAAGGTTCACCTAGTGTCAGCATAATCCTTATAGTTGCACCAAAGTCTAGGGGAGTGGGATACGTGGCACCACCTCGATTGGTAGAGTCGGTGAGTCGATACGTGATCTCATCCTCGGGATCCCAAAAGTACAGCAGCAATCTCCCGTTTATCAGAATTGATATCCCGATTTAAAGACACGAATTTCATTATCTTGATTTGATTATGTTGTCTTGAAAGCATGTTGTTGAGATATTACATGTATTACTTGTTATGTTTCTTTTACTGGGAATACCATTCTCACCGGTTTATCCGGCTGTTGCTTTGTTTTGTATGTGTACTTGGCAACGGGTGGGGCAGGACCAAGTCAGAAGAGGCATGGTAAGCTTCGGGATCAAGGGATAGAAGTGAGACTCGGTTTAGAAGTCGTGTCAGCATGTCTACCTAGTGATGTTGGAACATGTTTAGATATCGAACTTCGTTATTATGTTGTATTGTTTATGCGAACTTTTTGATTTAATGTGTTGTTGCATGTCCTATACTTTGAGCAGTTGTTAAGCTCTAAAACTTCATGTATTAGTTGGAAGAACTGCTTTTGTAATGCATGATTTTGATTTGAACGTGTTGGAATCAAGTTTCTGAGTTTCTACTCTGATTTGGCTGTGCAGCAAGGAGCGCACGGTCTTCTGTTTTTAGCAGACCGAGCGCACCCCCTTTTAAAAAAAATGTATTGCTTTGCTTTTAGTCTTGGATCTTGAATGCCTAATTATTGTTTAATCCGAGATTAGTTGTTTAGAACCGAGGTCTCACAGAGCTTGAGACTAGTATTTGCGCTGTGAGTACCACGTTTCATTGGTAGGGGACATGGTGATGTCCAAGCATGCAAATAGGTGCTCCTTGTAGAGTGCATTGAACAACCCTCCCTAAAGGATTTTCCAAGTGGTTCTCACTTATAGAGTGGAATAGTCCTAGTTTATGGTTGTACACCATTAGTTCTTATGACCCGGGACAACATGGAGACTCTATATGCTAGTGCTTCACTTTGACTTTTTTACCGACTCAACTGGGGTTATCAGTTGGCAATGTTGGGTTTTGTGACGAAACATATAGGATTCGATGCATTGTAGTCAGGGATTCACCGCTTACCTTCGGGTATGGATATCCTATGTGATCTCATGCATATGTAGCTTGAAATCTCTGATCAGAGTAGGTGGTAATTAAGAAATGGGTTTCTTGAATTACACCTTCGATGTAACTACGGCATGACACATAATTATCGATTCATTGACAACTCTCGATAAACTAATGGTTGTCGAATCGGTCGGGATATATGTGTTGAAGGGACCGTACTGTACGCTAACCATATTTGATTGGTTCTTGCAGGCACTATCGTTTGATACCTAGGGAGTCATGTAAGCGATGCTCCTAAACGTTTAATATGACTCATTGGGTACTATGAGACTTGAGTTTTCTGACGTTCTTATTATCAAGGGCTTGATTAATAAGAATGAAGCTATATAAGGTATGCCCATATAAGGGACTTGTTGATCCCGAATCATATGGAGATGTGAACCCACTTCTAGTTGTATCAATGAACCATTGAGGGTCTCACAAGTACTAGCTTTCTAGATCCCGTTGAGATTAAAATTAGTTCAATGTGTTGAACAACTTATAAAGGAGTTTATAAGTAAAATAAATTAGAAGTATGACTTCTAATGAAGAATAAATGGGAAAGTAAGTTTTAATTTGTGAATGCGTTCCAAGATTAAAAGTTGACTTGAATAAATAATTAGTTTTTAAAAATGGTGATTTTCAAAACTATTATTGTAAGGCCCGAAAATATTAAGTTATTAATTACGGGATTTAAGATTTAAATTCTGAATATGATAAAATATGAATTTGAGAAATGTCAGAATTAGAGATTTAAATTTCGTGTCAAAAATATTTAATTTGAGAATTTTTCGGATTTTAAGATTTTAATATCCGGAATTTTTAAATTAAAAGACTAAAAATATTTGAATTGATATTTATGGAATTTAAGATGTAAATTCCAAAATTATAAATATCAAGGATTGACTTTGAGGATGAAATCCGAGCAAGGGCCAATTTGAAAATATTGAGAAATTCAAGGACTAAAATGCGATAAGGTCCGAAATGATTTAATTTTAATTCGAGAATATTTAATTTTAGAATATTTATAGTTTAGAATTAAATTCTACTATTCTTAAATTATTTAGGATTGAAATTGAATTAAATCGCTTGTCCGGGGACTGATTTGCAATTAGGCCAAAGTTCAGGGGCCAAAATGCAATTTCCTTGCAACTTGGCCATAAAAACGTGTAAAGTGGAATAGAATGCATTAGAATCTCAGCCCACTCAGCCCAGAAAACCGAGAGAAGAAGGAGAAGGGTTCCAAGTCCGTTTTCAACCTTTCAAACTCCGATAAAAATTGATCCGCCCGGTAGAATTTCCGATTGATCATATATTTGCGATCATGGCTTTGAGTGCTACGTTTTGACGTAAGTTTTATGAAGTTCTACCATGTTTGAATTTTATGATGTTGCTAGAATTAAGATTTGATTGTATAAACATGTTCTAGCATATACGACGAGAGCATATCTAAGACGGATCGAGAAAAGATCGTTGTTTGAACAAGTTATTGAATTATCGAATATTTTCTGAAAATGTTAGCTGCTGGTCACGTGTGTAAGATGCTGAATTTGTGATGATATTGAGTTTAAATTCTTGTTAAGAAGATGTTAAAGCCTTTGGGATTTCCGGTTTCGAACAGTTACGCCGTCGGTTGATATTTGATGAATTTCTGGTAATACATGCGGCTGATTTCGAAATTGCAGCAATGAAATCATAATTATATGAGTTATATATCAATGTTTAGATGATGATTTAGTTTCTAGATTTACGGTTTCGAAATCGGTATGTCGTCGGTTGAAATTTCGGTTCTTTGATCAAGATTTGAGATTTGTTTAAGTCTTGATGAGTTGAAATAAGTTTGAGAGCTGATATGATATTGTTTAACACTTCATTTCAGACATGAATAGATTATAATGAGATTGAATCGAAGATTATAGAAGTCAAATCGACTAGTCAAGTTCAAATGACTTGACGTGTTGAATGTTCAAGATGTTTTACAGTATTAATGCATACAGATTATGTTGCATTCATCTTGAACCCTACCTTAAAAGCACAGAGGGCTGATTGGCCTAGAGTGTATATGACGTTTGGAGGACTGTAGTTGAGTGGCAAGGAATGTAGATTTACTTCCAGAGCTAGAAGACTCACTTTAGTTGCACCAAAATCAGGGAAATTGAGATATTTAACGCCACCTCGATTGGGTAAGTTGCTGGTCGGTTAAAGAATTTATTTCCCCGGGATCCCAAGAACTAAGATTTATTGGTATCAGATTTGATAGCCTATTCCTTGAAACACGCATTGCATTTATGCATTAACCTAAAGATTTCTATGGTTTAGAATATGCAGTTATAAATGCTAGCCTGTTGTGATATGTCATTCTAGATATGAATGCATTGATATTGTAAGGCCCGGGATTATTTGAATTAATCCAAAAATAATTGAGTTTTAATCCGAGAATATTTAATTTGAGAATATTTAGAGTTTTTATTTAAATTCTAATATTCTTAAATTATTTAGGATTGAAATTGAATTAAAAAGATTTGCCGAGGACCGATTTGCAAATAAGCAAGAATTGAGAGGCCAAAGTACAAATATGGAAAATTGACTTGGACACTTGGCTTTATATGAGTTTGTACGTGTAACTGAAGGAATTATTCATCACTTTCAGCTGCCAAAAACGTGAGAAGTCCAGAAATCCATTCTCAAGTCCATTCTTCATCTTAAAAGTTCAATATCTTTTGATCCGTTCGTCCGATTTCAATTCCGAAGATAGTTTTGGAATCCTTGCAAGAATGGCTATCAATTTATGTAAGTATTATCTTGATCTAGATGATTTCAAAATTATGATATGGGGCAGAAATCAGATTTGATCATGTATTGATGTTCTAGAGCTTCTATGCATTGTTATATCGAAACCGGATCGAAGATTGGATGTCGTTTGGATTTGCCATGAATTTCCAGCTTATACTCAAGATTTGTATGCTTTTATTATGCTGGTTTATGATGGTTTAAATGCTGATATGTGTTGGTTAAGAGAATAAGATTGATATATATTACGATATCGAAGTAAAACCAAAGAACAATTGTCGTTTGTAATCGCCATGATTTTTCAGAAGTTATCTTCGAATTTATGCTTCTGAATTAGCTGATATTTGATGATATTCAGCTGTTATAAGATGTATATGAAGCGGATATAAATGATAGAGTTGATAGAAATGTGTTACGGTTGCCGAAGTTTAATCGTTACGTCGTCAAGTCAAGAATTTGTACGTGTTTGAATCTAGATTGATTGAGCTGAGTGTGAATTGAATTATTTCTGATGTTCTTAGACTTATTTGCTGTCATTTCAGATTTACAACAGGTACTTCAAGTTAAGAATATCGACTTCGAAACCGATCGACGAAAGAATAAGGTTTGATTTGAAGATTAGCTTGCTAGAATTAGTTTGTTGAGCAGACTTTTAGTGAGATTTGTTATGTGCAGCTTTTGAAGATTTAAGAGGTTGAAACCAAGATAAGAAAGGTATAAGACAACCTTTACATAAAGGGTTTGCACAGTCAATATGATTCTATTGAGTATCCCTTTCTAAAACCACATATTTTGTGCTTATATGCTTGATATTTGCATATATGCTTACTTGCTTGATTTAGCTTGTTTGTATAGTTGGTTTTTAGTTATGCTTTTGAATTTTGTTGCATTCATATTGGGCCAACTTTTTTTCGAGTTTTGATGGCTGAATTTCCAAGATGAGATGATAGGAAGTTTGGACGTATATTGAGGAGCTTAGGTGATTGATTCATCCCTAACGCTTGACGCTCGATATAGTGGACCAAAGTCCGGGAATAAACACTCAACGTCACCTTGAATGGAGAGTAGGTAGATGGGTTGATGTGTTTCTTTCCCAGGGATCCCAAAAGAACCGATACCGAGATGATAACCGATTTTAAATCATGCATCGCTTTCGATTGAAATAGATGAATTTCTATTACTTTGCGTAAGTTGAGATATTGCATGATTGATTGAAGAATTGAGATTGATTATTGATTTGACATGAGTTCTTTTTGTTTACAGCATGCCTTGCTTGGAATTGTATGAGTTTGAATGCTTGTCAAATTTTTACAAGCTGAGTTACTTGAGTAAATGCATGCTGATGTTGTTTTATACTGGGATTCAATTCTCACCGGAGTCTCTCCAGTATTGTCTTGTTTGTATGTGTGCATGACAATAGGTGGGCCTGGAACGAGTCAGAGAAGACTGTGAAGTATTGAGATCGAGATAAATGTGGAGATTTCGGGTTTATGACTAGATCTTGCTGTCCCAACATGCTGTCAAACTTGTACTATGAACTAGTTATGAGATGTTTCAGAACTTGTGATATTTAGAGGCTTTGTAAATTTGATATTTTAGCCAACCTAGATATGGTTGTAACAAACTTTGATCACATGATGTGTATCTATTGAATTGAAAGAGTGGGTGCCCGGTGAGCCAACTTGTGGCTAAGGGCTTTGATGACTCTTTGTATAAACAATCTTTTGTTTAATATTATTTACACTTTTATTAATGGCAATGACTTTATCTTTCTTCATATTGTTATATTGTGATATACTATTGTTGTTTTGATAAAGACCTTGAATATACTATAGTGTATGTAAGATGTGGTAGAACATGGAGATGTCTATCATGAAACATATCTTATAGTCACTGTATATTCTAAACTGTTCCTAGTCGATTGAGCCGTCCGATAATAAGGATAAGGATCGCTCGAGTTTGAGACTAGCATTTGCGATGCAGAGTACCACGTTTCATTGGTAAGGAACATAGAGATGTTCGAAGCATGCAAATGGATATTCATATGATGAATGATCGAACTACCCTATCCGGACTTTCCAAGTGGTTATCACTTATCGAGTGGATATAGTCCACGGTTTTGGTTGTACACCATTAGTCCTTACTACTTGAAACATCATTGAGACTCTATATGCTAGTACTGTGCTTTGACTCGTTTACCGACTCTATTGGGGTCATCAGGTGTCGGGATTGGGTACAGTTACAACACATATAGGAGTCGATGCTTTGTTGTCAAGGATTCACCACATACTTGCGAGTGTGGATATTCTATGCGATCTGAGGAGATATTAGTGTGACGAATCTCTGGCCAGAGTACTTGATGTGATTTAAGAAATGGTTTCTTAGTAGCACATGCGATGTCACTATTTGATCTTCAAGATGTATTGCATAGTTATCGAATCTCGAGCGACTCTCGATATACCAATGGTTGTTGATTAGATCGGGATATATGGATGAAGGGACCGTACTGTACGCTAACCAAAATCTATTGGTTCTTGTAGGCACTATAAGTGATACCTAGGGAATCATGGGGCGATGTTGCTAGACGCTCTTACCATGATTCGATGGGCAAGTCGGAAATTGTTGTTCCGAGTCACAAGGAGTTGTGAGCCCACGGCTAGCTGTATCCCTGAACCATTGAGGGTCACACAGTGTAATGGATTTTTAATCCCCGTTGAGATAGTTAAATTTAAAGAGTTAAATTTAATGAACGAAGAAGTTGGACTTCTTATTTAAGAGTAGAGGAGTAAGATTACCTAAAATGACATAGGGATGACCATTTTTGGAAATCACTGAATTCGGATTCAGAAAAATTTATCTTGACTTTAAAAGGTGCAGAAATGGTTTCTGTGCACATTGGTGAAATCGGTTTATCAATCGGAGTCACGATGAATTTTATATTAATTTCTGAACATGCGGGCTTTGCTTGTCGGGCTTGAACTTATGACTAATGGGCCCTAAGCTGTTAGTGTCCTACATTATAAATAAGTTATTGCAGTACAGAAATTACACACAACAGGTCATAAAATAATTTTTCGAAAACCCTAATTTTATTTATTGTGGCCGCCGCCCCCTCTCCCTCTGCTTGAGAAAAATCCATCCTGTGATTTTGAATTACAGTCTGGTTTAACGGATCAAATTCGTTAATCTCTTCGTAGAAACTTCTGATAGATTTTCTAGTGCAATCTATCAGAGGGATTGAATATCCGTTCGTGGACCTGATTGAAGAACAGTTCGTCCATCAGTTCCAGGGATATACAACGAGAGCAGAGAAATCTGTTGGTGTCCAAAATCTCGATTCGAGATTAAAGGTAAAAATTTTATAATTGTTATTTAATTTTTACACACACAATTTAATCGTAAGGTTGAAACCTATTATGGAATCGTTCCATACAAAAATTTTAAACTTCCGCTGCACCGGGTATCAATCATAATTGATCTGATCGCCGTGTTCTCCAATAGTGGTATCAAAGCCCTGTTGCTCAGATCAAGCGATTAAATTAATCGATTGTACAAAAATTTTTTAGGCCTCGGTTTTTGAAACAAAATAAATATTTTTAAAATAAAAATATTTTTTTCGGGCAAAAACCCGGGCAGCGATTGGATCGCTGCCCGGGGCAGGGGCAGCGATGTGATCGCTGCCCAGGGCAGCGCAGCGCAGGGCAGCGATCGTCGCTGCCCGGCCCGGGAATGTCCCGGGCGGCCCGCGGGAAAAATTATTTTTAATTTTTTAAATTAAATTTTAATATGTTAAAATTCTATTTTTGGTCCGATCGAAAATTGTTTTGATTGGTCCACGAGGCGTCGGATCGAATTGTTCGAGTCCGAAAATTTTAAAATTGATTTTTGGATAAATTTGAATTTTTGGAAAATTTTAATATTTTATCCTTAAATTGAATTTTGAAATTAATTATTTTTGGTACAATTGATGATAAGATATGATCTTATGGATATATTGAGTAAAATATGATTTTATGTATAAAATTGGATTTTATAGATAAAATATGATTTTATTTGATAAAAAGATAAAATATGATTTTGTATGTAAAATAAGATTTTATGTATGAAATATGATTTTATCCTTTTAAATTTAAATTGCCATTGCATGTTATCCAATAAATTAATTTTGAATTAAATGTTATTGGATAAGGATGATCGATTGCCATGACCAATTTTGTAGGTGTATGTTAGGAATTTACATTTGTTTTATTGTTGTTGGTTTTATTAATGGGCCTGGTTTATGGCCCAATATGAATGTCATATGTAATAAAAGTGGGCTTGGTTTATGGCCCGTTCCCACCCCTTAAAAATGTATCCCCTACTTGTCATTGTTATTTATTGTAAATACATTAGATTTAGTGGGAGATCAAGATTTGAAGATGGAGGTGGGCCCAGCAGACAATAAAGACAGAAGAAATGTAAATTGGAAGCAAATGTAATAGGATTGCATTGCTTACTGCATATTACCTAGGATTGGACTAAGACTCGTGATTGGCAACCACGGGTCGATTAGAAATGGAATCGATCATCCTATATAATATGTGATATTATAGTTGTATGCATGTTTTATACAAAATTGTGTGAATTCGACAAGCATACAAAAATTATAAAAATGATGAGACAAATTTTCATAATTAAAAATCCCTCATTTTAAATATGATTTAAAATTGATATCAAGATAAATAAAAGAAATTTAAATTTGTTTAAATGTTCCTACCTTCCATCAACGATCAATGTATGAGATGCTACCCGCGGATACGGTCTGGCTCATATTATTGGGGGGGCCCGTTCGTCGGAAAGCTGTACATTGGATCGACACATGTTGTAAGTTGGGTGGAACTCCCATGGGATCGGCTCATATTATTGGGGGATCCACATGGCGACCGTCCATCACAACTTAATATTGATGGGTCATCTTGACATGTCACAATAAACGGCGTCATATTATTGGGCCCTTATTGGACATGAGGTAAAAAACATGGAGGTTGCTTTGGAAGCAATTGGGCTCTACCTTTTGAAATTATGGTTGGCTGATATTATTCGGGACCATAGATTGTCAATTGGACTCCATGTTCTCACTAAGGAAACCAGTTTCCCGTTTTCACTAGAGGGTTGTGAAATCGTTAAAATAGTGGGAGTGAGATTCATAAAATAAATTTCGCCTATTTTATGTCTTAGTAAATTGCTTAAACAATCACTGTTATTTGTCTGTTTCTTTTCAGTATTTCATAAGATGAATTCGCGTAATCCACTTTTCTCGATCCTCGAACAAAATAAGTTGACTGGCGCAAATTATACGGAATGGTTCCGTAAGTTGAAGATTGTCTTGACTTCGGAGAAGATGCTCTACGTGTTAGAAAAATCTCCTCCGAAGGAAGCACCAGCTGACGTAAGTCCAGAGGAGTTAGCCAAACTTGATACATGGTGGGACCATGATATCAAGACCAAATGCTATATGCAAGCCTCGATGTCTGATGAACTCCAGAGGCGATTTGAGGACACCGTGAATGCTGCTGACATTCACGTTCAACTCAAGGAACTTTTTGGGGCTCAATCGAGGGCTGAAAGGTTCTCTACTGTAAAGGAGCTAATGACGTGTCGCATGCGTGAAGGGACTTCGGTCCGTGATCATGGGGTACGAGTGATTTGGCTCATACAGAAGTTGGTAACCCTTGATTTGGTGTTGGAGCATGAACTCAACGTGGACTTACTACTTCTGTCTCTTCCTTCTTCGTTTGACGGATTTGTGGTGAATTTCAATATGAACAAGATAGAGGCCTCCCTTGAAGAGATGGTCAATATGCTTGTGACATATGAATCCACATTAAAGAAGGATAAACCGGCTTTCTTGGTGGGTTCCTCTTCTTCTGCTAAGAAGGGGCCAAGTACAAAGGGTAAGAAACGTTCTGCCCCACCCAAGAAAATCGAACCCGAGAAGAAGTACAAGACAAAGGCTTCAAACATGGAAAAATCCAAGGATGTTTGCCATTACTGCAAGAAGCCCGGTCATTGGAAGCGTAACTGCAAGGAATATCTAGAGCAGTTGCGAACTGCGAAGGGTATGTTCTATATTGAAATAAATGTTTCACTTTATACTACTTCTTGGGTATTGGATACCGGATGTGGATCTCACATTTGCAATGATTTGCAGGTGATGACAAGAAGTCGCAGGCTTAGAATGGGTGAGACCCAGCTGAGGCTCGGAAATGGTTCCAGAGTTGAAGCTAAAGCCGTGGGAGATGTTTATTTATTTTTGCAGAACGGTTTTAAGTTACTTTTAAGAGATGTTTTATTTGTTCCGGATTTGATTAAAAACATTATTTCTGTTTCTATGCTTGATAGAGATGGTTATTCTTGCAATTTTGTGAATGGGATTTGCAATATTTACAAGAATGAATGTTTAATTGGAAATGGACAACTTGAAAACGATCTATACAACTTAAAACTAAAAGACGTTCCAATAAATTATGTTGATAAACCGGCAACAACAAACAAAAGGTAAATCGATAGCCAAAACCCGGCAAACCTTTGGCACGCTAGACTAGGTCATATTTCCTCAAGGAGGATGAATAAGCTAGTGGGAGAGGGCATGTTTGATATGTCTGATATTAACTCTCTACCTACTTGTGAATCCTGCCTAAAAGGAAAAATGACTAAATCTCCTTTTAAAGGGAAACCTGAGCGTAGTCAAAATCTGTTGGATTTGATCCATACAGATGTTTGTGGTCCATTTAGAGTTGGGACTCAATATGGCCACACCTACTTCATTACCTTTACTGATGATTATTCAAGGTATGGGTATTTATATTTAATGAAATATAAGTCTGAAGCATTTGAAAAATTCAAAGAATTCAAGGCTGAAGTAGAAAAAAAGCTAGGTAAAAGTATTAAAGCACTTCGATCGGATCGAGGTGGAGAATACTTGAGTACCGAGTTTTTGGACTATCTAAAAGAGAATGGGATTCTCTCTCAGTGGACTCCTCCTATGACACCACAGCTTAATGGTGTATCGGAGCGTCGTAATCAAACTTTGTTGGACATGGTTCGATCCATGATGAGCTTCACTGAGCTTCCACCTTCGTTTTGGGGCTATGCGCTTGAAACGGCGGTATTGTTCTTGAACAACGTCCACACTAAAGCAGTGGAAAAAGCACCATATAAGTTATGGAATGGCAAAGCTCCTAAGTATTCGTACTTAAGGATTTGGGGATGTCCTGCTTACGTGAAGCGGACAGTGGGAGATAAGTTGGATAGTCGATCTAGCTTATGTTATTTTGTAGGGTATCCGAAGAATTCAATCGGATATTATTTCTATTATCCTGCTGAAACAAAGGTGTTTGTTTCAAGGAATGCCACCTTCTTGGAGAAGGAGTTCTTATTGGATAAGAAAGGCGAGATGATGGAACTCGAAGAAATTCGAGAAGAACCCGAAATACAAAATAACGATCCTACACCTCAGGAACCATTGATAGACACGCCTGTACCTAGAAGATCCGAGAGGACTTCTAGACCTCCTATTCGATATGGTCTTCTTCTTGAAGGGGATCAAGATGAACCCGATGTTGGATGTGATCCAAGAAACTTCAAGGAAGCAATTTCTGATGCGGATTCAAATTTATGGCTTGAAGCTATGCAGTCGGAAATAGATTCGATGCATACAAACCAAGTTTGGACTTTAGTAGATCCTCCCGATGGAATTGTTCCAATAGGGTGTAAATGGATCTACAAGAGAAAGCTTGGGCCTGATGGTAAGGTATTGACCTACAAGGCGCGATTGGTGGCAAAAGGTTATACTCAAAGACAAGGAGTTGACTATGATGAAACCTTTTCACCAGTTGCAATGTTCAAGTCCATAAGAATCCTTATTGCCATAGCTGCATGGTATGACTATGAGATATGGCAAATGGATGTGAAGACTGCTTTTCTTAATGGAGACATTAAGGAAGAAATCTATATGAAGCAGCCTGAGGGGTAAACATCCATGGGAAGCGAGCATAAGGTATGCAAGCTTCAGAGATCAATTTATGGTCTAAAACAAGCATCAAGAAGTTGGAACCAGAAATTTGATGAAACAATAAAAGATTTTGGTTTCATCAAGAATCCGGAGGAACCATGCGTGTACAAGAAAGTAGTTAAGGATGCTGTGACATTCTTAGTACTTTATGTTGATGACATCCTACTCATTGGGAATGATGTAGGGATGTTGCAGTCAACAAAGATATGGTTATCAGGTAGATTCTTGATAAAGGATTTGGGTGAGGCATCCTATATTCTAGGGATACAGATCTATAGAGATAGATCTAAGAGAATGATAGGACTTACTCAATCAACCTACATCGACACCATATTGAAACGGTTTTCAATGGATGGGTCCAAGAGAGGACATCTACCCATGTGTCATGGAGTTTCTCTATCCAAGTCTATGTGTCCCAAGACTGATGAAGAGATAGAGAAAATGACACATGTACCATATGCGTCAGCCATAGGTAGTATCATGTATGGGATGATATCTACCAGACCGGATGTAGCATTTGCTCTGAGTGTCACGAGCAGATATCAAGCTAATCCCAGTCAAATGCATTGGAAAGCCGTGAAGGACATTCTTAAGTACTTACGAAGGACTAAGAATATGTTCATGGTATATGGAGGAAGAGAACTAAAATTGGAAGGCTATACCGACTCTAGCTTCCAAAGTGACGTGGATGACTCGAAGTCAACCTCTGGATTTGTGTTCATGCTCAATGGCGGTGCTGTCTCTTGGAAGAGTTCCAAGCAGGACACCACAGCGGATTCCACCACTGAAGCAGAATACATTACAGCATCAGCTGCTGCTAAAGAGGCCGTTTGGATGAGGAATTTCGTCCAAGAGTTGGGCGTCATTCCTGAAGTTGTTGGTCTAGTCCCGGTGTACTGTGACAACACGGGTGCCGTTGCTCAGGCAAAGGAACCAAGGTCTCATCAAAGATCCAAACACGTACTGAGGAAATACCACATCATCCGGGAGATTGTGGAAAGAGGAGACATCACTGTCGAAAGAGTGGCCTCTGCAGACAATATCGCTGATCCACTTACTAAGCCCTTGCCAGGACCATTATTTGACAAACATCGTGAAGCAATGGGTCTACGTAGTATGACTAGTTGGCTTTAGGGCAAGTGGGAGATTGAAAGAGTGGGTGCCCGGTGAGCCAACTTGTGGCTAAGGGCTTTGATGACTCTTTGTATAAACAATCTTTTGTTTAATATTATTTACACTTTTATTAATGGCAATGACTTTATCTTTCTTCATATTGTTATATTGTGATATACTATTGTTGTTTTGATAAAGACCTTGAATATACTATAGTGTATGTAAGATGTGGTAGAACATGGAGATGTCTATCATGAAACATATCTTATAGTCACTGTATATTCTAAACTGTTCCTAGTCGATTGAGCCGTCCGATAATAAGGATAAGGATCGCTCGAGTTTGAGACTAGCATTTGCGATGCAGAGTACCACGTTTCATTGGTAAGGAACATAGAGATGTTCGAAGCATGCAAATGGATATTCATATGATGAATGATCGAACTACCCTATCCGGACTTTCCAAGTGGTTATCACTTATCGAGTGGATATAGTCCGCGGTTTTGGTTGTACACCATTAGTCCTTACTACTTGAAACATCATTGAGACTCTATATGCTAGTACTATGCTTTGACTCGTTTACCGACTCTATTGGGGTCATCAGGTGTCGGGATTGGGTACAGTTACAACACATATAGGAGTCGATGTTTTGTTGTCAAGGATTCACCACATACTTGCGAGTGTGGATATCCTATGCGATCTGAGGAGATATTAGTGTGACGAATCTCTGGCCAGAGTACTTGATGTGATTTAAGAAATGGTTTCTTAGTAGCACATGCGATGTCACTATTTGATCTTCAAGATGTATTGCATAGTTATCGAATCTCGAGCGACTCTCGATATACCAATGGTTGTTGATTCGATCGGGATATATGGATGAAGGGACCATACTGTACGCTAACCAAAATCTATTGGTTCTTGTAGGCACTATCAGTGATACCTAGGGAATCATGGGGCGATGTTGCTAGACGCTCTTACCATGATTCGATGGGCAAGTCGGAAATTGTTGTTCCGAGTCACAAGGAGTTGTGAGCCCACGGCTAGCTGTATCCCTGAACCATTGAGGGTCACACAGTGTAATGGATTTTTAATCCCCGTTGAGATAGTTAAATTTAAAGAGTTAAATTTAATGAACGAAGAAGTTGGACTTCTTATTTAAGAGTAGAGGAGTAAGATTTCCTAAAATGACATAGGGATGACCATTTTTGGAAATCACTGAATTCGGATTCAGAAAAATTTATCTTGACTTTAAAAGGTGCAGAAATGGTTTCTGTGCACATTGGTGAAATCGGTTTATCAATCGGAGTCACGATGAATTTTATATTAATTTCTGAACATGCGGGCTTTGCTTGTCGGGCTTGAACTTATGACTAATGGGCCCTAAGCTGTTAGTGGCCTACATTATAAATAAGTTATTGCAGTACAGAAATTACACACAACAGGTCATAAAATAATTTTTCGAAAACCCTAATTTTATTTATTGTGGCCGCCGCCCCCTCTCCCTCTGCTTGAGAAAAATCCAGCCTGTGATTTTGAATTACAGTCTGGTTTAACGGATCAAATTCGTTAATCTCTTCGTAGAAACTTCTGATAGATTTTCTAGTGCAATCTATCAGAGGGATTGAATATCCGTTCGTGGACCTGATTGAAGAACAGTTCGTCCATCAGTTCCAGGGATATACAACGAGAGCAGAGAAATCTGTTGGTGTGCAAAATCTTGATTCGAGATTAAAGGTAAAAATTTATAATTGTTATTTAATTTTTACACACACAATTTAATCGTATGGTTGATACCTATTATGGAATCGTTCCATACAAAAATTTTAAACTTCCGCTGCACCGGGTATCAATCATAATTGATCTGATCGCCGTGTTCTCCAACATGAAATGCATGTTTAAATTGAGTTTGAGGTTGTTATCTTCAGTTTTAAGTCTTTGGAGATGAATATGTGTGTGATTATACCTTAGAAACTCACAAGGATAGTACAAGAACCAGCTGTTGTATTTTCGAGCTGAGATTGGCGCGCTCAATCGGCATAATTGCACCGATCGAGCGGAGCCACTTTGGGCTCAAACCCGAGCCTATCTCGCAGCCTATCTCGCTCGATCGGTGCAACTTCACCGATCGAGCGAGGGTCCACTTTATAAAAAACAATATTTTTTTCTATTGATTTGGTTCTTGTCTGATCTTTGTTCTTAATATCGGATTGATATTAAGTATTGGTTGAAATTAAGATTAGTACCCGAGGTCCCCACAATAGGTGGTATCAGAGCGTAAGTTCCTCAGACTGAGATAGAAGCAAGTGAGCGGGGTAGATCGAGTCCTCTTACTTGCTTTATACTAGCATGAGATTGATTTGAATGTTGTATTACATGACTTACATGCTAGTATGATATATGCTTTCATGTTTTCAGATTATTGAATCACATGATTTTGTGATTTAAAATTATCAAGCATGTTATCATGGTATTTGTTTTATGTCTTCGGATTGTTTGATCGCATGATCTTGTGATTCAAATAATAA
Source organism: Henckelia pumila (assembly GCF_033568475.1). NCBI lineage: Eukaryota > Viridiplantae > Streptophyta > Magnoliopsida > Lamiales > Gesneriaceae > Henckelia > Henckelia pumila. The sequence goes on from NC_133123.1 coordinate 176,891,691, forward strand.
ACGTTATTTATGCTTACGAAGTACATGCTTACCTGACTATCTGAGTTGATAGGAAGCATGTATTAATTGAAAATGAAGTAGAACTGGTTCTTGATCAGAACTCGAGTTATTGAGAACATGAATAGTCTGATCAGAAGAGGAATAAATAGAATTGTGGATTAGGATATGATGAGATATGATGTTATGTGCTAATACTCTTGAATATCAAATATGCCTCGTCGTCGAATGAGTACTAGACAGACAGTGGCAATTCCTCAGTCAGAATAGATAAATGAAGCACAGACAGTGCCAGAACAGGTGAATGTATCCCCGACAGTGCCGTAAACACCTACAGTTTCGAGAACAGAACAGGGTAGTACATCCAGAGATATGATGTTCAATCTTTCAAGCCACCTACCATGAAAGGAACTGAGAATTCAGTGGAATGTGAAGGCTGGTTAGAAGATATTGACATGATGTTTGATTCCCTTGATTATGCAGATGATAGACGAATTAATCTGATTGGGTACCAATTGCAAGATATTGCAAAGAGCTGGTGGATTACAACCAAGAAGGCTCTTGAGTATTCGAGTTATGACAATTACTTGGAAAGCTTTTAAAACTGAATTTTATCAATGTTTCTTTCTAGTGTCGTACAAAAAAGATAAGAATGCAGAGTTTTCCATTCTGAAGCAAGGAAATCTGAACATCGAGGAATATGTTGCTAAGTTCTCTGCTTTGCTAAAATTCGCTCCACATGTAGCTGAGAACGAAGAGGCTAAGGCTGATCAGTTCATCAATGGACTGAATCCCGATGTAATTACTTTGGTGAATGCTGGAAGGCCTAATAACTTTGCTGATGCACTTGATAAAGCAAATGGAGCAGAGGCTGGTTTGATTAAACAACGAGAAGTTTTGTTTTTTCCACAGTCTCAAAGACAGCCACCGACTGAGTTTCAGCAATCATTCCACAGATTTGAGGAAGGTAGCAACAACAGTGGTAAGAGAGATTTTTTGACAGTAAGAGGAAAGCAGTTTAAGAAATCAGGGAGCAGCTCATCTGGCTCTAGTGGACAGAGGCAAATGAGTACAGAGTATGCAAGAGTTTATTGCAATAAATGTGGAGGGGGTACATCCCAGTAATCAATGCAGAGGTGTACTTGGAAGTTTCCACATATGCCATCAAGCGGGACATTTTACCAGAGTATGTCCACAGCGAGGTTTGAGAAGATCACATGGTGCAGAGTCATCAAGAGAAGTGGCTCAGCCTGAAAGCATCTCTTTGGTATATTCCTACCAACCACAGCCTCCACCACAAAGGCATCTCTTTGGTATATTCCTACCAACCACAGCCTCCACCATAGATTATACCAGGAGGAAGCCAGATTGAGAGCCAACCTCCGAGACAACAAGGCCGAGTCTTTTCCTTGATTGAAGAACAAGATCCGGCAGCACTGGATGACGACATAGCTGGTAATTGTTCTCTTTATTATTATTCTGCTTATGTACTCGAAGCATTCCATATTTTATCTCTGAACAAATTGCCATATTATGTGCATTACCTGTTGATGTATTATCTACTGTGGTATATCTTCTCTCTTTTTGGAGGAGGTGACATCTGTCAGAAATTGTATCCTACAATTTGAAGGTAATGTGAGAAAGATAGATTATATTGTGCTTGGTTCGTCAGATTCTAATTGAATTATAGGCTTAGATATGTTAACCAAGTACAGGGATATTCTAGATTGACTCAGAAAGTTATGAGATTCAGAACTGAATTTACAGAAGGATGGGAATTCTACGGTAAGAGTTTGAAATTTCGAATTCCTATGATATCTATTCTATCTATAATTTGATTATTGCAGAAAAGTGCAGGGGAATTCCTTATTATGCAAGAGATGTGACGACAACTAGCCCATAATTGGCTGATTTGCCAATGTTTAGTGAATTGTTGATATTTTCCAGATGAGATTCCGGAATTACTTCCAGTTTTTGAGATGGACTCCAATATTGAACTGATGCCAGATATATTACACCTTATAGAATGACACCAGCGGAATTGCAAGAATTGAAATAAATACAGATTAGTGAGATTTTGTGTTCATTATCAGCAATTGAATAAGGCCACGATGATGAATTGTTATCTTGTTGCCTTGACTAAATGATTGATTTAAGCAGTTATCGAGTTTATCGATTCCGACATATGAAATATGAATGAAGATGTGATAGAATTCGATGTTCTAAAAGCCTAAACTGTCAATGAATTAGACTGAACGACGTCAATCGAATGATTTATGAACAGTTTAGTAGTTTAGAATCGAAATGAGAGCAGATTCTGTTGAATTTTATTCTGAAACTATCTATATCAGCATGAGATTGTGATATAATTTCTAATAGTCTTGGCAGATGGAATAATATGTTGTATTTGAAGTTATACAATATGATGAAATAGCTAGTAGCTATGAGAGAAATATTATTCCTTGTTATGAAAGATCACCAAAGGAGTTTGATTCTAGAATTGATATGACTTGATAATATTGCAGAGATGGTGAAATCTAGTGTGTCAGAGTAATCTTTTGAGTTAATTTTTGCTTATTGTGACACAGATTGTCATGAGTTTGCGATTTGAATTGAGATAGATGTCAACTAAATTCAATAATATGCTGTATTGAATATGATACATATATAAGAAGATAGCTGTAAAAGAAGTTAATGACATGATGAGATAACAGGAATTACTAAAAACTATTGTCGAGTTGGAGACGTTAGATTTATTTGATAGACTGTGGCACCGATTGTCAGATATTTGAGTGTTTGGTTGTATGTGATTTCATTCTACCATCCTCTGATCAATGGATTGTCTGAGTTGACCATCCAGAGTTTGAGGAAATGCTCAGAACTCTAGTACCTGATTCGGTATTAGCTGACTAATTTTGCCACTCGAAAATTCATGTAACAGCTCTCTAATGGATATAATGATACTGTTCTGAATTGTGAAATGATGAGAAAATCAGAAATTCTCTGAATTGAGATAATATTTCAGAAATATCAGTTATCGGATCAGACATGATTTGAGAAATAACAGAGAAAGAGAAACTTATTCAGAAGAGAATGAAAATAGTTTATGATTGAGAAGCAAAACATACGAATATCAGACAGCGATCTTTATGTTTTGTATAAGGAGTTAGAGTATGTTGGTAGATTTTTATTTTCGGAAGCATTGTCTGATTTGGCAAGCAAAGAAAATTATCTCTAAGAAGTATCAAATCTTATGAAACTCCTGAAGAATAGGCAATCTTGCCTATTGAATTTTATAGTCTTCATTTCTTTTTGATCTTCACGATATATTTTATGCTGCGGAAGTATTAGAATGAGATTTCTTAAGTACATCAGCCAAATAAGATTGTGAGACCTCGTTTCTAATCAACTAATACCAGACAACAATCGATAAGTAAACAAGAAACCAATAATATATATTTTTTTTAAAAGAAGGCTCGCGCTCCCGCGCTGACATCAGCGCGCCCGCGCCTAAGCCCCGCTAAAACCAGCGCGCCCGCGCTGATGCTGCGCAAAAACTAGCGCGCCCACGCACTAAGTAAGAGTGCCCATGCCCATACCTCGCAAAGAGGCCGCGCGCCTGCGCCAACAACCGCGCGCCCGCGCCGTCCTCTCGCCCAGAAGAGTTAAGGAACTGAAATAAATTCAATCAAAACCTAAACACTTGCATTAAGTGTATTTGACATGCCAATAACAATACAAGTAAGGTTTAGGGAAGAGAAACATTCAATAAGGTAGTACCTACATCGATTCTTGCTTACAAAACAAATACGAGAAGTTCGAATGACTAAACATTTTCGCAAAACATAACTAGGTTGACATGCTGATTCGACTTTTAAACGAGTCTCACTTCTATCTCTTGCTCTGGACACTAACCAGGTCTATGCTGACTTGATCCTACCCTTCCTGTTGCAAAGTACACATACAAAACAAAGCAACAGCCGGATAAACCGGTGAGAATGATAATCCCAGTAAAAGCAACATATCAAGTAATACAACAATAAACATGCTTTCAAGACAACAACACAATCAATAACAACGTAATGAAATGCATGTCTTTAAACCGGGATATCAAATTTGATAAACAAAGGATTGCTGCTGTGCTTTTGGGATCCCGAGGACGAGATCATGTGACGACTCACTGACTTTCCCAATCGAGGTGGTGCCACATATCTCACTCCTCTAGACTTTGAGTAACCATAATGAGTATGCTAGCACTAGGCGATACGACTACGACCTAGGCCACTCAATCATAGTTCCCAAACATCCAAACAAAAAGGGCGGTTCTGCCTGCTGAATCAACGTAGGCTCAAGATGAATGCATAACAAAAACATAAAACATAAGCCACATAGTCAAAAGCAAAATCAATCAACAAGACACAAGTTCCTTATGCTAGAACAAGTGTAGATGCAATATGTGATTTGAAAAGGGAAACTCGAGAACCAACTGTCCCGAGTATGCTATCCCGCTACGATGACTGCTTTTACCTTTCAATGTCGTAGATCCAACTCCGATCAAGCTACAACAAAAGATTGTATCAACAACTATACAACCTAAACAACAAACAACGGTTCAAGGAAATCTCTTTACCGTTCTTCGTCCAACTCTCGACGAACAATGCTGCTAACACAGGGCTCGACAAACTCCAACGAATTTGTACGAATACAAGAGTTGATCAACAACCATGATCACTCACAAGCCAAGGCTTCAATCAATACAAAAACGTTTCGAAAACCCCAAAACTCAAACCGACGGCATAACGACTATAAATTGAACAAACCGGAAATGCAGACAGCAGTTCAATACCGATATAACCTCATATCAATGCCCAAAACCACAATAACAAAGCAAACCCATCAATCTCAAAATCCACATTTTCGAAAATGGCTTCCAAAAATCATAACAAATCCGAATGTCGCTCTAATTCAAAACCGACAGATAATAAATGATCAGAACTCTGTCTAGAACAACATACTCGAATCTCAAACGATTCTAACATCCAAAAACTAGAATGTATCCGATCGTAGAAAAACTTACGATATAACGGAGCTCTCGCTGCAGTGATCGCTAATCTGCCTTCAGAAATAAATTCCAACGGCCGGATCGAGCTCGGACTGAAATCTGGAAGCTTGGGAAAAGCTTGGAGGCGTTCTAATGGAGGGAGACGGCTATGGAGGAGAAGATGAAGACTTCTCAACAATAAATCTAAGTGTAGATAATATATAAAATCCATAATTTGCGTTTTAGTCCCTGAAAAATCCAATTTTTGCAAAAAGAACCCTGATCAAAATCAAGTCGGCTCGTGAACTCTGTAATCTCCGATTAACTCAAATAAACTCATTTAAAATAAAAATGGGGCGTTACAATTCTCCCCCATTAAGAAGAGATTTCGTCCTCGAAATCAACAAGAACCACAACTCATAAGATAGAATAAAGAACTAAAGACAGTAAGAAGAACTCACGTCATCCGAATAACTCCGGAAATCGCTGTCTCATGTCAGATTCTGTCTCCCAATTCGCTTCCTCGATGCCGTGACGGCTCCACTGCAGTTTCACTAACGGGATCGACTTGGTTCTGAGTTGTTTCTCCTTCCGATCAAGGATCTGAATTGGTCGTTCAAAATAGCTCAGAGTCTCGTCTAGCTCGGCTTCATCAGGCTGAAGGATATGAGAAGGATCTGGATGATACTTTCGCAGCATAGAGACGTGAAAACCGTCGTGAATACCAGATAAAGACGGAGGAAGTGCAAGTCTATAGGCAAGATCGCCTATCTTCTCGAGAATCTCGTACGGCCCGATGAATCTCGGAGATAACTTCCCTCTCTTACCGAATCTGACAGTGTCTCTGAACGGAGAAATCTTCAGAAAGACTCGGTCTCCCTGATCAAAACTCAGAGGTCTACGCCTGACATTCGCATACTTTGCCTGCCTATCTTGAGCTGACTTAATTCTGGTCTGAATGATCTTAACCTGCTCTGCCATATCTCAAAGCATCTCCGGTCCCAAATCTGGTGACTCGGACAAATCATCCCAAAACAACGGAGATCGGCACTTCTTACCATACAAAGCCTCAAAAGGCGCCATACCGATACTCGCTTGGAAGCTGTTGTTGTAAGAAAACTCGACAAGAGGCAAAGAATCCTGCCAACTAGTGCCAAAGTCTAGCACTACCGCTCGCAGCATATCCTCTAATGTCTGGATAGTCCGCTCTAACTGTCCATCAGTCTGAGGATGATAAGTTGTACTCAGATGCAATCGAATACCAAGTGCACCCTGAAAACTGTGCCAGAAGTGAGAAGTGAATCTAGGATCTCTGTCTAAAATGATCGACTTTGGCAAACCATGCAATCTCACAACATTGCTAACATACAACTCAGCCATCTGATCATGACGATACGTCATCCTGTACGGAATAAAACATGCAGACTTCGTCAATCGGTCGATCACTACCCAAATGGCATCGCATCCTCGAACGGATCATGGTAGCTTCGTGACGAAATCCATGGAAATGTGATCCCACTTCCATTTAGGAACAGATAGACTGTGCAACAGACCTCCTGGTCGCTTCTGTTCTGCTTTTACTTGCTGACAGTTCAAACACCGAGATACAAACCTCACGATGTCGCTCTTCATTCTCTTCCACCAGAACTGAATCTTCAAATCGTTGTACATCTTACGACCTCCAGGATGAACGCTGAACCGACTGCAATGAGCCTCTCGGAGAATACGCTATCTCAACTCCGAAATATCAGGCACAACAATACGGTTATTCACCAACAAAACATCATCTCTAACCTGGAATTCAGACTGATGCTCAGATATGACTTTCTCTACTGAAACCTGAATGCTCGGCTCAGACTTCTATGCTTCTCTGATTGCAACAAACAACTCCGGTTCGGCTTGAATAGCAAACACTCTGATAGTATCCCTATCTGTTTCAAACTCTAAACCAGAAGTGCAACAATCATCGATCAACTGAGAAACACCAATAGTAGAAAGAGATAAAGAACATAGCTTTCGGCTTAAGGCATCTGCAACTGCATTCGACTTTCCCGGATAATACTTGATTTCACAGTCGGAATCCTTCAACAGATCTAACCATCTTCTTTGTCTCATATTCAGCTCTGCCTGTGAAAACAAGTACTTAAGGCTCTTATGGTCAGAAAAGATCTCGAAAGACTCACCATAAAGATAGTGACGCCAGATCTTCAGAGCAAAAACAATCGCAGCTAGTTCTAGATCATGAACCGGATAACGAGTCTCGTGCGGTTTCAGCTGCCTTGATGCATACGCCACCACATGCTTATGTTGCATAAGAACACAACCCAAGCCTCGGTTAGAAGCATCACAATAGACTGTGAAACCTCCAGTACCCTTCGGAATAGAAAGAATCGGAGCACTGGTCAGTCTCCTCTTCAGATCAACAAAGCTAGCCTCACAATCTGCAGTCCAGACAAAAGGCGCATTCTTCTGAGTCAGCTGGGTAATAAGCTTGGCAATAGACAAGAAACCCTCGATGAATCGGCGATAATAACCAGCTAAACCCATGAAGCTTCGGATCTCAGGTACTGATGTCGGTCTAGGCCAATTCATAACCGCTTCAATCTTGCTGGGATCGACAGAAATTCCATCTTCAGAAATAATATGACCGAGAAAGACAACTCGATCTAACCAGAATTCACACTTAGACAGCTTGGCAAACAGCTGCTCAACTCGCAAAATCTGCAGTACGGTCCTCAAGTGCTCTGCATGGTCAGTACGGTTCTTCGAGTAGATAAGAATATCATCGATAAAGATAATGACGAACTCATCTAAATAACGTTGAAAGATACGGTTCATCAAACCCATAAAAACCGCTGGAGCGTTAGTCAAACCGAACGGCATGACTATAAACTCAAAATGACCATACCTCGTTCTGAATGCGGTCTTAGGAACGTCTTCCTCTCGCACTCTAAACTGGTGATAAACTGACCTCAGATCAATCTTAGAGTAGACAGAAGAACCCTGCAGTTGATCAAAAAGGTCATCTATTCGGGGTAAAGGATACCTGTTCTTAACTGTAGCCTGATTCAATTGGCGGTAGTCGATATAGAGGCGCATAGAACCATCCTTCTTCCGAAAAAAAGCACACCAAGGTGATACACTAGGTCTGATGTATCCCTTGGAAATTAAATCCTCAAGCTGCTCCTTCAATTCTCTCAATTCAATAAGTGCCATATGATACGGAGCTTTTGAAATAGGTTGAGTACCTGGCACTAAGTCAATACTGAATTCGATTTCTCGAATAGGTGGCAAACCAGGAACATCTTCCGGGAACACATCAGCAAAATCTCTAACCACTGGTAAGTCAACCAAAGCTGGGCTAGATTTTAGTACATCAACCGCATAAACCAAATATCCTTCTGCACCTCTCTGTAGCAAACGAGTCATAGATAACACTGAAATCAAAGGAATTCTAGATCGAGAACCCTTACCAAAGAATTTCCACTCGTCTGCCATTTCAGGTCTGAACCTGACAACCTTCAGAAAACAATCGACTGTTGCCCTGTACTTGGTCAAAGCATCTATACCGACTATACAATCAAAATCTGACAATCCAAGTACAATACAGTCGAATTCTAACATATTTCCTTCAAAACAAAGTTCACAGTTCCATGCAATAACACAAATTTCTCAGAGATAAAGGAATGGGAAGCACCTGTATCTATCAAAACATGAGCAGAATAACCAAAAATCAAACAGTTACCTACTATAACATCATCAGGTGCTACCTGAGCCTGATCCTCTGTCAAAGCAAAGACTCGTGCCTGCTGTCTCGGAGGCTGGTTCGCACTAGAGTTTCCTCCCTGTCTATTCTGCTGCTGAGGCTGGAAAGAGTGCACTGCAGAAGACTGCCTCTCGGGTTGAGCTATAGGTCGAGATGAACTCCCACTCTGAGCTCGATCTCTAAAACGCTGAGGGCACACCTTAGAGAAGTGTCCCGGTTGCTGACAGGTGTTACAATTACCAAAGACTCCCACACATTGATCCGGTGAGTGTCTTCCCCCACACTTGCTGCAGTACAAGGATGATGACCCAGAACTCGGTCCTGAACCGAATTGCTTCGAACCACTGGAACTGGAAGAACTGTTTCCTTGCCTCTTAAACTGCTTACCTCTTGCCTTGTACTGATCCTTTCTTTTTCCCCCACTGTTTCCACCTTCATACCTCTGCTGCTGTTTCTGATGCTGAGGTGGCTGATTCTGATACTAAGATGGTGGGTTCTGATACTGCCTCTGTTGCTGAGGTTCTACCTGGTTACCTCTTTGCCTCCACAAGCCTGCTTCTGCTCCCTTTGCGTGATTCACGGCATCCGCAAAGTTGTTAGGCCTGTTGGTGTTAACCAACGTGAAGACGTCGGGGTTCAACCCATTGATGAACTGATCTGCCTTAGCTTCTTCATCTCCGGCAATTAGCGGTGCAAAACGCAACAGACTATCAAACTTGGCAACGTACTCTTTGATGTTCAGATTCCCTTGCTTCAGATTTGCAAACTCTGCTCCCTTATCCTTACGATACGAGATAGGGAAAAACCGCTTATAAAACTCAGATTTAAAAAGAGTCCAAGTAACCTCCGTACCTCTACTCTCTATTGCTTTCTTTGTCATGATCCACCAGCTCTTAGCACCACCACGCAGCTGATGAATTACTAAACTGATTCGGCGATCATCGGTTTAGTCAATGGAATCAAACAACTGATCCATATCATCCAACCAACTCTCATAGTCAACTGGATTTTCTGAACCCATCAACAACGGCGGATTGAACGACTGAAACCTCTTCAGCAAGGTTTCCATAGGAGTCGCTGAAGCATCCAACTGATCAACTTCAGTGCTAGCTTGCTCAGTCGTAGAAATAACTGGCGGTGTGTTTCTGTTTATCACTCGACGAGGACCCATCTGATAATCAAAGGTTAGGACACGATATATCTCAATCGCTACAACCGGTGCCCCTTTACAACCGCTCAGAAAAACCGGATACCAGTCGATAACATAAGTAGTTATATCTCAAGTAGATCATGCTTTATAAAAGTAAATCACATAACCATGTAATTCAAATAATTCTCAACAATAAAGCATGCTCGCAAGGAGTTAATTATACAGCTAAAATAATTCAAACACATGCGAGGAGCCAATACACGCAGACTCGATCTACCCGCTCACTCTAGTTCAACCAAGAATCTTATCGCTCTGATACCACTTATGTGAGACCTCGTTTCTAATCAACTAATATCAGACAACAATCGATAAGTAAACAAGAAACCAATAATATTTTTTTTTTGTTAAAAGAAGGCTCGCGCGCCCGCGCTGACATCAGTGCGCCCGCGCCTAAGCCCCGCTAAAACCAGTGCGCCCGCGCTGATGCTGCGCAAAAACTAGCGCGCCCGCGCTCTAAGTAAGAGCACCCGCGCCCATACCTCGCAAAGAGGCCGCGCGCCCGCGCCGTCCTCTCGCCCAGAAGAGTTAAGGCACTGAAATAAATTCAATCAAAACCTAAACACTTGCATTAAGAGTATTTGACATGCCAATAACAATACAAGTAAGGTTTAGGGAAGAGAAACATTCAATACGGTAGTACCTACATCGATTCTTGCTTACAAAACAAATACGAGAAGTTCGAATGACTAAACATGTTCTCAAAACATAACTAGGTTGACATACTGATTCGACTTCTAAATGAGTCTCACTTCTATCTCTTGCTCTGGACGCTAACCAGGTCTATGCTGACTTGATCTTGCCCTTCCTGTTGCCAAGTACACATACAAAACAAAGCAACAGCCGGATAAACCGGTGAGAATGATAATCCCAGTAAAAGCAACATATCAAGTAATACAACAATAAACATGCTTTCAAGACAACAACACAATCAATAACAACGTAATGAAATGCATGTCTTTAAACCAAGATATCAAATCTGATAAACAAAGGATTGCTGCTGTGCTTTTGGGATCCCGAGGATGAGATCATGTGACGATTCACCGACTTTCCCAATCGATGTGGTGCCACATATCTCACTCCTCTAGACTTTGAGAAACCATAATGAGTATGCTAGCACTAGGCGATACGAATACGACCTAGGCCACTCAATCATAGTTCCCAAACGTCCAAACAAAAAGGGCGGTTCTGCCCGCTGAATCAACGTAGGCTCAAGATGAATGCATAACAGAAACATAAAACATAAGCCACATAGTCAAAAGCAAAATCAATCAACAAGACACAAGTTCCTCATGCTAGAACAAGTGTAGATGCAATATGTGATTTGAAAAGGAAAACTCGAGAACCAACTGTCCCGAGTATGCTATCCCACTATGATGACTGCTTTTACCTTTCAATGTCGTAGATCCAACTCCGGTCAAGCTACAACAAAAGATTGTATCAACAACTATACAACCTAAACAACAAACAATGGTTCAAGGAAATCTCTTTACCGTTCTTCGTCCAACTCTCGACGAACAATGCTGCTAACACAGGGCTCGACAAACTCCAACGAATATGTACGAATACAAGAGTTGATCAACAACCATGATCACTCACAAGCCAAGGCTTCAATCAATACAAAAACGATTCGAAAACCCCAAAACTCAAACCGACGGCATAACGGCTATAAACTGAACAAACCGGAAATGCAGACAGCAGTTCAATACCGATATAACCTCATATCAATGCCCAAAACCACAATAACAAAGCAAACGCATCAATCTCAAAATCCATATTTTCGAAAATGGCTTCCAAAAATCATAACAAATCCGAATGTCGCTCTAATTCAAAACCGACAGATAATAAACGATCAGAACTCTGTCTAGAACAACATACTCAAATCTCAAACGATTCTAACAACATCCAAAAACTAGAATGTATCCGATCGTAGAAAAACTTACGATATAACGGAGCTCTCGCTGCACGGATCGCTAATCTGCCTTCAGAAATAAATTCCAACGGCCGGATCGAGCTCGGACTAAAATCTGGAAGCTTGGGAAAAGCTTGGAGGCGTTCTAATGGAGGGAGACGGCTATGGAGGAGAAGATGAAGACTTCTCAACAATAAATCTAAGTTTAGATAATATATAAAATCCATAATTTGCATTTTAGTCCCTGAAAAATCCAATTTTTTGCAAAAAGGACCCTGATCAAAATCAAGTCGGCTCGTGAACCTTGTAATCTCCGATTAACTCAAATAAACTCATTTAAGATAAAAACTGGGCGTTACAAAGATTGAGTTTGATGAGACATTGATCTATGTCGAACAGTTGATACTGATATTTGATTAGAAAGAAAAGCAACTCAGAAACAAGACCATTCCGCTAATGATAGTTCAGTGGAGTCGTCGTAGAACTGAAGAAGCAAATTGAGAAGTTGAATCCGATACGAGACAGTGGTATTCTAAGTTATTCTACTGATGTGAATTCTTATTCAGTATTTCTATTCCTCCTTATCTTATGTGCGTACAGATGGCTTAAGATTTTGGGGACGAAATCCGATCTTAGAGGGGGAGAATTGTAAGGCCCGGGATTATTTGAATTAATCCAAAAATAATTGAATTTTAATCCGAGTATATTTAATTTGGGAATATTTAGAGTTTTGATTTAAATTTTAATATTCTTAAATTATTTAGGATTGAAATTGAATTAAAAAGATTTGCCGAGGACCGATTTTCAAATAAGCAAGAATTGAGGGGCCAAAGTGCAAATATGGAAAATTGACTTGGACACTTGGCTTTATATGAGTTTGTACGTGTAACTGAAGGAATTATTCATCACTTTCAGCTTCCAAAACGTGAAAAGTCCAGAAATCCATTCTCAAGTCCATTCTTCATCTTAAAAATTCAATATCTTTTGATCCGTTTGTCCGATTTCAATTCCGAATGTAGTTTTGGAATCCTTGAAAGAAGGGATATCAATTGATGTAAGTATTATCTTGATCTAGATGATTTCAAAATTATGATATGGGGCAGAAATTAGATTTGATCATGTATTGATGTTCTAGAGCTTCTATGCATTGTTATATCGAAACCGGATCGAAGATTGTACGCCGTTTGGATTCGCCATGAATTTCCAGCTTATACTCAAGATTTGTATGCTTTTATTATGCTGGTTTATGATGGTTTAAATGCTGATATGTGTTGGTTAAGAGAAGAAGATTGATATATATTACGATATCGAAGTAAAACCAAAGAACAATTGTCATTTGTAATAACCATTATTTTTCAGAAGTTATCTTCGAATTTATGCTTCTTAATTAGCTGATATATGATGATATTCAGCTGTTATAAGATGTATATGAAGCGGATATAAATGATAGAGTTGATAGAAATGTGTTACGGTTGCCGAAGTTTAATCGTTACGTCGTCAAGTCAAGAATTTGTACGTGTTTGAATCTAGATTGATTGAGCTGAGTGTGAATTGAATTCTTTCTGATGTTCTTAGACTTATTTGCTGTCATTTCAGATTTACAACAGGGTACTTCAAGTTAAGAATATCAACTTCGAAATCGATCGACGAAAGAATAAGGTATGCTTTGAAGATTAACTTGCAAGACTTAGTTTGTTGAGCAGACTTTTAGTGAGATTTGTTATGTCAGCTTTTGAAGATTTAAGAGGTTGAAACCAAGATAAGAAAGGTATAAGACAACCTTTACATAAAGGGTTTGCACAGTCAATATGATTCTATTGAGTATCCCTTTCTAAAACCACATATTTTGTGCTTATATGCTTGATATTTGCATATATGCTTACTTGCTTGATTTAGCTTGTTTGTATAGTTGGTTTTTAGTTATGATTTTGAATTTTGTTGCATTCATATTGGGCCAACTTTCTTTCGAGTTTTGATGGCTGAATTTCCAAGATGAGATGATAGGATGTTTGGACGTATATTGAGGAGCTTAGGTGATTGATTCATCCCTAACGCTTGACGCTCGATATAGTGGACCAAAGTCCGGGAATAAACACTCAATGTCACCTCGAATGGAGAGTAGGTAGATGGGTTGATGTGTTTCTTTCCCAGGGATCCCAAAAGAACCGATACCGAGATGATAACCGATTTTAAATCATGCATTGCTTTCGATTGAAATAGATGAATTTCTATTACTTTGCGTAAGTTGAGATATTGCATGATTGATTGAAGAATTGAGATTGATTATTGATTTGATATGAGTTCTTGATGTTTACAGCATGCCTTGATTGGAATTGTACGAGTTTGACTGCTTGTCAAATTATTACAAGCTGAGTTACTTGAGTAAATTCATGCTGATGTTGTTTTATACTGGGATTCAATTCTCATCGGAGTCTCTCCGACTATTGTCTTGTTTGTATATGTGCATGACAATAGGTGGGGCTGGAATGAGTTAGAGAAGACTGTGAAGTATTGAGATCAAGATAGATGTGGAGATTTCGGGTTTATGACTAGATCTTGCTGTCCCAACATGCTGTCAAAATTTTACTATGAACTTAGTTATGAGATGTTTCAGAACTTGTGATATTTAGAGGCTTTGTAAATTTGATATTTTAGCCAACCTAGATATGGTTGTAACAAACTTTGATCTCATGATGTATATCTATTGAAATGCATGTTTAAATTGAGTTTGAGTTTGTTATTTTCATTTGTAAGTCTTTGGAGATGAATATGGGTGATTATACCTTAGAAACTCACAAGGATAGTACAAGAACCAGCTGCTGTATTTTCGAGCTGAGCTTGGCGTGCTCGATCGGCACAATTGCACCGATCGAGCGGAGCCACTTTGGGCTCAAACCCGAGCCTATCTTGCAGCCTATCTCGCTCGATCGGTGCAACTTCACCGATCGAGCGAGGGTCCACTTTATAAAAAATATATTTTTTTCTATTGATTTGGTTCTTGTCTGATCTTTGTTCTTAATATCGGATTGATATTAAGTATTGGTTGAAATTAAGATTAGCACACGAGGTCCCCACAGATATGCTTGATATGATATTGCTTTAGATGAATAACTATGCTTTAAGGATTTAAGAATGGAGTATATTTCTATGATTACATGTTGTTACATGTTTTGATGATTTAGAGTTCTTATAGCATATAGATTAAATATGCTGCTATGGTGTATATGAATGTCTTTCATACTGAAATTTATTATCACCAGAGTTATCCGGCTGTTGCTTTGTTTGTATGTGTGCATTGCATCAGGTTTGGGGCCTGAGCGAGTCAGATGTGGCTTGGATAGCTCGAGATTGAGAAAGATTAGCATGTGGTGACTTCGGTATGAATAGATTGTTGTAAAACACATGTTAGAAGGTGTTGGTTTAGTTTGAGCTTTGAAAACTTAGAATTGAGTTTATTGTATTGCACCTTAGAAACATGTATGAGATTCTTATGTTCTAAACTTCATGTTTTACCTTAAATATTGTACTTAGATCTTTATAGACTTGATTTAAGATGTTTAGAATGTTGTAAACTGATCAGATATGTTTAGAACAACAAGAATTGAGATATTGGACAGCAGACCCACAGGGCATGCGCGCCCGCGCGCCTAAGCGGCGCGCCCGCGCAGCCCTGGTTCTCTTTGGCTGCAGGGCATGCGCGTCCGCGCCGCCCATGAGGCGCGCCCGCGCATGACCCCTATAAAAAAAAAATTGGTTCTTTTTGCGACGTGATTTTGCGTCGCCAAATGTATGTTTTTGCGTTGCCAAATGTCTTGGATTATTTTCGTTAATAATGCTTATTTATTAATTGCCCCTTAAGATGAGATTAGCACCCGAGGTCTCCACAACAGGTGGTATCAGAGCATAAAGTCTTGGACTAAGATAGAAGTTGAGCGGGGTAGATTGAGTCGCACGCATTTATAGTATTGCATGATTATGCTTTACTTGAATTGAGAAATTGTATGCGAACATGATATATTGATTGAACACTACTTGCTTTACTGATATGAGAATGAAATGCTTATATGCTGATATGTATGCATGATTTATTGAATTCATCAGAATAAGTGAATTCGTTGTAAGCATGTATTATTTGAAAAGCATGATAATTTGCAAGTCTGTGTTCTATTCAAAAGCATGAGATTATATGTATGTTATACTGAAATTCTATTTTATAATCTTTGCAATATATATTGTTTCTGTTATCGCATAATATAGATTGTGCAGATAGCATGAGAACCTCAGACAGAACAGAACCTCAAACAAAACAAAATAGTGTTGAGGTAAGGTTTTGAGCTGATCGATATGATGATTGCCCTGAGGAGTATGTTAGTTAAACAACTCCAAAGCTATTAACCAACTCAGAAAGATACAGAATATGCTATGTCTAGAAAGGGGTTGAGTTGAAAAGCTGGATCAGTTGTTCAAGTGAAGAATATTCAGATGAACATAGAACCAGCCTGATTTTATATCAACTCCATGGCTTAGCAAGAAGTTGGTGAATTTGCCAGAAGAACTTATGGAAGAGCATACGTATTGAAATTGTTTGGCAGGTAAGTAAACAGAATTGTTTCTTTCTGTATGTATTGGAAGACATAGAAAAGAAAAATGTGCCAAACAGAAGCATATCAACTTGAATGACTTGATTGAAGCCAGAGATAGAATAAAGAAACTACAAACCGGTTGTATAAAGCAGAGTAGAATTTTATTCACGCCTCTGTAAGCTATGAAGCAAGAGATAGTGACAACAACAACAAAGATCGATTCAGCCTAAACGCCAGCAGAAGAAGAAATATAAGCATATCTCCCCTAGCTGAAACAGATCAAGAGAAAATTTGAATGACAGATAATTTCATCGGCAATAAGCAAGTACAGAAAATGAGGCTCAATTTGCACCAGATAATGAGATTGCAGGTAATTGAGTACTTGACTGAATCTGCTTATATCTTGATTGCATAGCATACATTCATAGATCAATGATTTGTTATGTTACAATCTTTATCTGTTGAGCCTTTATTAATTGTATGTGCTGAGTCTTTGCCTTAAAGTAGATGTAAAATATTTGGCAGATTAAACAAAACAGATAAAATACAGATTTGAGGAAATAAGATTGAATTTGATAATATAAGACTTGGGTATTAAGCTAGCATGCATTATAGATATTAATGCAAGAGCTGAGTACTAGTTAACAGCTGATTGCATCCGTGCACTGATTAAGCAATAGAAATGACTAGAAAGTTATGATATGAATTTCAGAAATTAGATTTTTTTTATTTCGGTACTGGTTATATCACGATGATCGTACAAGAATGTCGGAAGAATTCTAGTCGATATACTGAACTAGTATAGAATTAACCTAGAATTGACATATATGTCAGTGGTTAGAATGTACAGAAATAGTTCAATGACATACTCCGACCTTTCTACGATATGAATGCAGTTCTATATAGAGTGGTGTCTAGTACGAAAATCTTATGACAACTCGTATAGAAGAGCATTACTTGAACTGAAGAACTCCAAAAACAGCAGAATATTGATTAGCAAAGAATTATTCTAGTACCGAAGTGATTATTAATTCTATGACAACAAGTTAAGTCGAAAAAAATAATATTCTACTATTGTCAAAAGGGAATTAATAGCTAAATTCATGTCAATAGAGAATAAGAAAAATTAGTTACAGTCGAGATTTCTCTTCAATTTTGCTGAAGCTATTACATCATAGAAATCATGATTCTTGAATTTCTTGATATCGATTCTGAGGTTGTGTTATTTGACCTCGATTGATTTTGATTGACTCTTATTCTTTTGCTAGAGTCTGCTTTGATTCACTCGCTGTCATTCAAAATATTTGATTTTGACTGACATTTCCTTGAGCGAGTTCCTTTGATTCGAATTTGAGAGTCGTTGATTATTTGATGTGTATATTCAGTATATTTTGAAGTTTTTGGCTCATAACTGATAGAAATTCAAATTCAAAGTATCCACGATATTTATGGGTTGATTGCATGATTTGCTAGTACTTGGGAAATAGAAAGGAGAAAAGTAGATGAATGCTTGATCGAGTGATTACAGATCTGTAATTTTTATACGTGAGTTGCTAGATAGATACTCAAACAATCATAATTTTTGCAATCCAAGCTAAAATCAATTGGTTTGGAAAGATAAAAGCAACATTGATATTAGATCAATCAATCAAAATTCGATTGAGAACGCTAGATTAAGATATGAGACAAGACATCAGATCAGAACAGATGAATTTTGCGGTGAATAATCGCTTGAGGATGCCAGATATTCTAGATATGAAATATCAGATTCTGAAAGAGGCATATGACAACAGATTTAATATCCATTCAGTTGTCTAAACATGTATGACTTACATGTAGTCATTACATGGAAATCAGTATTGGTGAAAGAAATGAAAGCAGATACGACAGAATTAACATTACCAATACTAAAATTTCAGTAAAAGAAGCAGAAAAAAAGAACCCAAGTGGTTTCTGTAACAGATTAGTTACATAAGAGGTGAAAGAAGATCAACTTTGTGAAAGATTTTAGTTTGAATCTACTCACATCGTCATGATTTTGCGATTTATATTGTAGTAGATTTCGACAGATTCAAGAATATGTTGTATTAGACATGATATAGACATAAATATATACCTGTTACGAAGTTAGCAAAATGATCAGATTACAGGAATTATTAAAATCTATTGTCGAGATAGAGACTTTAGATTTGTTTTCTAGATTGTGGCATTGATTGTCAGATGTTATGAGTGTTTGGTTGTATGAGATTTCATTATACCATCCTTTGATTAGTGGACTATCAGATGTGATTATCCAGATTTTCGAGGATATGCTTAGAACTATAGTACTAGATTCGGTACTAGTTGATTGATTATTTGCCACTTGATTACTATAATTCCTGTGACAACTATCTGATAGATATAGAGACAGTATTTTGAATTTAGATGCTAAGAAAAGCAGAATTATCTTTAGATTGAAATGATATTTCAGAAGTATCAGCTATCAAACCAGATATGAGTCAAGAAAAGATAGAGAATGTGAAGATTGATTTGAACAGGATAAGAACATAGTAGTATAGATAAAGTTAGCAAATGAGCAACAGATATAGATTTTGAAGCCTGAACAGAATGATTAGAAAATAAGTTCTTTCCCGAGCATCATTAGGTTCAGAAATAGATTTCAGTAGTGAAATAATAATTGATCCCTGTGAGTATTTGATCTAGCTTATTGATTAATACTCAATCTCGAATTGTCAGATAGATGAATTGTTATCCATATGCATTGGCTGAAGAATATCAGCTAGAATATGTATGTGCATTCAATTCAGATAAAGTAGAAACCGATAAGATTTTAAGAGAAGCAGGCTAACCGATGCAGCGTTAGATTACGAGAAAAAGCAACTTAGATATAAGCTGACTCAGTGATTATATGTTAATGAAAATAGATATGATTGCAGAAGCGATCAGAAAGAAGAATAAGATACTATAGAAGAGAAGATATCAGAATAGATATCTAAAGCTCACAGAATTGAAGTAAGTATTACTTCAGTTAGCTATACATCTTACGAGAATCAGCAGTAAGATCGAATGCGATTTCGAGGACGAAATCATTTCTTAGAGGAGAGGAATTGTAAGGCCCAAAAATATTAAGTTATTAATTACGAGATTTAAGATTTAAATTCTGAATATGAGAAAATATGAATTTGAGAAATGTCAGAATTAGAGATTTAAATTTCGGGTCAAAAATATTTAATTTGAGGATTTTTCGAATTTTAAGATTTTAATATCCGGAATTCTTAAATTAAAAGATTAAAAATATTTGAATTTATATTTATGGAATTTAAGATGTAAATTCCAAGATTATAAATATCAAGGATTGACTTTGAGGATGAAATCCGAGCAAGGGCCAATTTGCAAATATTGAGAAATTCAAGGACTAAAATGCGATAAGGTCCGAAATGATTTAATTTTAATTCGAGAATATTTAATTCAAGAATATTTAAAGTTTAGATTAAATTCTACTATTCTTAAATTATTTAGGATTGAAATTGAATTAAATCGCTTGTCCGAGGACTGATTTGCAATTAGGCCAAAGTTCAGAGGCCAAAATGCAATTTCCTTGCAACTTGGCCATAAAAACGCGTAAAGTGGAATATAATGCATCAGAATCTCAGCCCACTCAGCCAAGAAAACCGAGAGAAGAAGGAGAAGGGTTCCAAGTCCATTTTCAACCTTTCAAGCTCCGATAAAAATTGATTCGCCCGGTAGAATTTCTGATTGATCATATATTTACGATCACGGCTTTGAGTGCTACGTTTTGACGTAAGTTTTATGAATTTCTAACATGTTTGAATTTTATGATGTTTTTAGAATTAAAATTTGATTGTATAAACATGTTCTAGCATATACGACGATAGCATATCTAAGACGGATCGAGAAAAGATCGTCATTTGAACATGAATTATCAAATACTTTATGAAAATGTGAGCTGCTGGTCACGTGTGTAAGCTGCTGAATTTGTGATGATATTGAGTTTAAATGCTTGTTAAGAAGATGTTAAAGCCTTTGGGATTTCCGGTTTTGAACCGTTACGCCGTCGGTTGATATTTGATGAATTTCTGGAAATACATGCGGCTGATTTCGAAATTGCAGCAATGAAATCATAATGATATGAGTTATATATCAATGTTTAGATGATGATTCAGTTGCTAGATTTACGGTTTCGAAATCGGTATGTCGTCGATTGAAATTTCGGTTCTTTGATCAAGATTTGAGATTTGTTTAAGTCTTGATGATTTGAAATGAGTTTGAGAGCTGATATGATATTGTTTAACACTTCATTTCAGACTTGAATAGATTATAATGAGATTGAATCAAAGATTATATAAGTCAAATCGACGAGTCAAGTTCAAATGACTTGACGTGTTGAAGTTGAATCAAGAACACCTTCAAGTAGCACTGATTGATAAGAACATCATTTGATGACAGATTTGGCAAAGTTTATATTGATCAGCATTTGCAATACTTTGCAACAATTCAAGATGTTTGAATCAAGATCAAAGGTATGATTTGACATTATCCTCTCCAGGTAGAACAACTCGAGAACGTGGTGGTTTTCGAGTTTTCCTAAAATCACATACTTAATTGTTTATATGCTTTCATATGAATTGATGTTTGTTATTGCTTGGATTGATTAAGTGATTTGAGTGTTTGTTGTGAAAATTTCCTCGCAAGCGTACGAGTGTCAAGTTTTAATATAGTGAATAATTCAGATATCGATCCCACAGGGAGTAAAATGAAAATATTTAGTACTTGTAATTAGAATAGTCCAAACTTTATCTAGAAAATCAAACTTTGAGGATTTTGCAATAAAAATAAAATAATTAAGAGATTTAAAAGCACGCACACAACTTTCAGATTAAAAATCAATCAGAGAAAAACGGTCTAGAGGTATAGATTTCACCTGGTTTCAACAACAATCAATCCTAATTAATTAATCTTCATGAATTCCAATCAATTAATAGCCAAGAACACGTATGTTTATTATTTCCCTCTCCCGAGCAACAAATAATGTTTATCAACTACAATTAAATTACAATATCCCTATTAAGAATTTATCGCAGTGATCTATCACAAAACAATGTTCTTTTTAAAAGCTCTATTAAAATCATACACTCTCCCGAGCTGTATAAATAATTAACAGTGTATTTTCTAATGTCCTATTCAAAATCCCCTCTCCCGAGCAATGACTTCAAATAAATATAACAAATCAATTATTGATCAGATAATTGAAAAGACAATCAATTCTAAAAAAAACAATTAATCTAGAAGAAACTCAATTCAATAAAATCAAAAATTCATGAAAGCGTCTACACCAGGTTCCATCCGACCTCTAGACTATAAAAATTAGTTAATAATAAAATTCTGAAAACAATAAATAATAAATCCAAACATGTTCAGCATTAAATAAAAGATAAGAAACAAATCCATCATCGATGCCGTGTCCGGACTATCAAACTCCGTCTTCGTTCTTCAAATTAAGCTTCCAGAAATCTTCTAGGAAAATCACGATCACAATAAATCTCTGTTCTCTGATATCTGCGTGTGATGTGTTATGGCGGCTCTCTTTCTTAATCAGATGAAAAATTGCCTTTTATATCGTGCACAAAAGCCCACTCAAAAGCCCACAAAATATAGAAGTTTCCTTCCGATTAAAATTTCCAAACTCAAAATTCGCGACACGCGCCCGCTCCAAAAATCATGCGCCTGCTCATTGGCCTCTATTCTCAATTTTCTCGCCTTCCCAAAAACTTGAGCGATAGCTCTTCTTTGAGCGCTAATGGGAAGCGCTGAACTTAGGCCCAATAATATGGCCCATCACTATTCCTTTCTTTTGTCTGTACGTTTCTTTACTCTCCTTCTTTCTTCTTCCCTTTTATTCTTTTAATTCTTTTCTCTCAAATCTCATTTTTCTCATTTTTCCTCCTTTTCCACATAAATTCCATAATTTCCTACAAACACAAAAGCAACAAAATACCCACATAAATCTGCTCGAAACAAGCAATTAACAATTAAAAGCATATATAAATTAAGTGTATAAAATACACTTATCAAATACCCCCAAACTTAGACTTTTGCTAGTCCCGAGCAAAACTATTAAATTCCAACAACTCATTCTATCAAACACACAAAAATAGTCAAGAAATAATATGGAACAATGGCCTCGACAATAATTTCAAAGAATTTTCAAATCCAATCATGTCACACCTACTAACACTTGAAAGTTTTAATCTTAACAAAATAACCGCATAAACTCACAATCTCCGCAACTCACGTTTCAAAACACTCTTATCCAAATTCAATTCACACATTAATAGATCATGAGGTCTTTTCAAGGTAGCAATAGGATCAAAAATTAGATACTAATAAAAAACACTCACAATTAGGTAATTGCAACGAATAATAGTGTGTAAGTGTTTAGATCAAAATTCATAATCATTAAAAGCATCAATCAACAGTCCATAGGCTAAATTCTCGCAACTCTTCTCCACTAGTATATTGGGCAACTGAGACTCGGTCAATAGGACTTATTCAGCTTATAATGTAAGGCCTGACTCATGGCTACAAATGAAGGATAAGAATTCAAAAATAAGGAGTAATTCATACTTATGCACAAATCTAATTTCGACTCCTTTCATTCACAATTTCACTCTTTATTCCTTCACTTCATTTCTCATCTTTTTCACAACTTTCTCCCAAATTTTTTTTCTTTCTTTCACAACTTTTTCAACCACATTTTTCAACTCTTTTTTTTCTACTACCTTTTTTTTCATCTTTTCAATTCATCCACCACACCAATCCTCTTTTCACAAATAAAGCTAGGAGCATACAACATTTTAGCATTCAAATTACTCCCTTAAAGGTAGGAAATAGTGTATAGGCTATTCAGGTAGTCAATGTAGGACCTTGAAATAATCACGAATGGGGGCTTAATCACACGTTTACACGCATGTCATTCGATTTTCAATAAAGCTCAAACAAGGTACTAGGGATAAAATAGTAATAGGTAGCTTGAAAGGCTCAAACGAATTCAGAAAAATCGCCTAAATCATTCCTAATCTCAGTTTTGCCCGTATTTCTCCTCGAAGAGTGTTCGAACTAGTTCTAGACAAGTCTCAATCCACAATTAAATCATACAAATTCAATCAGTGCGGAAAAAGAATAATCATCAGCAGTTAAAGATGATTATCACAACAAATTCAGAATTTTGTACCTCAAAGTAATAATATACGTGTAGCTCAAATGGGCAACTAAGGATAAATTCAATGAAAATTAGGCCCAAAAATTTCAAACAATGCTTCAATCATATCTATGTCTGTATGTCTCAAAAATCAGATTCAAGCATTAATCACAGAGTATATAGGAAATTGTTCATCTAATTGGTTCCATTTTTTTTCAAAAATATTTGTCAGATAGGTAGACAATCATGGATTTCAGTTATAGCACAAAAATATTTTTCATTGGCCATGCATCCATTTCTTTCTTCAACTCAATTCAACTCAACTCAACAAAAACAACAATTAAAAAATTTTATCTATAAAGCACACAATAAAATTCAACTACTCAACTATCAACCAAACAACTAATCACTAAATCAAAAACTAATTCTCAAAGTTGAGTAATCAAATACGAGTGGGGTAAACTAATAGTCGAGGAACCCCTAACTGCAGCAATAATAGATTCCTGAATCACCCTCCCAGCATCAACGGATTTCCCAGTGACAATGCAGTACACAAAACCAGCTCTAACCTTAGTCACATCAGATGTATGCCCAGATGGCAACATCCTGGCAGCCACAAACTCATGCCAATTATTCACTTCTCGTCGAAGAAATATGGATGGAAATGTAACAACTTCATCCTTCGCATTCTTCTTCCATTCCGCCCCATCCTCACACAAGGTCTGAAGTACAATGTTATCTGGATATGACTGATTCTTGAATACCTCATACTCATCATCTGCAATGTCCAAATCTGGCATTTCATAAAGGCTGTTAATTGACTCTTATCAAAAGGCACCAATTTCCCTCGAACTCGAACTTTCAGATTCACGTCTTTGACCATCAAATTTGCATAAAACTCATGAATCAATGATATAACAGCATCTGTTGGACTCCTAACAAATGTCTCCCAACCTCTTCTCTTAGCTTCAATTAACGCCGGTGCACTATGCTCTCTCAAACTCATTCCTCTTTCTTTGTGCATCCCTCGCTCCATTACATCAAAACAATACTCCTCTGCTGTGGCATTCCAAAATCTGTGTCTATCATATGAAGCAGCAGAGGACGAAGAAATTGCTCCTTTCCCTTTGGTTTTCGGTGGCATTGTAACTCAATAATTTAACTCAAATCAATTACAGATGGAATTCTCACAATCCCAACACTAAACTTCAACCGACTCCAGCAATGTGCAAACACAACTTTAACCCAAACAATTTAACAAACACTTGGCATGCATGAAGACAATAATATAGAAATTTCACTGCCAAATGTTCTTCACCCCACAATTTAAACACCCAAACAGCCTCAACACACCAACTTTTATCACGGCATAAATGTAATAGATAAAATTTTAGCTTTGTACCATTCAAGAAAGAAAATGTCCCAAACCCCGGTAGATTCCCATGTTCTGTGCGAGGCGTGGATGGAGCAAGATCAAATTCTGAGAATCCCAGATTTACAATGGCCTTGTAATGAAGATCAAAATCCCAGAGATGATGATATTTTGTTGAGTGCAAGATTTTCGATGATTGCGCCAAAATGTGAGATTTAGAGCGGGACTCAAAAGAGAGATCGTGACTTTTGAAGTCTGGGAGGAGCAAATTAGGATTTTAAATCTCAGATGTTGCGCTTTAAATCTCAGATGTTGCGCGATAGCGCAGACAGATAGAGCGATAGCGCTTAGATTAAGCGCGATTGACGTGCGAGATAGCGCAAGATCTTGCGCTTAGAGGGAGCGCGTTAGCGCCTCGTGTAGCGCGGTTCTGGAGAGCGATAGCGCTTGATTGGCACTGTAGAGGGAGCGCGTTAGCGCTGTCTTAGGCGCAATTGAGAGGGCGCGATTGCGCTGGTGGAAGAGCTAACGTGTATTAGTGCAACGAAGGGGAGGCGCGGGGGCTCGAATGGAGTGGCGCGGGCGCGCCTTTAATTCGCAAAATAACTCCACTTTCGTTCAGGTAAGGCGCGGGCACTCACATAAATAGGGCGGGCGCGCCTCTTGCTCGAATTTGAGATTTTTGGAGCCTGCAAATTTTTGAAAATTAAGAAAAATTAGCTCAAAAATTTTAAATAATAAATAAATAAAAAAACTGCTAATTAACTAACAAAAATTAAATGAAATAAAAATAAAAACAAATAAAATAAAATAAAAGAAAATGCTTGGGTTGCCTCCCAATTAGCGCTTGGTTTAAAGTCTTCAGCCCGACTTTAACGGGATTAATTCTTTCCCTTCTCTTTCACTCGCCAAATAAATTCCACGAACCGCCTTTTAAATTTTGCTTTTTTCGTGGCCTTCTTTGGTGGTTTTGGCGCTCTCTCGTTCGATGAATCAACCGCAATGTCGGCTTTTGAACGACCCTCCAAATTCATAACCGGCTCTATCAAGCATAATTTTTCAATAGGGGTGTTAGATGACTTCATGAATATATTAAAAATTACACTCTCACCGTCCACACCCATTGACAATGCACCTCTCTTCACCTCTATCTTGGCATCGGCAGTGGCCAAGAAAGGTCTCCCCAATATCAGGGGCATGTTTGCATCCTCCTCCATATCTAACACAACAAAATCCGCTGGAAAAATAAATTTGTCTACTTTTACCAAAACATCTTCAATGATTCCAAGCGGATATGTGATAGATCGATCAGCCAACTGCAATGCGATCATGGTGGGCTTCACCTCACCAAGTCCTAAGCTCCTGAAAGCAGACAAGGGCATGAGATTAATGCTAGCTCCTAAATCGCAAAGTGCATTATTAAAATAAGAAGAGCCAATAGTGCAAGGAATAGTAAAACTCCCTGGATCCTTAAGCTTTTGTGGCATCTTCTTTTGGAGCACCGCACTGCACTCTTCCATTAAATTCACTACCTCGTTCTTTAGCAGCCTCCTCTTCTTGGACATCACCTCATTGATGAACTTCGCATAATTCGGCATTTGCTCCAAAGCTTCAGCAAAGGGAATGTTGATGTGAATCTTCTTAAAAATCTCCAAGAACTTGAAAAATTGCCCGTCCAATGCTTTCTTCTTGAACCTTTGCGGGTATGGAAGTGAAGGCTTATACATCGGTTTGGCTCAGATTCAAGCTCCTTCTCTTTCTCCTCAACTTTTTCCTCAAGTTTCTTATCCGCAACAGTAGGAATTTGAACTCCAACGTCTTTGGCACTCCGCACTTTTATGGAATTGCACTGCTCCTTGGGATTCACCTCAGTATTGCTAGGGAACTGACCGCGATTGTTGTCCTTCAGTGCGTTCGCCAACTGCCCAATACTAGTCTCCATGGATTGCAACACTGTACCCATGTTGGCCATGTGCGTCTCCAAGCTGTCAAGGCGAGACTCAGTTCTTGCCATCCGCTTACCTGATTCCTGCACAAAGGTACTAACCATATCCTCCAAAGACAACTTACCATCACCCTTATTAGTATTGTTAGTATATGAAAAATTTTCATTATTCCGCAAATTAAGGTGAAAAGTATTGGAAATAGGATTACCTCTGTACGCTCCATAACCTCGGTAGCCATTTGGATTTATATAATTGATTTGCTCTATGGCCGGTGATCCTTCAACTCCAGTTGAATCTGCAATATTAATTTTATTCAGAGAAGCTACCTGTGTAGTCAGTGCAGATAACTGAGCAGTGATGGACATGAGAGGATCCACTGCATACACTCCAGCTGGTTTCTTTACTCCTATACGCTCCGATGGCCATTGGAAACTATTGACCGTCATCTCCTCCAACATATCATAAGCCTGAACATGATCCTTCGCAAATATAGTACCTCCAGCAGCAGAATCAACATTCATCCTTGTAGGCGCATTCAGTCCGTTGTAAAACCACTCGATCTGTTCCCAATCTGCAAAATTGTGGTTAGGACAACGTCTTAATAATTCTTTATACCTTTCCCACGCTTCGTATAACTGTTCAGTGTCCATCTGCCGGAAGGTGCTGATCTCGATCTTCAGTTGGGTGGTTTTGGCAGGAGGAAAATATTTTGCAAGAAATTTTTCTGCCATCACCTCCCAAGTAGTGATGCTTCCAAGTGGCAGTGATTGCAACCAACTTATGGCTTGATCCCTGAGAGAAAATGGAAACAAGCGTAAGAGTATAATATCTTCAGGAACACCATTAAATTTTACCGTATCAGTAATTTCTAAGAAGGTCCTGAGATGCAGATGAGGATCAGCTGTGGCACTCCCATTAAATTGGTTCGATTGAACCATGTTTATCAATGCAGGCTTCAGCTCAAAATTGTTTGCATTGATAGTTCCTCGAGCGATTCCAGAATAGTGAGCCTGGATCGTCGGTCTGAAGTGATCTCTAATTGGCACTAGGGGAGCTTGATTCGCTTCTTGTTCAGCCATTCTTTCAATTTCTTCTCTTCTAGCTCGTCTTAAAGCACGTGCAGTGCGCTCGATCTCCGGATCAAACAGTAGAGAATTAGCACTTTGAGATCGTTGCATAGACTGCAATTAAAAGATAAGAAAAAAATTAATTAGTAACTTAAAATAAATAAAAACTCTAAATTAAAATCTAGACTAATTGGTAACAATACTAAAAAATAATCAAAATTTACTCCCCGGCAACGGCTCCAAAAACTTGTTGTGAAAATTTCCTCGCAAGCGTACGAGTGTCAAGTTTTAATATAGTGAATAATTCAGATATCGATCCCACAGGGAGTAAAATGAAAATATTTAGTACTTGTAATTAGAATAGTCCAAACTTTATCTAGAAAATCAAACTTTGAGGATTTTGCAATAAAAATAAAATAATTAAGAGATTTAAAAGCACGCACACAACTTTCAGATTAAAAATCAATCAGAGAAAAACGGTCTAGAGGTATAGATTTCACCTGGTTTCAACAACAATCAATCCTAATTAATTAATCTTCATGAATTCCAATCAATTAATAGTCAAGAACACGTACGTTTATTATTTCCCTCTCCCGAGCAACAAATAATGTTTATCAACTACAATTAAATTCCAATATCCCTATTAAGAATTTATCGCAGTGATCTATCACAAAACAATGTTCTTTTTAAAAGCTCTGTTAAAATCATACACTCTCCCGAGCTGTATAAATAATTAACAGTGTATTTTCTAATGTCCTATTCAAAATCCCCTCTCCCGAGCAATGACTTCAAATAAATATAACAAATCAATTATTGATCAGATAATTGAAAAGACAATCAATTCTAGAAAAAACAATTAATCTAGAAGAAACTCAATTCAATAAAATCAAAAATTCATGAAAGCGTCTACACCAGGTTCCCTCCGACCTCTAGACTATAAAAATTAGTTCATAATAAAATTCTGAAAACAATAAATAATAAATCCAAACATGTTCAGCATTAAATAAAAGATAAGAAACAAATCCGTCGTCGATGCCGTGTCCGGACTATCAAACTCCGTCTTCGTTCTTCAGATTAAGCTTCCAGAAATCTTCTAGGAAAATCACGATCACAATAAATCTCTGTTCTCTGATATCTGCGTGTGATGTGTTATGGCGGCTCTCTTTCTTAATCAGATGAAAAATTTCCTTTTATGTCGTGCACAAAAGCCCACTCAAAAGCCCACAAAATATAGAAGTTTCCTTTCGATTAAAATTTCCAAACTCAAACTTCGCGACACGCGCCCGCTCCAGAAATCATGCGCCTGCTCATAGGCCTCTGTTCTCAATTTTCTCGCCTTCCCAAAAACTTGAGCGATAGCTCTTCTTTGAGCGCTAATGGGAAGCGCTGAACTTAGGCCCAATAATATGGCCCATCACTATTCCTTTCTTTTGTCTGTACGTTTCTTTACTCTCCTTCTTTCTTCTTCCCTTTTATTCTTTTAATTCTTTTCTCTCAAATCTCATTTTTCCTCCTTTTCCACATAAATTCCATAATTTCCTACAAACACAAAAATAACAAAATACCCACATAAATCTGCTCGAAACAAGCAATTAACAATTAAAAGCATATATAAATTAAGTGTATAAAATACACTTATCAGTGTTCAAGATGTTTTATAGTATTAATGCATACAGATTATGTTGCATTCATCTTGAACCCTAACTTGAAAAGCACAGAGGGCTGATTGGCCTGGAGTGCATATGACGTTTGGAGGGCTGTAATTGAGTGGCACGTAATGTAGATTTACTTCCAGAGCTAAAAGACTCACTATATATAGTTGCACCAAAGTCAGAGGAATTGAGATATTTAACGCCACCTCGATTGGGTAAGTTGGTGGTCGGTTAAAGATTTTATTTCTCCTTGGTATCAGATTTGATAGCCTATTCCTTGAAACATGCATTGCATTTATGCATTAACCTAGAAATTTCTATGGTTTAGAATATGAAGTTATAAATGCTAGCATGTTGTGATATGTCATTCTAGATATGAATGTATTGATATGCTTGATATGATATTGTTTTAGATGAATAGCTATGCTTTAAGAATTTAAGAATGGAGTATATTTCTATGATTACATGTTGTTACATGTTTTGATGATTTAGAATTCTTATAGCATATAGATTCAATATGCTGCTATGGTGTATATGCATGTCTTTCATACTGAGATTTATTCTCACCGCAGTTATCAGGTTGTTGCTTTGTTTGTATGTGTGCATTGCATCAGGTTTGGGGCATGAGCGAGTCAGATGTGGCTTGGATAGCTCGAGATTGAAAAAGATTAGCATGTGGTGACTTCGGGCTATGAATAGATTGCTGTCAAACACATGTTAGAAGGTGTTGGTTTAGTTTGAGCTTTGAAAACTTAGAATTGAGTTTATTGTATTGCACCTTAGAAACATGTATGAGATTGTTATGTTCTAAACTTCATGTTTTACCTTAAATCTTGTACTTAGATCTTTATAGACTTGATTTAAGATGTTTAGAATGTTGTAAACTGGTCAGATATGTTTAGAACAGCAAGAATTGAGATATTGGACAGCAAACCCGCAGGGCATGCGCACCTGTGTGCTTGAGCGGCGCGGCCGCGCAGCCCTGGTGCTCTTTGGTCGCGGGGCATGAGCGCCCGCGCCATGACCCCTATATAAAAAAAATTTTTGGTTCTTTCTGCGACGTGATTTTGCGTCGCCAAATGTCTTGGATTATTTTTGTTAATGATGCTTATTTATTAATTGCCCCTTAAGATGAGATTAGCACCCGAGGTCCCCACAATTATTTTGAACTTAATTAAATTAATTCAAGGGTTGAATTAATTTTTCACTAGTAGACTTTGTAAAGTATAAATAATTAAATTAATTCAAGTGTTTAATTAATTAAACACTATTGAGTCTAGTAGAGCTCAAAATAAAATAGCGTTGAAGAATTATTTTACTAATGGACATGAATGAGTTCAAGTTGGATTTAATTAATTGATTACACTTAAATGAGTTTGAGTTTAATAATTAATTAAATATTAAGTTCATGGGTAGAGCTGTCAAACGGGCCAAACCATGGCGGGGCGGGGCGGGCCGGCCCATCAAAAACCCATCTTTTGGCGGGTTGATGGCGGGCCGACCCACCATCCTGGCGGGCTGAAAATCCTCAACCCAACCCAACCCAAGGTGGGTTACGGGTCAGGGGGCCGGCCCGCGGGTTAGTTTATGACAAATAAAAAAAAATATTATAATTAATTATAAATATCATTTCATAAATAAATATTAATATAAACATATTAATAAAAAATTTAATTATTGATTTCATGTATGTAAATTTTATATAAAGTAATTAATACAAAAAAAAATTCACAACTTTTATTAAAAAAATACATATATCACAATAAAAATAAAAATAAATTATTAATTCTCCAGGCCCGCGGCGGGCCAACCCGCGCGGGTCGCGGGCCTAGGCGGGTTGACTCATCTAGGCCCCCCTTTTGTTGGGTTGAAAAAATTTCAACCCAACCCACTTATGTTATGTGGCGGGCCGGGCCGGGCCGACCCGACGGGCCTAACTCAAATTGACGGCTCTATTCATGGGCCATGTATATATATATATATATATATATATTATATGTGTAATGGAAATGGAATATGAAAGGTTAAAATATTTGACACAATTTTCCATGCATGCCTTTTATTTTTCCATGCATGATTAATTGATTATCTTTGACCTTGATTATAATAATTATTATATTCCTTCTCCACCATATATTGAAGTAGCCGTCCACTTTAGATCAAGATTTCTTCAAGTTTTGTCTTTTTATTTTGAGAGAAAAAGCAAGAAAAATCTCAATGAAAAATGCTTTAAATATTCTAGTGCATATTTGAAGTGGATCTAGTTCGACTAATCGTGGACCTAATTAGAAGAGGAGCTATTTTCGAACAAGGTGCATCCTTGAAAGGTTGAATCCATTTTTGAGCAAGGTGTGCTCTTGGAAGCTTGTAGATTGTGTCTACCATTTCAAGAGCTAAGTTGTTCACAACTTGGTTGGAGCCATAAATCAATCTTTTGAGATTGATAGGTAAAATCTTCTTAAATACCCTATGGATGTTTGATGATTTGAATGCTACACAAGTGCTCGGTGTTTATAAATTAAAAATTTAAACTTCCGCTGCATTTTTGGGCATGAGGTAACTGATCCCCAACAATGGTATCAGAGCCTAGGTTACTCTTTTTGTGTAGCATTTGTTGAATATTATGTTGAGGTCAATTTCTAACCGCATGAGAAAATCATTTTTCAACTTTTGGGGCTGTTTTTTGAAAAAAATTTATAAAATGAGGGGCTGCCCATTTCGGGCAGTTTGGGGCAGCCGAGGGCTGCCCGCCCCATGGGCAACTCAATTTTAATAAAAACAAAATTGGCCAGAATCCGTCGATGGAGCTTCGGTAACGACTATGACGACTTGTGTTTCCAAAAGGTGTTTTGGGATATCAAGTGTCATAGGCCCTAAGTTGCTAAAATCATTATATTTGATTTTTGTGAAAAATTAAACTTTATAATGTATGTATTTTCTCATGAAATAAATAATTAAAGTGTGACTTTGATTATTTATAGTAAATGGTGATTTACAAGAAATTCGGTTATAAATAAATTAATTAGAAAGTAAACAAAGGTGTTTGTTTATTTTGTTAATTTAATTTATAATTGTGGCGGTTAGTGATTGGACCAAGATATATAATATTTGATCAACTGATTATTGTGATAATTAATTGATGGTGTATGATATGTGATATTATGCATGAAGGATGATCAAAAGCTCAAGACCAATTTTCTAGGTGTATGCTAGAATATTTTGTGTTGAATGAGTTGTAATAATTATCAAATTATAAAGTGGGCTTGGTTTATAACCCGTTCCCACCCCATGAGATGTATCCCTATATGACATGTGTAGTAGCCCGTACCCTAATTGAGTAATTAAAGGATTAATGCTAATTAAATAAATTGGGTATCGGACGGATCGGAAGCTTCGAAGGCACGATCGGAAGCTCCGATCAGGATCGGAAGCTCCGATGAGCGATCGGAGGCACCGATTTTATTACGTCATCCATGACGTTTGGTTGGATCGGAAGCTCCGATCACCCCTATCAGAAGTCAACAAGTGATATTTTGACACGTGGCAGATCAGGATCTTCGGAAGCTCCGATGTCAGGACCGGACGTTCCGATCGAGGTTCGGACGTTCCGATCGAGGATCGGAGGCTCCGATTGTTGTCTATAAATAGAAGGCCGAGAATTCACTTTCAATTGCCAATTCCGGATTTCCTCTCTACTCCAGTTGTATTCGAGTTGTTCTAGACTTCCTAGGCTTGACCCGGGAGTCGTCGAGGCATTCGATAGTCGTAGCGGAGTTGTGCCCAAATTCTGGAGGCATCGACATCAAAGGGCTAACGACGGACGAAGGTATAGCTTTTGCTTCCTATAAATATTTAGGAGTATGCAATAGCTTAGTTAAGGATTTTAGAGAACTTTAATGATAGTAGTATCATTTGGCAGTGTAGAGCAGACTATAGGCGTGGACCTAGAGTTGGTAGAGCTTGCACTGATTTGAGGTACGGAAGTACTGTTCGAGATATCCTGACTGAGTATGCATGTATTATGTGACTACATGGTTTATATGTCATTGATTTATGCTGCATTCATTTGCATACTGAGCTATCTCCTTCGAGATGTCTGTTAGTAGGGTTTTTCCCTATCCTGTTAGAGGTTGGACTTCCATCGATTTGGGTCCGGCATATCCACTGGTATTATGGTATGGGAGCCACCTCCTGAAGCGACGGCACAGCGTGCTACATACCAGGGCCCGGTCTGTCTCTGTTATCTGATCCTTGACCTCGAGTTTATAGGGAGTTCACTTTGCATGCATGTATACTCATACTCTCGTACTGAGCGTTTTATGCTCACGTCTCGTACTCTGTATTTTTGAACACCCTATTCCATGGGGCAGGTTTGCGATTGGATGAGGCGGGTGGATCCAAGAGGGGCTAGGCAGTGGTTGGTCAGCTGGAGCTTTGCCTTAGTTCTGTTTAGTAGGTGATCCAGTTAAGGGTCACTACATTTATGGTATCAAAGCATGCATAGTATTCTTGGGATTTAGACTCTGCATAAGGTAACCGTGAGGTGCTTTTTTAGATGGCGAACTACGATGACCAGAGTAGCCATGGTAGTAGAGGTGGACGCTGGGGAGATGACGATTGTGAGCGTCATCGGGACCGTCATCATTGTCGTCGTGATGAGGATCGTTTCACTGTACGGTGATTTTTGCAGATGGGTTCTAAGCCCCTTGTTGGAGGTGAGTCTCCGGAGGATGCGGAGAACTGGTTAGACCGTATGGAGACGACTTTTCAGACTTACCACTGCACCGAGGAGCAGAAGATGAAGACCCTTGGCTATCTTCTGGATGGGCGAGCCCGTAGGTGGTGGAGGTTTACTTTTGCACCCTTTATTGCGGCGATAGGAGTGGCCACCTGGACCGAGTTCCGCATAGCTTTTCAGAAGCTGTATTTTCCTCTTGCACTCCGTCAGTCGAAGGCAGGTGAGCTTCTGAGTCTACGACAGGGAGCTTTGTCTATTGATGAGTATCTGCAGAAGTTCTTTGATCTGCTATCCTATTGCCCCGAGATTGCCGACAGCTCTGGGATGAAGTATAATCTGTTTCTTCAGGGCCTTAACCCTGAGATCCATGACCGTGTGGCGGTTGGCGACGACATGTCCTACGAGGGTTTGGTGAGCCGTTGTCACCAGGCGGAGGACAGCATTCGATGGAACAAGTCTTTCCCTCAGTCGAGGCCTGCTAGTTCTTTGTGTCCCCGTGCCCAATCTTTCAAGAAGTCTGGATCTACTTCTTCCTCTGGTTATGGAGGTGTTGGCCGTTTCGGTAAGAAGGACAAGTGTGATCATTGTGGGAAGAACCATCCGACCGACCGTTGCCGTAAAGCTTCTGGACCTTGTTTCCGTTGTTGAGAGACTGGTCATATCCGGAGGAATTGTCCACTATCTGGGGGAGGAGGTTCTGGTTTTGGTTCAGGATCTGGTTCTCAGGCTACCGTTCAGCAGAGGATGCAGGGACAGCCTGTTGGGAGTTCTCATTTGAGGCCACGAGCTTCTGGCCAGGTGTTTGCCCTGAGACATGATCAGGCAGTGGAGGAGAATGAGAAAGTCATCGCACCTACATTTCTGCTTTATGGTATACCTTCTCTTGTACTTATTGACACTGGTGCATCTCATTCCTTCATTTCTGCATGTTTTGTTAAGAGGCATAAGTTACCATGCATTGTACTAGACGTAGTGATGTCTGTTTCTACTCCGACGGGCCAATCTGCTTTGGCTAAGAGTCTAGTGATGGATTGCCCTTTAGAGTTCGAAGGGAACATTCTGTTAGCGAATCTCATGGTCCTGGCGATGGACGACTTTGATTGCATTCTGGGAATAGATATGTTGACTACCTATCGAGCTTCAGTGGACTGCTATTAGAGATTAGTACGCTTCCATCCGGAAGGGAGTGAGAGCTGGTTTTTCTATGGTGAGGGAGCGCGACCCCCGATGCCTTTGGTATCAGCTTTGAGAGCCTGTCGAGCTCTAGAGTCTGGCGGGGAAGGCTACCTTATCTATGCAATTGATTTGTCCGCTGAGAGCATTGGGATAGAGAGCATCCCAGTCATGGATGAATTTCCAGATGTATTTCCTGATGAGATTCCGGGTTTTCCTCCTGCTAGGAAAGTCAAGTTTGGCATAGAGTTGATGTCGGGTACTTCGCCTATTTCTCGAGCACCGTATCGTCTGGCTCCATCAGAGATGCGTGAGTTGAAGAATCAGCTACAGGATCTTTTGGACAAGGGGTACATTCGTCCTAGTGTATCTCCTTGGGGAGCTCCTGTTCTTTTTGTAAAGAAGAAGGATGGGTCGATGCGGCTGTGCATTGACTATCGGCAGCTGAATTGAGTCACTGTGAAGAACAAGTATCCGTTGCCTCGTATTGATGACTTGTTTGATCAGTTGCAGGGCACGTCAGTTTACTCCAAGATTGACTTGAGATCTGGGTATCATCAGTTGAGATTCCGTGATCAGGACGTAGCCAAGACTGCATTCCGTACTCGCTATGGGCATTACGAGTTCCTAGTGATGCCATTTGGTTTGACTAATGCGCCGGCTATGTTCATGGATCTGATGAACCGTGTCTTCAGGGAGTATTTGGACAAGTTTGTCGTGGTCTTCATTGACGACATCTTGGTGTATTCGCGTAATACGGAAGAACATGTTTCTTACTTGCGATTGGTATTGCAGACTCTTCGAGATGAGCAGTTGTACGCCAAGCTGAGCAAGTGTGAGTTCTGGATGGATCGAGTGGTCTTTCTTGGCCATATCATATCCAGGGAGGGGATTTCTGTTGATCCAAGCAAGATTGAGGCGGTGCTTAATTGGTCGCGTCCGACGACAATTGCTGAGATCCGTAGTTTTCTGGGTCTAGCAGGGTATTATCGTCGTTTCATCCTGAATTTCTCTCAACTAGCTCGACCTTTGACGCAGCTTACTCGCAAAGGTGTGGATTTCGAGTGGTCCTCCGAGTGTGAGGAGAATTTTTGTGAGCTTCGACGGCGGTTGACTTCTGCGCTAGTGTTGGAATTACCGTCAGGATCTGGAGGGTATGTGGTGTACACTGATGCTTCTCTTCAGGGGTTAGGTTGTGTCCTGACTCAGAATGGGCATGTGATCGCATACGCTTCTAGACAGCTGAAGCTTCACGAGGACAACTACCCAGTCCATGATTTGGAGTTAGCAGCCATTGTGTTCGCTTTGAAGATCTGGCGTCATTATCTGTATGACGAGAAATTTGAGATCTTCACCGACCATAAAAGTCTCAAGTATTAGTTCACTCAGGCGGAGTTGAACATGAGGCAGAGACGTTGGATGGACTTGCTTAAGGACTATGATTGCGAGATTAAGTACCATCCGGGAGCTGCTAATCTCACCGCTGATGCTTTGAGTCACAAGGTGCGACTATCCGTACTTCAGACTTGTTCGATGTCTAGTGCGATAAGTGACTGTTGTACTTCAGGATATACCTTCAAGCATAAGAAAGGTATGCAGAGTATCCAGATGTTTGCGATATTATCTGAGCCAGCTTTGTATTCGCGGATTCGAGATGCTCAGATGTCTGATTCAAAGACCCAGCGTTTAGCTCGTCTAGCTAACGAGGGTAGCTCGTCTGGATTTCATTATCAGCCAGATGGCTTTCTGTGTTTGTCTGGTAGGCTTGTGATTCCGCAGGATCAAGAGTTGCGAGAGGAGATTTTGTCTCAGGCGCATCGCACTAAGTTGAGTATTCATCCTGGGAGCAACAAGATGTACAAGTATCTACGTACTCGTTTCTGGTGGAAAGGAATAAAACGCAGTGTTTATCAGTTTGTTTCGAGATGTTTGGTGTGTCAACAGGTCAAGGCAGAGCACCGACGACCTGGAGGATTACTTCACAGTCTGCCTATTCCTGAATGGAAATGGGAGTTTATCACAATGGACTTTGTGACCCATTTGCCGGTATCCCCGAGGAACTGTGATGCTATCTGGGTTGTGTTGGACCGACTCACCAAGTCAGCGCATTTCATTGCCTATAGCCGGGAGTACAATGTGGATCGTATGGCTCGGCTGTACATTCAGGAGATCGTTCGACTTCATGGAGTGCCTGTGAGCATTGTCAGCGATCGAGATCCCAGGTTTACTTTTAGATTCTGGGGGAGTGTTCAGCGTGCGATGGGTACTACTCTCAGTTTGAGTACTGCCTATCATCCGGAGACTGATGGTCAGTCAGAGCGCACTATCCGTACTTTGGAGGATATGCTTAGAGCGTGCGCCATGGATTTTGGTTCAGCCTGACAGGATCATTTGCCATTGATCGAGTTCGCGTACAACAACAGCTATCATACTAGTATTGGGATGGCACCTTTTGAGGCATTGTACGGGCGACGTTGTCGTACTCCACTCTTCTGGGAAGAAGTGGGGGAGAGACAGGCTGAGGGACCGGAGTTTATCCAACAGGCGATAGACATTGTTGATCAGATCAAGAAATGGATTAATACTGCACAGGATCGTCAGGCCAGCTATGCTAACACTAAGCGTAGGCCTTTGCAGTTCGATGTCGGGGAGAAAGTGTTTTTTAGAGTGTCACCTTTTCGCAAAATTCTCAGATTTGGCCTTAAGGGCAAGTTGTCTCCCAGATTTATCGGTCCGTTTGAGATCTTGAAGAGCATTGGCAATTTGGCTTATTGACTAGCCTTGCCACCGCATCTTTCCAGTATTCACGACGTGTTCCACGTATCTCTGTTGCGACGGTATGTGGCGGATTAGTCTCATATTCTGCAGCGGTCTGAGGTTCAGGTGAGCAAGGATTTGACCTATGTTGAGAAACCTATTCGTATCCTAGATTATAAGGATAAGGTTTTGCGGAACAAAGTCATTCCTCTGGTTTTAGTTCAGTGGCAGCGCCGAGGCACTGAGGAAGCTACTTGGGAACTTGAGGACAGGATGCGTGAAGATCATCCTGAGTTGTTTTGATTTCATTCTTAGGTTGTATTCAGTTGCAAACTCTGTAAACGTTTGATTTGAATAAAGAATATTTATGATTTCTGTATTACATTCAAGTCTTAAGATCTGATTTCGAGGACGAAATATCTTAAGTGGGGGAGAATGTAGTAGCCCGTACCCTAATTGAGTAATTAAAGGATTAATGCTAATTAAATAAATTGGGTATCGGACGGATCGGAAGCTCCGAAGGCACGATTGGAAGCTCCGATCAGGATCGAAAGCTCCGATGAGCGATCGGAGGCACCGATGTTATTATGTCATCCATGACGTGTGGTTGGATCGGAAGCTCCGATCACCCCTATCCGAAGTCAACAAGTGATATTTTGACATGTGGCAGATCAGGATCTTCGGAAGCTCCGATGTCAGGATCGGACGTTCCGATCGAGGTTCGGACGTTCCGATCGAGGATCGGAGGCTCCGATCGTTGTCTATAAATAGAAGGCCGAGAATTCACTTTCAATTGCCAATTCCGGATTTCCTCTCTACTCCAATTGTATTCGAGTTGTTCTAGCCTTCTTAAGCTTGACCCGGGTGTAGTAGCCCGTGCCCTAATTGAGTAATTAAAGGATTAATGCTAATTAATTGAATTAGGCATCAGACGGATCGGAAGCTCCGAAGGCACGATCGGAAGCTCCGAACAGGATCGGAAGCTCCGATGAGCGATCGGAGGCACCGATGTTATTACGTCAGGCATGACGTGTGGTTGGATCGGAAGCTCCGATCAAGACCGGAAGCTCCGATCACCCCTATCCGGAATCAACAAGTGATATTTTGACACGTGGCAGATCAGGATCTTCGGAAGCTCCGATGGCAGGATCGGACGTTCCGATCGAGGTTCGGACGTTTCGATCAAGGATCGGAAGTTCCGATCGTTGTCTATAAATAGAAGGCCGAGACTTCACTTTCATTTGCCAATTCCGAGTTCTCCTTTCCTTTCTAGTCCTTTTGGAGCTGTTCTAGTCTTCTTAGGCTTGGTCCGGAGGTCGGAGAGGCGTTCGGTAGTCGTAGCGGAGTTGTGCCCAAGTTCTGGAGGCATCGACATCAAAGGGCTAACGACGGACGAAGGTATAGCTTTTGCTTCCTATAAATATTTAGGAGTATGCAATAGCTTAGTTAAGGCTTTTAGAGCACTTTAATGATAGTAGTATCATTTGGAAGTGTAGAGCAGACTATAGGCGTGGACCTAGAGTTGGTAGAGCTTGCACTGTATTGAGGTACGAAAGTACTGTTCGAGATATCCTGACTGAGTATGCATGTATTACGTGACTGCATGATTTATATGCCATGATATTATGCTGCATTCATTTGCATCTTGCTGTATCTCTTTCGAGATGTCTGTTAGTAGGGTTTTACCCTATCCTGTTAGTGGATGGACTTCCATTGATTTGGGTCCGGCGTATCCACAGTTATCTCGGTATGGGAGCCACCTCCTGAAGCGACGGCACAGCGTGCTACATACCAGGGCCCGGTCTGTCTCTGTTATCTGATCCTTGACCTCGAGTCTATAGGGAGTTCACTTTGCATGCATGTATACTCATACTCTCGCACTGAGCATTTTATGCTCACGTCTCGTACTCTGTATTTTCTGGACACCCTATTCCATGGGGCAGGTTTGCGATTGGACGAGGAGGGTGGATCCAGGAGGGGCTAGTCAGTGGTTAGCCAGCTGGAGTTTCGTCTAGGTTTTATTACTGATGTTTGGGTTTATACAGCTATTTGATTTGGTTGTATATTATTGGATAATTACAGATTCCTTTACTTGGGATTGTATATTGTTTATGGATTCCGCAGTTTTATTCTGATATCTGTTTTATTAAGTTAATTGCATGCATAAGTTCTGTTTAGTAGGTGATCCGGGTAAGGGTCACTACATTTATGGTATCAGAGCATGCAAAAGATTTCTTGGGATTTAGTCTCATCTTGAGGTATTTTTGTAGATGTCAAATCGTGACGACCAGAGTTCTCATGGCAGTGTTGGTGGGCGTTGGGGTGATGCCGACCGGGAACCTCGTCGAGAACGGCGTCATCGTCACCATGACGACGAGCGTTTCACTGTGCGTCGATTCATAGCTATGGGTCCTAAGCCCTTAGTTGGAGGTGAGTCTCCGGAGGATGCGGAGAACTGGTTAGACCGCATGGAGACGACTTTTCAGACTTTCCAATGCACCGATGAGCAGAAGGTGGAGACCCTTGGCTATCTTCTGGATGGGCGTGCGCGCAGGTGGTGGAGGTTTACTTCTACACCTTTTGTTGCAGCGAGAGGAGTGGCCACCTGGGCCGAGTTCCGCACAGCTTTCCAAAAGCGGTATTTTCCTCCTGCACTCCGACAGTCGAAGGCAGGCGAGCTACTGAGTCTGCGACAGGGAGCCATGTCTATCGATGAGTATCAGCAGAGGTTCTTTGATCTGCTATCCTATTGCCCCGAGATTGCTGATAGCTCAGAGATGAAGTATAATCTGCTCCTTCAGGGCCTTAACCCTGAGATCCATGACCGTGTGGCGGTTGGCGGCGACATGTCCTACGAGGGTTTGGTGAGCCGTTGTCATCAGGCAGAGGACAGCATTCGGCGAAACAGGTCTTTCCCTCAGTCGAGGCCTACTAGTTCTTTGGGTCCCCGTGCCCAAACTTTCAAGAAGTCTGGATCTTCTTCTTCCTCTGGTTCTGGAGGTATTGTCCGTTATGGTAAGAAGGACAAGTGT
Source organism: Henckelia pumila (assembly GCF_033568475.1). Classification (NCBI taxonomy): domain Eukaryota; kingdom Viridiplantae; phylum Streptophyta; class Magnoliopsida; order Lamiales; family Gesneriaceae; genus Henckelia; species Henckelia pumila. Next base: position 176,933,153 of record NC_133123.1, read on the forward strand.
GATCACTGTGGGAAGAACCATCCATCCGACAAGTGCCGTAGAGCTTCTGGAGCTTGTTTCCGTTGTGGAGAGACTGGTCATATCCGGAGAGATTGCCCAATGTCTGGGGGAGGTGGTTCTGGTTCTGGTTCAGGATCGGGTTCTCAGGCTACCGTACAGCAGAGGTCGCAGGGACAGTCTGCTGGGAGTTCTCATTTGAGGCCACGAGCTTCTGGCCAGGTGTTTGCCCTGAGACATGATCAGGTTGTGGAGGAGAATGAGAAAGTCATCGCAGGTACATTTATGCTTTATGGTATACCTGCTCTTGTACTTATTGACACTGGTGCATCTCATTCCTTCATTTCTGCACTTTTTGTTAAGAGGCATAAGTTACCATGCATTGCACTAGACGTAGTGATGTCTGTTTCTACTCCGACGGGCCAATCTGCTTTGGCTAAGCGTCTAGTGATGGGTTGCCCTTTAGAGTTCGAAGGGAACGTTCTGTTGGCGAATCTCATGGTCCTGGCGATGGACGACTTTGATTGCATTCTGGGAATAGATGTGCTGACTACCTATCGAGCTTCAGTGGACTGCTATCAGAGATTAGTACGCTTTCATCCGGAAGGGAGTGAGAGTTGGTTTTCTATGGTGAGGGAGCGCGACCCCCGATGCCTTTGGTATCAGCTTTGAGAGCCTGTCGAGCTCTAGAGTCTGGCGGGGAAGGCTACCTTATCTATGCAATTGATTTGTCCGCTGAGAGTATTGGGATAGAGAGCATTCCTGTTGTGGATGAATTTCCAGATGTGTTTTCTGATGAGATTCCGGGTTTTCCTCCTGCTAGGGAAGTCGAGTTTGGCATAGAGTTGATGCCGGGTACTTCGCCTATTTCTAGAGCACCGTATCGTCTGGCTCCGTCAGAGATGCGTGAGTTAAAGAATCAGCTACAGGATCTTTTGGACAAGGGGTACATTCGTCCTAGTGTATCTCCTTGGGGAGCTCCTGTTCTCTTCGTAAAGAAGAAGGATGGGTCGATGCGGCTGTGCATTGACTATCGGCAGCTGAATCGAGTCACTGTGAAGAACAAGTATCCGTTGCCTCGTGTTGATGACTTGTTTGACCAGCTGCAGGGCACATCAATTTACTCCAAGATTGACTTGAGATCTGGGTATCATCAGTTGAGAGTCCGTGATCAGGACGTAGCCAAGACTGCATTTCGTACTCGCTATGGGCATTACGAGTTCCTAGTGATGCCATTTGGTTTGACTAATGCGCCGGCTATATTCATGGATTTGATGAACCGTGTCTTCAGGGAGTATTTGGACAAGTTTGTCGTGGTCTTCATTGACGACATCTTGGTATATTCGCGTAATACGAAAGAGCATGTTTCTCACTTGCGGTTGGTACTGCAGACTCTTCGAGATGAGCAATTGTACGCCAAGCTGAGCAAGTGTGAGTTCTGGATGGATAGAGTGGTTTTTCTTGGCCATATCATATCCAGAGAGGGGATTTCTGTTGATCCAAGCAAGATTGAAGCGGTACTTAATTGGTCGCGTCCGACGACAGTTGCTGAGATCCGGAGTTTTCTGGGTCTAGCAGGGTATTATCGTCGCTTCATTCTGAACTTCTCTCAGTTAGCTCGACCGTTGACGCAGCTTACCCGCAAGGGTGTGGATTTCGAGTGGTCCTCCGAGTGTGAGGAGAATTTCCGTGAGCTTCGACGGCGGTTGACTTCTGCGCCGGTGTTAGCATTACCGTCAGGATCTGGAGGGTATGTAGTTTACACGGATGCTTCTCTTCAGGGGTTAGGTTGTGTCCTGACTCAGAATGGGCATGTGATCGCATACGCTTCTAGACAGCTGAAGCTTCACGAGGACAACTACCCAGTCCATGATTTGGAGTTAGCAGCCATTGTGTTCGCTTTGAAGATCTGGCGTCATTATCTGTATGGCGAGAAATTTGAGATCTTCACCGACCATAAGAGTCTCAAGTATTTGTTCACTCAGGCAGAATTGAACATGAGACAGAGACGTTGGATGGACTTGCTTAAGGACTATGATTGCGAGATTAAGTACCATCCGGGAGCTGCTAATCTCACCGCTGATGCCTTGAGTCGCAAGGTGCGACTATCCGCACTTCAGACTTGTTCGATGTCTAGTGCGATCAGTGACTGTTGTACTTCAGGTTATACCTTCAAGCATAAGAAAGGTATGCAGAGTATCCAGATGTTTGCGATATTATCTGAGCCAGCCTTGTACTCGCGGATCCGAGATGCTCAGATGTCTGATTCGAAGAACCAGCGTTTAGCTCGTCTAGCTAACGAGGGTAGCTCGTCTGGATTTCATTATCAGTCAGATGGCTTTCTGTGTTTGTCTGGTAGGCTTGTGATTCCACAGGATGAAGAGTTGCGAGAGGAGATTTTATCTCAGACACATCGCACTAAGTTGAGTATTCATCTTGGGAGCAACAAGATGTACAAGGATCTACGAACTCGTTTTTGGTGGAAGGGAATGAAACGCAGTGTTTATCAGTTTGTTTCGAGATGTTTGGTGTGTCAACAGGTCAAGGCAGAGCACCGACGACCTGGAGGATTGCTTCACAGTCTGCCTATTCCTGAATGGAAATGGGAGTTTATCACTATGGACTTTGTGACCCATTTGCCGGTATCCCCGAGGAACTGTGATGCTATCTGGGTGGTGGTGGACCGACTCACCAAGTCAGCGCATTTCATTGCCTATAGCCGAGAGTACTCTGTGGATCGCATGGCTCGGTTGTACATTCAGGAGATCGTTCGACTTCATGGAGTGCCTGTGAGCATTGTCAGCGATCGGGACCCCAGGTTTACTTCTAGATTCTGGGGGAGTGTTCAGCGTGCGATGGGTACTACTCTCAGTTTGAGTACAGCCTATCATCCGGAGACTGATGGTCAGTCCGAGCGCACTATCCGTACGTTAGAGTATATGTTTAGAGCGTGCGTCTTGGATTTTGGTTCAGCCTGGCAGGATCATTTGCCGTTGATCGAGTTCGCTTACAACAACAGCTATCACACTAGTATTGGGATGGCACCTTTTGAAGCGTTGTATGGGCGACGTTGTCGTACTCCACTCTTCTGGGAAGAAGTGGGGGAGAGACAGGCTGAGGGACCGGAGTTTATCCAGCAGGCGATAGACATTGTTGATCAGATCATGAAACGGATTAAGACTGCACAGAATCGTTAGGCCAGCTATGCTAATATTAAGCGTAGGCCTTTGCAGTTTGAGGTCGGGGAGAAAGTGTTTCTGAGAGTGTCACCTTTCCGCAAGATTCTCAGATTTGGCCTTAAGGGCAAGTTGTCTCCCAGATTTATCGGTCCGTTTGAGATCTTGGAGAGTATTGGCGATTTGGCTTATCGACTAGCATTGCCACCGCATCTATCCAGCATTCACGACGTGTTCCACGTATCTCTGTTGTGACGGTATATGGCGGATGAATCTCATATTCTGCAGCGATCTGAGGTTCAGGTAGACAAGGATTTGACTTATGTTGAGAAACCTCTTCGTATCCTGGATTATAAGGATAAGGTTTTACGGAACAAAGTCATTCCTTTGGTTTTAGTTCAGTGGCAGCGCCGAGGCACTGAAGAAGCTACTTGGGAGCTTGAGGACAGGATGCGTAAAGACCATCCTGAGTTGTTTTGATTTCATTCTTTAAGTTGTATTCAGTTGCAAACTCTGTAAACGTTTGATTTGAATAAAGAATGTTTCTGATTTCTGTATTTGCATTCGGTACTTAAGATCTGATTTCGAGGACGAAATATCTTAAGTGGGGGAGAATGTAGTAGCCCGTGCCCTAATTGAGTAATTAAAGGATTAATGCTAATTAATTGAATTAGGCATCAGACGGATCGGAAGCTCCGAAGGCACGATCGGAAGCTCCGAACAGGATCGGAAGCTCCGATGAGCGATCGGAGGCACCGATGTTATTACGTCAGGCATGACGTGTGGTTGGATCGGAAGCTCCGATCAAGACCGGAAGCTCCGATCACCCCTATCCGGAATCAACAAGTGATATTTTGACACGTGGCAGATCAGGATCTTCGGAACTCCGATGGCAGGATCGGACGTTCCGATCGAGGTTCGGACGTTCCGATCAAGGATCGGAAGTTCCGATCGTTGTCTATAAATAGAAGGCCGAGACTTCACTTTCATTTGCCAATTCCGAGTTCTCCTTTCCTTTCTAGTCCTTTTGGAGCTGTTCTAGTCTTCTTAGGCTTGGTCCGGAGGTCGGAGAGGCGTTCGGTAGTCGTAGCGGAGTTGTGCCCAAGTTCTGGAGGCATCGACATCAAAGGGCTAACGACGGACGAAGGTATAGATTTTGCCTCCTATAAATATTTAGGAGTATGCAATAGCTTAGTTAAGGCTTTTAGAGCACTTTAATGATAGTAGTATCATTTGGCAGTGTAGAGCAGACTATAGGCGTGGACCTAGAGTTGGTAGAGCTTGCACTGTATTGAGGTACGAAAGTACTGTTCGAGATATCCTGACTAAGTATGCATGTATTACGTGACTGAATGATTTATATGCCATGATATTATGCTGCATTCATTTGCATCTTGATGTATCTCTTTCGAGATGTCTGTTAGTAGGGTTTTACCCTATCCTGTTAGTGGATGGACTTCCATCGATTTGGGTCCGGCGTATCCACAGTTATCTCGGTATGGGAGCCACCTCCTGAAGCGACGGCACAGTGTGCTACATACCAGGGCCCGGTCTGTCTCTGTTATCTGATCCTTGACCTCGAGTCTATAGGGAGTTCACTTTGCATGCATGTATACTCATACTCTCGCACTGAGCGTTTTATGCTCACGTCTCGTACTCTGTATTTTCTGGACACCCTATTCCATGGGGCAGGTTTGCGATTGGACGAGGAGGGTGGATCCAGGAGGGGCTAGTCAGTGGTTAGCCAGCTGGAGTTTCGTCTAGGTTTTATTACTGATGTTTGGGTTTATACAGCTATTCGATTTGGTTGTATATTATTGGATAATTACAGATTCCTTTACTTGGGATTGTATATTGTTTATGGATTCCGCAGTTTTATTCTGATATCTGTTTTATTAAGTTAATTGCATGCATAAGTTCTGTTTAGTAGGTGATCCGGGTAAGGGTCACTACACCGGGAGTCGTCAAGGCATTCGATAGTCGTAGCGGAGTTGTGCCCAAGTTCTGGAGGCATCGAAATCAAAGGGCTAACGACGGACGAAGGTATAGCTTTTGCTTCCTATAAATATTTAGGAGTATGCAATAGCTTAGTTAAGGCTTTAAGAGCACTTTAATGATAGTAGTATCATTTGGCAGTGTAGAGCAGACTATAGGCATGAACCTAGAGTTGGTAGAGCTTGCACTGATTTGAGGTACGGAAGTACTGTTCGAGATATCCTGACTGAGTATGCATGTATTATGTGACTGCATGGTTTATATGTCATTGATTTATGCTGCATTCATTTTCATACTGAGCTATCTCCTTCGAGATGTCTGTTAGTAGGGTTTTTCCCTATCCTGTTAGTGGTTGAACTTCCATCGATTTGGGTCCGGCATATCAACTGGTATTATGGTATGGGAGCCACCTCCTGAAGCGACGGCACAGCGTGCTACATACCAGGGCCCGGTCTGTCTCTGTTATCTGATCCTTGACCTCGAGTTTATAGGGAGTTCACTTTGCATGCATGTATACTCATACTCTCGTACTGAGCATTTTATGCTCACGTCTCGTACTCTGTATTTCTGGACACCCTATTCCATGGGGCAGGTTTGCGATTGGATGAGGCGGGTGGATCCAAGAGAGGCTAGGCAGTGGTTGGTCAGCTGAAGCTTTGCCTAAGTTCTGTTTAGTAGGTGATCCAGGTAAGGGTCACTACAACATGGATATTTTAATGTAAAATATTTGATAGTGGAAGATCAAGATTGGAAGATGGTAGGCTGATAAGTGCAATTTATGCACTTAATTTATATATGATTTAACTTGAATTTTATGATTTATCGAGTGGATATTATATGTATTTGTTGTTATTTATGTGAGTTGCAAGGATTTGAGGAAAAGTAACAAGACCGTCTGGTAATTGGTGGTGTGGGCATCTCCTCAATAGATCTTTATTGCGCTCTCATGCTTTATAGAGTGTTTCCTGGTCTCCTTGAACAAAAGTTGTTATGTCAGCTCTCAGCTTCATTGATTTAGATGGTGGGAAATATTTGGTGAGGAAAGCTTTCGCGAGATCATCCCAAGTGGTGATCGAACTTGCAGGTAAATTTGTGAGCCATGCTTTAGCCTTATCTCTTAAAGAAAAAGTGAATAAACGCAAACGAATAGCGTCATCAGAAACTCCCTGCATCATGAAAGTATCACAGATTTCTAGAAAATTTGTCAGGTGAGCATATGGATCATCGATTGTCATCCAACCAAATTGGACTGTGTTTTGCACCATTTGAATGATATCAGGCTTTATTTCAAAATTATTTGCTGCTATGGTTGGCCTGATGATGCTTGATCTGGCATTTTTTATGGATGGCAAAGCGTTATCCATCATTGACCTGTAGATAGGTGGTGCATTATTCTCAGCTTCTCCATCTCCACGTAGTCGTTCTTGTTCTTCCATGTCTTCTTTTTGTTGCCTTCTTCTCCTGCGAAAATTTCTTTCAATTTTTGGATCAAAAGGCAAGAGTTCTGATTCGGGTGAATGTTGCATACACTGCAAGAGAATCCTGCAGTTCACAGATGAAAATAGTGATTAAAATTGAAGTAGAGAAAATTAAATAAGATAAATCAAAGTAATCAATAGTCCCCGACAATGGCTCCAAAAACTTGATCGAGCAAATACTAACACTTAAAATCGATATAAAAATCTTTCTATTACGCTCAAAAATATCGCAAGTGCACGAATCAAGTTATAGTAAAGTGTACTGAGTACGAGTATCGTCCTCAGGGGCTATGTCGACAATGATTTATTTATCTTATCTTTTCTACCCAAAGTATCGAAATTTTTAAATTTGATTATAACTAAAATTTATAACTAATGAAATCAACTTGAATAACTAGAATTAATGCAAATAAAGAAACCAATTTTTCCAAGATCGAAAAATATAATATGAAAGGATTTTGTTGGAATTTCGGTTCACCTTCCCCCTAATTGAACTAAATGATTGAATCTTAATTTAATACACATTGAAAGGAATAATTATTCCTTGATATATTTCCATGATTTAAAAGATTATAATATTATGTTTTGCCTTTCAAGGATTGATAGTTAAAATTGTGTTTCCTATCTATATGTTTGATAAATTTTAAACTAGAAATTGTTTTGATTTGAATTGAGATAATATAATATTCCTAGATTTAAAATATGATTTCTTGGACTTGAAGTTTAGTTCTTTTTAAATATCTTATTGGTTGAGATATTTTAAATAGGAATTGTTTTATATTGGATTATAAAATGATATATTCCTATATTTTAAAGGGCTTAAATATTTCTATATTTACTTGATTATTTTGTAGGAGATATTATGCATTTATCATAATATATCTCTATCTCCTAACTTATCTTTGTTTCCTTATCATTGTAGATTCAAGTTTGAATTAAGAAAACAAGATCAAGCCTTTTTTGGAGATAAGTTGACACGCTTAAATAGAAGAAGAGGACGAAGAGATCAAGCGGCTTGGAGAGAAACAAGAGAGAGAGAGAGAGCAGAAAAGAAATATCTCAAGCCGTAGAAAAGAGATTTAAGCATACAAAATAAAAGAGAGAGTGAGACGACCAAGAGAGCTTTGAGAGTACATTGTGAGAGACTTCAGCATACGCATAGAAGATCTGGAGAATCATAGAAAAGCTGAAGGACTCATAGTAGCTTTGGTCGTTGTTTTCCGTTGATGTCGTGAAGAGTTTGAGAGCATTGAAGATTGAAGAATGTTGCTCTCGTATTTTGGCATCTAAGGGCCAACTCTATTCTCTTGATTTTCTTGTCTACCTTCAGTAGATTTTTAGGAGTTTGTTTATTTTTTTTATTCTTTATTTTCTCACATGCTTTGAGAAAATTTATTTTTACAATAATTCACTAGTTTTAGGGTTTGTAAAACTCTTTTATTTATTTTCTAGTAAAAGTTTTGCCCTGAGGCGCTGCAAGAGTATTTTATATTCTTGCTTAAATATTTGATTCTGATTTGTTTGGTTGCTTATCTATTTTATTCATGCTTTCAAAAATTCTGATGCAAGTTAATCAAGGTGTTATTGAAGATGTTGTCAACACCTAGTGACAACATCTGAATCTGTTTTTATGTGCAACCTTTTATTACTTTAGTACTTGTGCATATTTACTCTTGAGTATTTTTACTGTTGGTTTGTTGTTACTATTCACATTTTAATATTTCCACTGCATGTTGTGTAGGATGTTGTCAACACCTAGTGACAACATCTGATTCTGATAATTTTTATGAACCATGATATCCCTTACAAGTGGTATCAGAGCCTACTCTTGATACACTAAGAGCTGATTCTGGATTATTTTTTCAGGAATATTATGGAGTCAACAACAACAAACTCATTCTTCAAACCTCAAGAAGTATTTGAATCGGATTTGGGAGATGACTTGATCTCACTCATCATAAAGAAGTTTGGTGATTATCTGAAGAAGATAAGGGAGACAAAGAAGACCGATCAGAAACTCAAAGCTCCACTTTTTCCGTCTGCTAACAAAACTCTGAGAATAGGCGAGCCTGATCAATCATCAAGGAAGTTTCCTGATCCTCAAAAGCCTCGACTTATGCTGAAAGGAAAGAAAAAGCCTACTATAAAGAAGATTGACACGGTGCATTGTCATGAATGTCAAGGCTATGGTCATTATGCCGATGAATGTGCAAATACGCTTCGGAAAGGGATGAACACATCTTTGATTGGTGAATATTCTGAAGAAGGTAAAGAACAGAATGAAGAAGAAATCCACACATCCGTGAAAACTTTGATGGAAAGAAAGAATCTGATGCAAGTCAATCCTTTAGGTGTTTCCGCAGGTGTTTCCGCAGGTGTTGCCACACCTGGCCGCAACATCTCCCAAAGGTCAGTATGTCTACTAATAATGTGTGTAATAATGATGCAGGTGATGAAAGAATGTCTCTGGAAGATGTGTGAATGCAATATGAAGAGCTATATGCTGACTGGGTTGAAAGAAACAAAATGAACACTATTCTTTCAAAGGAAAATACTGACTTGAAGGCTGCTGTGTCAAGACTTGAAGTTGTGCTGAGTAAGAAAGACATGGAATTAAGTCAGGTGAAGGAAGAACTCGGAAAAGCAAAAGCTACTTTGGCCAAGTTTAATTCAAGCACTACCAAGCTTGATTCACTACTCAGGATGGGAAGAGATGGTACGGCTGGTTTAGGTTTTGAAAACAGAACATTTGAGGTTGGTGAAAGTTCAAAAGGCCCTGTGTTTGTCAAAGAAAGTAGTTGTACTGAAAGCTTAACCAAAAAGGCCACACCAACTAATCCTCCAAAACCGAAGCCACAACCTACTGTTCCTACAAAACCTAGAAGAAAAGGTAAGTATATTTGTCACTACTGTCAGAGACCTGGTCATATCAAACCATAATGTTTTAAGCTGCAGGAAGATTATTGGTAGAGGGATGCATATAAGGTGTTGCCAACACCCTCCCACAACATCCCTAAGAACAGATCCACTGGAAGAAAGGTTTTGGTACCAAAAGCTGATATTCACTGTTACATGATTTATACTGATTTAAGAACTAATGTTTCAGGTGCTTGGTACTTTGATAGTGAAAGTTCACGTCATATGACAGGTTCTAAGAAGTTTCTCACATATTATGTTGAACAGAAGAGTGGAAAAATGACGTATGTAGAAAGTTCAAAGGGAAATATTGTTGGAAAAGGAACACTGAAAGTTGTTGGACTTCCTAAGCTTCGCATCGTGCTTCATGTTGAAGTACTAACTGCAAATTTAATAAGCATTAGCCAGCTTTGTGATGACAACTTGCATGTGCAATTTGATAAGAAATTATGCAAAGTTTTTGATAGCTCTAACATGTTTTTGATGACAGGTACGAGGTCATTTGATAATTTCTATCAACTTGAGGAGATGGCATGTGGACATTCAAAGGTAGATGAATTTAACCCATGTCATCAAAAGTTGGGACATGCAAACTTCAAGACTTTGAAGAACTTAAGTAAACTTGATGCTGTTAGAGGTATGCATAATTTAAAATCTGGAATTTCATTTGTTTGTGAGGCGTGTCAAAAAGAAGCAGACCAGGGTGTCACACCAGATGTTGCCAACATCTGAGATAACACTCTGTCTTCAGCTTGTACATATGGAGTCTTTGGGTCCAATGGATGTGGAAAGCTATGGAGGTAAGAAATATTCTGTTGTTTGTGTAGATGATTTTTCACTATATACTTGGGTAAGATTTGTGAGAGAAAAATCAGATATATTTGATGTTTTTAAGAATTTGCTCACAAGGATTGTGAATCTTCACAACTTGAAGGTGACCAGAATTTGCACTGATCATGGTAAGGAGTTCGAAAACTCTTCTTTGCAAATTTGTGCGACAAGGTAGGTATTTCTCATGAATTCTCTGCTCCTAAAACTCTACAACAAAATGAAATTGCTGAAAGGGAGAATATAACTTTGCAAGAGATGGCTAGAGTGATGTTAAGTTTTGAAAATATCTCAAAATATTTTGGGCAGAAGTTTTAATCACAGCACGACACATTTCAAATAGAGTATATTTGAGAAATGGTTCTACTATAACTTTTTATGAAACTCTCATGGGAAAGAGGCCGAACCTTAAGTACTTCCATGTTTTTGGCTGTGTATGTTACGTTTTGAATGATATTGATCATTTTGCAAAGTTTGATGCTAAAAGTGACAAGTGTTCGTTCTTAGGTTATTTTTTGGATATTCGAGCTTACATGATGTTTAACTTAAGAACTCGAACAATTTTTGGGTCTATGAATGTTGTTTTTTATGATTTTGCAGATCTAAAGAAGAAAACTTCTAAGGATGAAGTTTATGATCTGCTTGAAAATTTTGGAAATTTAGATGTTGTCCAAGGTGTTACAACACCTGTGACAACACCTCCTACAGAATCTCCAGAAACAAAAATTTGAACAATCCACTGCTTAAAATGATGATGAAGACAGTGAGGTCATTGGATATGTGCATGGATATATGCAAACCCGAAGGAAAGAAAATGTGGATTATCGGAAGATGGTTAGACTAATTTGCATGAGCTCCACATTTTCACAGGTAAGATTTTCGTGCTTTGTGTCAAACAGTGAACCCAAAAAGGTTGGCATTGTATGGATTGTAGCAAGCACCACGTGCATGGTATGGAAGATTAACCAAATACTTGCAAAAATCTTGGATTCAAAAGAGGTGAGATTGATAAGACATTGTTTGTGCAAAAGTCTCAAGGTAATATTTTTATTTGCCAAGTTTATATGGATGACATAATCTTTTGTGCTTCTTGTAAAAAACTTGTTGATGAATTTGGGAAGTGCATGTGTTATACTTTTGAGATGAGTATGATTGGTGAGTTGAGTTATTTCTTAGGATTTCAAGTGAAACAAATTCATGGTGAAATCTTTGTGTGTCGAATCCAGTATGCTAGAAATCTTGTGAAAAAATATTTGAATGAAAATTGTAAACACATGCGTACATCGATGAGGTGAATTGAAAAACTGTCGAGGGAATATGTTGCCGAAGGTGTTGACAACACCTTCTATTGAAGCATAATTGGAAGTATCTTGTTTTTTTGTGCTACTGGGCTAGATATCATGTTTAGTTGTATGTTTGTGTACTGTGATAATTCAAGCGTTATTGATAAATGCAAAAATTCAGTACAACACTCTCGAACAAAACACATAGACATTTGACATCGCTTCATTAGAGATTTGGTCGAGAAAGGCATGATCTGTATTGAGTTTATTAGAACTGATAACCAATTAGCTAATATTTTCACCAAAGCATTGTATTTCGAGAGATTTTCCAATCTAAGGAAGTCTCTCAGTTTGTGTGCATTGTAGACAGAACTGAGATGTTGTTTGGAGTATTGCCAACAACCTGCGACAACACCTTTTAATGCATGTGCATCTTTAGGATCATTAGTCATGTTGCATTCATGCATTCAATTTGTTTTGTGACGTGTTTGATACTTTGTAACCATTGACCAGTTTTTAACTCAGGATTCCTTGCAAAAGTGTTTTACAGTTTAATGAAGATTAATTGATAAAGAGTTCTGACTAAATCACAAAATATTAAAGGGATGTTCGTGTATTCCATGATCCTGTCCCAAGTGAACAGTGATTTTGAAAATTCAAAAACTCACATTATCAAAATGGTGAACAAGATTGTTAAAAGAGATCACCTCAATCATCAAATTTGATTGAAAATCAGAAGCAAATGGAAAAATCTACCTAAAGGGGTCCATTAAAGATCGTTCCTTTAGTGTGCAGGCTACCACTTCTGTAATAATGAATTGTATATAAAAAAATTTGAGAATCCTAAAGTGTTGCTGGAAGATGTTTCCAACATCGTGGACAACACCTCAATTGTCAACATATTTTTTTTGCATGTGATTGCATTCTATTGCATTGTTATACTCAGTTTTTACACATAATTAAGACATGCATATTTATTTTATGGTTAATATATCTTGCTGAGAAGTTTGAACTTCGAAATAAGCAAAATTTAGTGATTTGCCCAATCCACTAATATTTCGAATTGTTTTGTGATTGAAATTGTTTTTAGTGGAGTTTATTTAGATTTGGAGTTTCTTTATGGAAATTTTGTGAAAATCAATTGGCTTGATTTATTGCCTTAATTCGGAAATTTGTTGCCATAATGACTTCAAACTCCATTTTAACGTTGGCAATTGTTACTGTTAGGGAACATTAACTGTGACCGGGTGATTAAGAGGTGATGGGTTTGTTGTTTAGATTTGATCTTATCATCAGAATATTTTATGGTCTTGTTACTCTTTGCTCACCCTCACCACATGATCACTTCTACAGAATTTTGTCGGTCCTTGCATTATTGTCAAATTCTTCTCTTCTTATTCTAACTGTTCAAAACTTTATGGCAGGAAAGAATTTTGATTCACTGATATTCAAACAGAGATGGGCTACAAAGAAGATGTTGAGCCAGATGTTGACAACACCTCTGACAACATATTAGAGGATGTTTTTTTAAAATTGAGATATTTGATGGTCATTGTTACTGCTGTTGATCCATCTTTGATGGTCATTTTTATTGCTGCTGATCCATCCCTTGCATTCTTTGATGAAGGCTCTGAGGAATCTGCCTCAGAAGCAGATGTTGCACCAGATGCTGCTGACATTCTTGCTGAAATCTTAGATGAGGAGTATTTGAATATGGTATAATTTTTCAAAATTCGGAATTTTCTGGCTACTGTCACTGTTGCTGCACCTTTTTATAGGAAGCTGGTGTTGTTGTTTCTGCAAAAATGTTTCTGAAGGTGTTGCTAACACCCTGGACAACACCTTGGATAAAGACTACCAAGTAATCCAATCCTATCCTCTGTTTTTTTTTTACTGAGAATGCTGCAAATGATTGGCAACACTATGCCAATTGTAACTTCTTTGAGGACCACAACATTGATTTGGAAGCATATGGCACACAAAATCTGGTAAGTTTTTTCCACTCAGAAATATGATCGCTACTGTGACATATGCTACTCCTTACTGTAGACCTATGGTCTTGGAATTATACTGCAATTTGACTGAAGTTGTGCCGAACCCTCTTTCGCAAAATTTGGGAAAATTCATGTGAGGGTTCAGATTTTAGAGTTTAGTCCTACTGTGATTAATGGATTCTTTAACTCACCCTAGGTGGAAAAAGATGTGCAGCCTGCTCTTATAAGATAACTTATGTTCTTTACAAGACTGCAATAAAGATTTGGACTCCGTCCACAAATTCCACGTTTGTCCTCAAACAACAAGCTGGTGTGATATTTGCTATAGAAACTGAAGCAGCTTTGAACTTTGGAAAGCTTGTGTTTTACTACAGTTATGCAATATGCAAACTGTGGGTTGGTATCTTACATGATCCTGTTTCCTTCTTTGATATATGTTATGCTAGTATCTCAATAGTTTGAAAAAGATGATGATGAGCCTTTATCTGATGTTGTTGAGGTCCAGAAGCTTGCACCTGCATTACTTAGAGGTAACATGAAATTGGACCTACCTTGGTCAGAAAGAGGTGTTGCTGCAGTTGTTGTGGCAGATGTTGCCAACACCTCCCCTGTCACTGCCATATTTGTTCCTCCTACTTCAACCGCTGGATTCTATCTTTATTCAATCCAGATGTTTCATGTTGAACAGAAGATTTTACAAGCCAAATCAAACATTGCTTACTATGAAGCTCTTCTATCTCAATATCAAATTTTTCTTGGTGTAGGTACCTATTCTGGACAAAAAGGGGGAGAAGATGTTGAATCTGCTGGCCTTGGATCTGATAGAGAAGAAGATTTTTATGGAAAAGCAAATGATGGATCGTCACAAAGCAATAAGTTTTAGTTTTCTGTGGTTTAAGTTTATTTTGCTCTGCTATGATTTGTATTATGTTTTTGCTCTGATCTGGTTCTAATCAATGTTAGCTTGTTTGATTATGACTCTTTGATTTGTTCTAAGTTTTTTTTATGCTCTGACTTAAGTGTTGTGAGGAGATGTTGGGAACATCCTCGACAACATCCAAGCTTTGAATAAGGGAGAGAATGTTTTTTCGAATTCAGGGATAGAATTGATATTCAGGTGTTGCCAACATTCTTGACAACACTCAGAATTCAAAGATCAAATTCAAGGGGAGAACTGATTTGAGAAGTTTGAACTCAGGGGGAGTTCTGTGAATTAATATTTAGGGGGAGTTTCTGAATTGGTTTTAGATGTTTTGTCCAAAAAGGCAAAAAGGGGGAGATTGAAAGGAATAATTATTTTTTGATATATTTTCATGTTTTAAAAGATTATAATATTGTGTTTTGCCTATCTTGGATTTATAGTTAAAATTGTGTTTCCTATCTATATGTTTGATATATTTTAAACTAGGAATTGTTTTGATTTAGAATTGAGATAATATAATATTCCTAGATTTAAAATATGGTTTCTTGGACTTGAAGTTTAGTTCTTTTTAAATATTTTATTGGTTGAGATATTTTAAATAGAAATTGTTTTATATTGGATTATAGAATTATATATTCCTATATTTTAAAGAGTTCAAATATTTCTATATTTACTTGATTATTTTGTAGGAGATATTATGTACTTATCATAATATATCTCTATCTCCTAACTTATCTTTGTTTCCTTATCATTGTAGATTCAAGTTTGAATTAAGGAAATAAGATCAAGCCTTTTTTGGAGATAAGTTGACACACTTAAATAGAAGAAGAGGACGAAGAGATCAAGCGGCTTGGAGAGAAACAAGAGAGAGAGAGAGAGTAGAAAAGAAAGATCTCAAGCCGTAGAAAAGAGATTTAAGCATACAAAATAAAAGAGAGAGTGAGACGACCAAGAGAGCTTTGAGCGTACATTGTGAGAAACTTCAGCATACGCATAGAAGATCTGGAGAATCATAGAAAAGCTAAAGGACTCGTAGTAGCTCTGGTCGTTGTTTTCCGTAGATGTCGTGAAGAGTTTGAGAGCATTGAAGATTGAAGAATGTTGCTCTCGTATTTTGGCATCTAAGGGCCAACTCTATTCTCTTGATTTTCTTGTCTACCTTCAGTAGATTTTTAGGAGTTGGTTTATTTGTTTTATTCTTTATTTTCTCACATGCATTGAGAAAATTGATTTTTACAATAATTCACTAGTTTTAGGGTTTGTAAAACTCTTTGATTTATTTTTAGTGAAAGTTTTGCCCTGAGGCGCTGCAAGAGTATTTTATACTCTTGCTTAAATATTTGAGTCTGATTTGTTTGGTTGCTTATCTATTTTATTCATGCTTTCAAAAATTTTGAAGCATGTTAATCAAGGTGTTATTGAAGATGTTGTCAAAACCTAGTGACAACATCTGAATTTGTTTGTATGTGCAACCTTTTATTACTTTAGTACTTGTGCATATTTACTCTTGAGTATTTTTACTGTTGGTTTGCTGTTACTATTCACGTTTTAATATTTCCGCTGCATGTTGTGTAGGATGTTGTCAACACCTTATGACAACATCTGATTCTGATAATTTTTATGAACCATGATGATGTAGCAAAAAATTGATATTACCCGATAGAGAGAATCTGGGTAATTTGTGGAGATCCGGATGACTGGATTAATACTCAAATTATTTCAAAGACCGAACGTCGTGGGTTGTTACCTGCATCACAAAGCAAAGTGAGTGGCGTCGGGGGTTGCCCGGCGAAGACACTCTGATGCTCAAGTCAGTATTTGCCCAATAAAAGTTCTAGAAAACTAGGGCATGTGACTATAGAGTGCGTACCTTAAGAATGAGAGAACTTCAGCTTTTCATCAGTGTTATATCAACATGTCGGCAAAACCATACAATCAAATGCTAAAATTAGATAAAGGCAAATATATAGAATCAAAATTGCAATATTTACATTAATTTTGCTCCTTCAAGTAGAGATAATGCCTGCCACCATTCTTTGATTGATGACGTGCTATTTATAGATAGTCGAAGAGTTTCATGGGCTTTAGCCTCTCATGGGCTTTTAGAAATTTATGAACCTTGATTAAGTGTCCAAATAAATAACTAAATAATATGGGACCAAATGGATTGAGTCACTGGGATTGGGCCCGGGAGAAAGTCAAATTGGGTAATAACCCATCATAAGCCCTCCACTCTCGGGCATGTCCCATGCTTTGGGATGACCAAGAGTAAAAAATTTTGGAGATATCGTTATAGAGTAATTGTAGTAGGAATGTATTGCAATTGAACCGCATATAGTAGGAAGAAAAGTCCTAGTTGAATTAAAAATTGCTGGATTTACAGTCCTGTCTGAATAATGATCATAGAATTGCAGTAGGATTGTAGTGTAATAGGATATGAATCAAAGTCCTGCCAGAATAATAATTGTAGAAACGCAGTAGAACTCTGGCTGTATTACTATTATAAATTCAACACCGTAGTGTTTTCATCACAACTTACTAACTCAATATTGTTTCTGAATTTTTTTATTGCAGCAGTCGCGGGTGGAAAATTAACAGATCAAATAGAGTTAAAATAATATCATGATATGTACAAATCAAATCTATTTTTCTCTCTCCTCTCTTCTTCTCCTCTCCCAAGATAAAATATGTATTGTATGTATATGTGTATCTATGCTTGCAAATATGTGTATATCCCCATCTATGCAATCCTCCACCATTACCATGGATCATCGCCGACGAGTTGAGAGGCGGCGGCATGGCGGAGAGAAGGAGAGGTAGCGACGACGGCGATGGCTGGGAGATTTGGCGACAGCTCATGTCGATTTCCAGCCATGGATTAGCTTCCAAGCTTTCCTGATCTGGCTTGACAGAGGCGGCATCGTTCGTGGCATTTTTGTGCAAGGAGCATGGCCGCGCAAGAATATGGAGAAAAATAGTTCCCGAAGTCGACTTCCAGCATGGAACGTCCACCGCCGGTGGATGCTCCATTTCCTGGCTCGATCTTGGCGTGGTGGTTGCGGCGCGACGAAGGCCGTGGTACGATAGTGATGATAGTGCGACGGCAATGGCGCGACGACGAAGCGACGATGAATTCTTTGGGCCGTGAGAGGGATGGATAGATGCATGTATATACACGCATATGCATATAAACACATGTTATTTGTTGTTGATAATAATTATTTTATTTGTGTTTAAATTCATGGTCTGCTTCACCATAAAATCGTGAGAATTTTTATTGTCTCACTTTTACAACTTTTGTCTAATATTTTAAAAATATTATGACTTGGTTATTTGCATTGAGTGATAGTGGAAAAGGTGTACTAGATATATATTTTAAAAATATATATATTTGGTGGGGTGTCTGTTCTGGTATAAAATATTGTACTTGTTGAGGGTGAACCGAAATACCAACTGGTTTGTTGATCTAGTGGAACCTAACGATGATAGTGAATGTGATAAGTGAATTTTCACTATTTCCAAAAATTGGACCGCGGGATATAATGACGGTTATCGCTTTTACCCACATATGGGAGTTGGACCGCAACTGCTATTTTGGGAGTTGCTCTGAATTTCTTTTATTGTCGCTATAACTTCTTATGAATTTTTTTATATTTTCTACGACTTCATGAATTTTGTATAGTCATCATGACTTGATGAATTATTTATAGTCACTATTAATTTTTGAATTATTTATAGTCACTATGACTTGATGAATTATTTATAGTCACTATGACATTTTGAATGATTTATAGTCTCTATAACTTCTTCTAAAAATTTTTTATAGTCGCTATGACTTCATGAATTATTTATAGTCTCTATGACTTTTTGGATTTTTATTTATAGTCGCTATGACTTGATGAATTATTTATAGTAACTATGACTTTTTCTGAAAAAATTTTTATAGTCGCTATGACTTTTCCTGAAAAAAATTTTATAGTCGCTATGACTTCTTCTAAAAATTTTTTTATAGTCTCTATGACTTGATGAATTATTTATAGTCACTATGACTTTTTCTGAAAAAAATTTTATAGTCGCTATGAATTTTCCTGAAAAAATTTTTATAGTCACTATAACTTTTTCTGAAATATTTTTTATAGTCTCTATGACTTGATGAATTATTTATAGTCACTATGACTTTTTATGAAAAAAATTTTATAGTCGCTATGACTTTTCCTGAAAATATTTTTATAGTCACTATGACTTCTTCTGAAAAATTTTTATAGTCTCTATGACTTGATGAATTATTTATAGTCACTATGACTTTTTGAATTATTTATGTCCACTATGGCTTTTTCTGAAATGTTTATAGTCGATATGACTTCTTCTGAATTGTTTATAGTCGTTATGAATTTTTTGAATTGTTTATAGTCGCTATAACTTTTTTGAATTGTTTATAGTCGATATGTCTTTTTGTTGCGCTCTAGGAGAAATAAAGTAGTGCTTAACATGGAGTACTTAGGAGTGGATCAAGTTCCTAAGATTTTGTCTCATGGTAAAGTCCTGAACCCACTCTATTTGCTAGGTGGTGAGGTATCCCGGGACTGTAATTTTGTCGTCTTGACCTCTTACAGCATCGTGGCTTAGGTAGTCCTACAGGGCTGGCCAAGCCTCTGATGGATGGATAGCCTTAATGAATGCATGGGTCGTGACGTATGAGTTAAGCATTCGTTGACGGAGCTGTGTTTCTTCCTATATAATTAAATAAAAAAGTAAACAAACAAACGTAAGTTTATTATTAAACTTAAAATAAAAGAATATCAAATAAAAGTTTTGATCTGTAGAGCAAATAAAGTAGCGGCAAGCAATTTATTTTAGCTTGCAGGTGTTTGCTCTATGAGTATAGAGTTTCTTTAGATTGGCATGACTATCTGTCTTGCGTTATATTTCGTCGTATTTTTCTTTTCGTTTTCTTTTTCGCGAGGAGTGCAACTCATTAGTTTCCTCGATGCGTATGTATTTTTTGGCTCTAGACAATAGCTCCTCCAAGGTGTTCGGAGATTTTCCTGCTATAGATTCTTTGAACCTTCTAGGGCGCAAGTTTTGCTGCATTATTCCAGTCAGCAAATTGTGTAACAAGTATGCTGTTGTTTTCGGGTATTTATTGTTAATTGAGAATTGTTGGATGAAACACTGGACGAGTTGCTCCAAGTTGGCAATGGATTCGGACGACAGCTTATTGAACCATGTGAGAGCTCGCCCTGATAACGTGTTTCAGAATATCTTGCAGTAAGCCGCCTCTGTGATGTCATACTGGAAATGAACCGGATTAGCTTAAAACAGACATCAGTAGAGCTTGAGCACTTCTAGTATTTGGGCCATATAATGCATCTCAGTAATACAAATGGAACGATTCAGTATCCATTACAAAGATAAGACAAATACATAAAAAATCATATTCTAAAGTCTGAATTTGAACATAAGAAGCTGATAATCTGCGTTGAAGAATCTGGTTCTGCACTAAAATTCTGTAGAGCAGAATTTCGGACATAGCTGAATATTTGGAGCTTATATTTCTTGTACGACCTTGAAATCGAGTGATTCTTGATTTCATGGAAATAAAAGACAAAGGGCTACAACTTTCATGTTCATCACTTTGCCCAAAAGTTAATGAATCATGTGATATAAGCAAGAGAGCATGCTACTGAAAACAGCGGTATCGAAATCAGAAGTGTTGAAAGGAGTAGACTCTAAAATGCAGCAGATTCCAAACCATTAGCCGATCAAAACCATTAGCTTCCAAATATCAGTTGCCAATACATCCAGTATCTACTGCACCAGTAGAGACCAAAAAAAGCAGAAGATGAGGAAAGTGGCTAGAAGGGTGAATATGACCGTTTAAATGACAGAAACAATACAAACCTTTACTAACGGTCATATTCTTTTATCTAACGTATATATCTCTCTTGTAGGCTATAAATAAAACATCATTCGAAAAATCAAAGAGAAAAGAAGGGCGTCTAAACAGATTGATCACCTAGTTGAGAGTTTGCCCTTTGTGTGAAGAACCCAACAGATTTCTTGAGCTTTCACAGTCAAGTTCTTCACACCCCAACTTACTCACACACAAAAGAGAGATGTATTTCATATATTAGTTTAGTGAGAGTCTAAACACAAAGACGTTAAAGATTGTGTTTGTATTCTTGGCATAACAGACGTTAAAAATTATGCGGATTGTGAGGTTGCGGCCTACAATCGAGTGTGCTAGGAGTTCTAAGATAGACAGTGGGTAAGTTCTAGTTTTGGAGTGAGTTTATGAAAATGGGTTGTATAAATCACAGTATTCTAGTGGATCCTTTCATGGAAAAGAAAGGGTGACGTAGGAGCGGCTGAGTCTCCGAACATCCATAAAAAAATTCGTGTCTCTTTACTTTATCGCATTTACTTCTTGTTTTTGTTTTTGGATGATTTTTTGAATCATTTTATATGTTCTTTAAGATGTCAAAATGTTGCATACAAAGTGTTTGATAAAATGTTTCAACCAAAATGTTTTTATTATCTCAACTTGCAATCTCTTTTAACGATTTTCAAAATGCTTAATCGGTGTTTAGAAGATTATGTTCAGTGTCTTTTGCTTGGTTTTGTAACCAAACTCAATATAATCTCTCGGTGCTCGGTTCATTTTCAGGCATTTCAAGAACAAGCTATTGTAGATCAAAATATTTTAAAAGTGTGTATTCACCTCTCTCTACACACGTTTTCTATCCTATCAATTATATATATCGTTACACATGCAACACGTGTGTCTCATTAGCTAGTATATAGAAAAAAAGTATTTCAATGAAAAAGTGTATAGAAAAAAGTCGTAATAAATTCTAATTTTACAAAATAAGTAATCACTTGTGTTTGTGGAAAAGGGGAGAAGTAATATCATTGTGAGATAGTTATTTTTCTATGTGAATACCCTCTTTAAGCTTAGATATTTTTTTTAAATCATTCATTGAAGGGACACATCATAAGCTTACTTTTTTTGGGATCAAAATGATATTTTACAACTTCTTGATCTACTTATACTTGTTGAGTACATATGGTGGCAAAGTTAGAGAAATATGGAAGATAATTGGTCATGTCAATTTTTAATTATCTCTTGATCTTTGTGAATGACTAAAAATCATAGCATGTGATATTTTTAAATTTTCTCTCGCTTAATTTTGTTTCGTCATTGTTGTCCGAAAATGCGATTTCTTTTAAAAATAATAAACCGAGGATGAAAATTCATTTTTTGCATACACATTTAATTGGAGTTATTTTCATGTGTTAGTCACCCCTCTACCTTTATAAAATTCATTTATTCAAACTTTGAGGGGAGCTATAATGTGTTCTTTTTTTTCAAACTTTTTAAAAAAGAGGAGAAATATGTTAGATAAAAATATGATTTTTGAATTACTTGAGTTTCAGTGTTCATATTTTTATCCAAGTTTTGTGTTTATCGAAAAGGAGGAGATTGTTGAGTCCGAAAGTGCAAGCAATCTTGATTTTAATGATAACAAAACTTGTTATTGTGTTTCTAACATATTCACTAAAGTGTGTAGGTCATACATCTCATTTTTGAAGTGATATGCTGCTGAAACAAAATTCCAGCACACTTTAGTTTATGGCGAGCTGAATTTTTTTGATAATATCTCATAGCTAGATGTTCCAAATGACCAGCGGTTAAAACCATTGAACAGCCAACTCAAAAAGATTCAAGTCATATTTCAGACCAGTTGGACAAAATCGGATATTATCTAGATCAATCTGGTGTCTAAATATGCTACTGGAACTGAATCGGATGAGCTTAAAACAGACATCAATCACTACAACAAAAATGGTCATTGACAACAATTGAAAGACAACGCTTTTTACAGAAAGCGTTGTTAAAAAAAAAGAAACACAACGCTTTTATGAGAAAGTGTTGTCTTTGCTTTTTTAATTTTGCATTTTTTGGTCATCCACAACGCTTTTTAAGTCATCCACAACGCTTCTTAAAAGCGTTGTGGATGAGCGTTTTTTTATATCTATTACAACGCTTTATTTAAAAGCGTAAAGAGAAGAAATATACTACAGCTCTTTGTTTAAAACCTAAATAAATAAATCTAATTAAATAACCCAAGAGCTATCGGGCACTTTACTCAAAGAAATCGATTGAACCCTAAGCCGTGATTATGAGTGACGATTGCTTTTCGAGAATGGTTGGGGAAGCACTGTAGAAAACATCATCTATCGGGCATGTCCAAGGGCTTCCTTTTGGCAGTTTTGACGGATCACAGATGTTTTCCACTGTTGTGAGCAGCCACCAGGCCGTGCCAAAATATACCAAGGAGGTAACAAATGTTTCAGACAACTTTGACTAGGGTGGGTTTTTATTTCCACCACATTAGCTAATTTTTCCATCTGTTCCTGGGCTTAATCGATGTGGGCTGCCATTTTGCAGGAGCACAAATCTGTATAGGGCGCGATTTGTGTTGCTTTGCTTCTGCGATTTTCTTCTTGAGCGTGGTTTTTGGTGGTCAGTTAGAGTCTTCTTGTGGTGGTGTTTTTACATTTGTTTGCGGCTGATTTCTCCCTTACATTGCTGCTGCACGGGTCATTTTCTTCTGCCCGCAAGGTGTTTGGTTCAATTCTTCTTATAGTGTACTCGACATCTCCATTGTTGCTTAGAGGTATTTTGGCTTGAAACTCTTCTGGTTTTAGGTTTTTTTGGTGATTTTGTGCCTGTCTTCTCCTTTGTGTGTTGGTTCTTGCATTGGTTTGAAGGGGAGTGGTTGTTGGTGGTGGTGCTTGATTGAGTTCTTCTTACTGCCATTATGAGTATTATTACTTTTTAAAGCTAATGTAATAATATTTTACTCTCATCTTTTATGTGGTTACATGGCAGGTGGGGAGCTCTGGCATAGTATGTAGATTCGCTGAGCTACAGCACTTAGTTGCTGAAGCAAGCATTTTTCTTAAGTGATTATCTAAGATGTAAAAAATTTTTCATTATAGGCTGAATTTAAAGAGAAGGTTCTTAACCTAAAGGAAAACCGAAACTCTTGTGTAACTAAGTTCATTGAAGCAAAATCAATCAACTTTATGCTGCAAATTCCAAGTCATCCAAGGTACATACATGCTTAGTTTCCTTCTGTAGATTATCATTATCCATGTATATCAAATCTTTTCAACAATATTTTAATGTTCCTCAAACTCTTGATATAAAAAAAACATTCATTTTAAAGTGTGTTTGCTGTATAAATATGCTTATTCCAGGTTAAGGAACTCAGCATTACCTGCAAGAATGAGGATGGAATCATTGGGAAACTTGAATTGCTCAACTAGCAAACTTTTCTTGTTTTTCAGGTCCAGTGCATCTCCTAGGAGCTCATACTTCTGGTTCTTGTGACCGACTCCACAGAGGAACGCACACTTCCCTCTCGTAGGTTGGTTCGAGGTAGCTTCTGAAATATCCAAACTCTCAGTTCTTATGAATTTTCTATTACTGCATGTATATTTTCTCATACATCTCAAGGGGTTTCCTATTACAAATTTAATTGCGCAAATCCCTCACTTGTGGTGATGTTATGCCTTGCGGGTTTTTACACTACTGTGATATATAATAGTTTCTTATAACTTGTATTTGACTCCTATAGTTGGAGTTTTGATTGGCCAAGTGGTGGAGCCAATGCTAGCCAGTAGGCGCCACTGCTCCAAAATTGATAGTTGGAGTTTTGATTGGTCAACTAGTTGGAGACAATGTTTTGTTTTTTTCGCTGCATAATTTGAGTAAAAGTTGAATTTGTTTGAGCTAAAATTTTAATTAGAAACATTTTCCAATTAACCATTGGGCATGATTAAAATTAAGCTTTTGATCAATTCTCCGGTGCAACTACTATTACATCCCATTTAATTCTATAATTTGTATATAATATAATTAATTAATTAGGCAAGTGCAATTTTTGGATTCGAAAAATGTAAATATCAATAAAAAAAATTATTATTGAATACTGATTTTACGACATTATCTACTCTAATTTAGAAGATAATTTTTTTTTATCATGCATATTTCTTCTACTGTATGTTTTTCATTTTTCTTCCCTTGTTCTCTCTGTTTCCCCTCTCCTGCAACTTGAGCAGAAACAAAAGTATGCAGCATAGAAAACGGCAGCTACAAGGAAGGCTATAAAAGAAGGAAGGAAGCCTTTGCTAGGCCCAAGAGGTAACTCCCAGGACTTTTGATGTGTAATGTTCTGTTTCTAATTTTGTGCTTTAGTACTTCTATTAATTACCAAACATAGAAACTTAGAGCCGTTGGTGGATTCCCAGGCTGGGTAAAAAGTATAAACATACTGCAGTGCTAGGCCCGAGAGCTGTAATTTCTTTTTGCAGAATTTCTTATTTCCGTTGATTTTGAAGATGACTTTTCTGTAATGTTTATCTCTTTTTTTTATGGTAATTTAAAAGTTTTAATCAATGTTTCAAGCTTGTGATGTAATTTTCTTGGTTTCTGTTTCAATCTAGATGAAGAGTTGCCATGTATTTTTTGAATTGTTTATAAGATAAAAAAAATGCTAGACTTTGTCATTGGATCATGCTAAGATAAATAATTGATTTGGTTTCAAGAGGCATTATCAGAATATATGAGGAGGTGAATTTAGAATTTTGAATGACTGTGAGATGGCGTGGCTCTCACTGAAAGGGGACATAATAGAAATTATTGATTTTGGGGGATTTTTGAGTGGTTAAGATTTTGATTGTTACCAAGAATTCACCAACTTGGGATTTTCATTGGCAACGAACCAACAAAATTGAAAATCCTTGTTGTGCATGTTATTTTCTTTAAGATATGGATTCTTTACGAATGCTTTACTGGTATGAGATTTCCACTCTATCCAGATTCTCAAGAGTCAAGACACGCATTTACCCTCATCACAATTAACTTGTACTGAATGTTTGATGTTTGCCCATTTTTCTTGAATTACATATTGATCCCTTTGGTAGCAGTCAACTGGAAAAATATTTTACAGCCTTTGGGTATATAATGATTTATTAAAATATTTACTTGGTGATAAAACTGCATTATTTGTTGGGATCTTATGCCAATATGATCTTAATGAGGTGTGGGGCTTCTCTGTTGACATTTGTCAGGCTTCTTCCCTATTTTGGAACTTCCTTATGTTCCATGTTTGTTGCGACTCTGAAGCACTCTGTATTTAGGTTTTCATGCTGCGACTTTGTAACTAAGCTTAGTTCTTGTGATAATTACTCTTCCATCCATTCTGTGTTATTGGAAGTTCGCTTCAGCGTGTTACTTTCAAAGCATAACGAGCATGATTATTTAGTCCTCTCAATTTGTAATGTTGTATTTGTCTTTTGAAGTGAAAATTTTAGTATGTATTTTCGAGTTGCTTGGCTTCATTGTTATTTAATTCATAAAGTAATGGGGCTGCAACTGGGAATGTAATTTGTTCAACCATTATAACATTCATTTTTAGCAACTTGTGGCTTGAATTTTGTAATTCGTAGTTCTTGTTCTTTGCTGCCAAATATGTGTTTAAGTTTATTTTTCATTTTGATCTATTAATATTTGTTTTATGTTTGTTTGTTTTTATTTTTAATAACTTACAGTATGGATATATAAATTAAAAGAAAAGACATTGTTGCGGCTTTTATGAAAGCTCGGATGCTAACATGTGCTGAAGGGAAGAATCAAAGTTTTTCGAGATTAATACATAGTTTTTTTCTAGTGTTCATTGATTTAGAATTCGATTATTTTTTATATTTGAATGATTTATAATAATGACAGATTGTATATAAAATTTTATTTTACAAATTTTTGAATTTTGAGTATTTTATAATATTAAAAATTTGTGAATTAATTTTTTTTTTGTTTTTTATTTGAAAAAAAACAACGTTTTTTAAGCGTTGTCGTAGGGGGTTTAAAGTGTTGTCTTTGAAAAACACAGCCCTTTTAAAACGTTGTGCAAAAGCGTTGTTAAAAGCATTGTTGTAAAAAGTCCACTCAAAGACAACGCAGAAAAAAACGTTGTCTTTGCTAAAAAAGACAATGTTTTTTCTGCTTTGTCTTTTTTAGCAAAGACAATACTTTTTCCGCGTTGTCTTTGAGCGTGCATCTTTTACAACAGTGGACATAACAACGCTTTTTAGACAACGCGAAAAAAGCATTGTCTATCACCTTTTTTTCTTGTAGTGAGTAGAGCTTGAGAACTTCTAGTATTTGGGCCATATCATGTAGCTCAGTAATATAAATGGAACGATTCAGTATGTGTTACAAAGATAAGACAAATATATAAAAATCATATTTAGAATTTAAAGTCTGAATCTGAACATAAGAAGCTGATAATCTGCGTTGAAGAATCTGCTTCTGCACCGTAATTCTGTAGAGCATAATTTAGGACGCAACTGAGTATTTGGAGCATATCTCTCTCGTAGAAACTTGAAATCGAGTTATTCTTGATTTCATGGAAATAAAAGACGAATACCTACAACTTACATGTTCATCACTTTGCCCAAAAAGTTAATGAATCATGTGATATAAGCAAGAGAACATGCTTCTGAAAACAGCGGTATCGAAATCAGAAGTGTTGAAAGGAGTAGACTCCTAAATGCAGTAGATTCCAAACCAATAGTCGCTGAAAATTAGTAGCCGATCAAAACTAGTAGCTGCCAAAAATCAGTTGCTGATACAACTAGTAGACAACCGGTAGCCACTGCACCAGTAGAGACCAAAATCAGCAGAAGATGAGGAAAGTGGCTAGAAGGGTGAATATGACCGTTTAAATGACAGAAACATTACAAACCTTTACTAACGGTCACATTCTTTTATCTAACGTATATATCTCTCTTGGAGGCTATAAATACAACATCATTCGGAAAATCAAAGAGAGAAAAAGGGCGTCTAAACAGATTGATCAGCTAGTTGAGAGTTTGCCCTTGGTGTGAAGAACCCAACAGATTTCTTGAGCTTTCACAATCAAGTTCTTCACACCTCAACACATTCACACACAAAAGAGAGATGTATTTCATATACTAGTAAAAAGCACGTGCTCTGCACGTAATATCACTTATTTTATAACTAATTAGTTATATGATTGAATTAAATTTGACACTAATATTTAAATATATAGTGACATGTATTATATATATATATATATATATATATATATATTGTAAAGCATTTTACGTATTTTCAATATTCTTCTACTTCGCTGTCTAATAATCAAAAAAAACTATTGATTCTTGTCTATATATAATTTAGGAACATGAATATATCATAAGCCAAAAAATCAGATACTGTAGAAAAATATTTAACACCTTGTATACAAAATGATATATAGATGAAAGTATAAAAAGATGAAAAAAAGTACTCTAAAACATTGACTCAATATATTATAACAAACAATGTTCTTCTACAAGATCTTTTGGTAAAATAACTTTAAATTTAATAATATTTATAATAGAAATAAACTAAGTAACAATCAAATCATCTAAATGTTTTGACACAATTAATAGTAGAAAGAGAGTAAAGTGGAAGTTATAGAATTAAATAGACTCCATTTAAATGGAAGTTACATGTGAGAAATTATTACACTTAATTGTTTTGTGTATTTTTTCATCTTTGTCTCTTTCTTTTTTGTCATTTTACTTATATAACCTTCATTATTATCTAATTTATATAGAACAAAAGGGTAAATATTTATATAGACAATAAAAAAATTTTACTCCTACATTATACTTTTATAGTAAAATAAATTTTTTGAAAATACTATATAATTTTTACTATAATCATTTATTTATTTTTCAAGACTTTTTATTAATATACTATTTGAAATAAATTTGGATTTTTGAATTTTTTTCTATTTATTTAAAATATTTTATCATAATTTGTCAAAATTCTATATAATTTTTACCATAAATATTTATTTATTTTGCAAAACTTTTTAATATAATTTGTCAATTACAATAATCTACTCTTTGATCGAATATTATTACAAAATGTTATGTTGGAATATTGAAAATACATTGATGAAATTAAAAAAAAAATCATATAATAACATATGAAATTTATGTATAACAAATTTTGTGACAATTTGACACAATTAATAGTAGAAATGGAGTAAAGTGGAAGTTATAGGCTAATGAACAAATTTAAAATGTGAAAAAAATTAAAGAAAATAGGCTAATGAACAAATTAATTAAAAAAAACTCTTAATTAATCTAATTATTAATTTAAATAAAAATAATTTATATTTAATTTTTAACAGTATTGCTGCTCAAATTTCATATAATAACATATGAAATTTATGTATAACAGTTTTTGTGACAATTTTGACACAATTAATCGTAGAAAGAGAGTAAAGTGAAAGTTATAGAATTAAATAGACTTCATTTAAATGAAAGTTATATATAAGAAATTATTACACCTAAATTGTTTTGTGTATTTTTTCATTTTTGTCCCTTTATTTTTTGTCATTTTACTTATATAACCCTCATTATTATCTAATTTATATAGAATTAAAGGGTAAATATGTATGTAGACAATGAAAAAACTTTACTCTTACATTCATACTTTTATAGTAAAATAATTTTTTTTTAAAATACTATATAATTTTTACTATAATCATTTATTTATTTTGCAAGAATTTCTATTAATATACTATTTGAAAAAAAAAAATTGGATTTTTGAATTTTTTTTCTATTTATTTAAAATTTTTAGTCTAACTGTTATACACCATAAAAAATTTGAGCAAAAATACTGTTAAAAATTAAATATAAATTATTTTTATTTAAATTAATATTAAGATGAATTAAATGTTTTTTTAATTAATTTGTTCATTAGCCTATTTTCTTTTAAATTTTTTTCACAATTTAAATTTGTTCATTAGCCTATAACTTTCACTTTATTCATTATTATCTAATTTATATAGAACAAAAAGGTAAATATGTATATATACAATGAAAAAACTTTACTTCTACATTCATACTTTTAGGCTGCGTTTACTTATGTTGATAGGATTGTGAAGATATAATTTATTAGGTTATTATTAAAGTAATTAGATATGATATAGTGTGTTATGGATAAATAATAACTTGTTTACTGTGATTGATTACGATTGTTATTAAAATTGTGATTAAACAAAAATTCACAATTTTGTCCTTTAAATATAATAGAAATGATTAGAAATAAGGGTATATTAGGAGTTTTCTAATTTTTTTTCCATTTATACAAGCCATAGATTATTTATTCTTAATGAAATTGAGGATTAAAAATCATGCTCAAATCTAATTATTAACGGGCCCTTGAGTTTAGGAATTTTTATAAATTTTTAAGTAAACATGGGATGAATTAGTATTAATAGCCTTATCACATGATAATCACTATAAGTAAACGCAGCCTTATAGTAAAATAATTTTTTAGAAAATACTATATAATTTTTACTATAATCATTTATTAATTTTGCAAGACTTTTTATTAATATACTATTTGAAACAAATTTTGATTTTTGAATTTTATTCTATTTATTTAAAATATTTTTCAGAATTTGTCATAATGCTATATAATTTTGACCATAAATATTTATTTATTTTGCAAGACTTTTTAATATAATTTTTCGGTTACAATAATGTATTCCTTGATCGAAGATTATTACAAAATTTTATATTGGAATATTGAAAATAATGGATGAAATGAAAAAAAATCATATAATAACATATGAAATTTATGTATAACAAATTTTGTGACAATTTGACACAATTAATAATAGAAAGAGAGTAAAATGGAAGTTATATGTTAATAAACAAATTTAAAATGTGAACAAAATTAAAAGAAAATAGGCTAAGAACAAATTAATTAAAAAAACTCTTAATTAATCTCATTATTAATTTAAATAAAAATAATTTATATTAAAATTGTAACAAATTGCTGCTCAATTTTTTTATGATTGTAATAGTTAGACATTAGATTTGTGTCATTTAGTAGTCAATAAATATTTGGATTTTTTTCACCTCCCAAAAGTAAAATATTTTACATTATAAAAATATTATCCAAACATTGTGTGTGAAATTTTATATTATATAGTATACATAGTTTATCAATAATTAATTTTGAGGTAATAATTGGTTATAAATGAAAAGTTAAATCCACATTCATAGTATGCAATAAATCACCTTCTAAGGTTTGACTAAACTTTTAATCCCTTTTTGCCCTTGTTTTTTACCTCATTTTTCCATAATTGCCCATAAATGTTTTTGATTCCTGCACAATTTAGGGGCAAAGTTATAAATTCACAATGAAAAAGAGATAATAATTGGATATAAATGAAAAGTTAAATCCACATTCATAGTATGCAATAAAGCACCTCCTAAGGTTTGACTAAACTTTTAATCTCTTTTTGCCCTTGTTTTTTTACCTCATTTTTTCATAATTGCTCATAAATATTTTGATTTCTACATAATTTGGAGGCAAAGTTATAAATTCACAATGAAAAACTTTGTCCATCATTCATACTTTTATAGTAGAAATAGATTAGTTGAGTGAGAGTCTTAACACAAAGACGTTAAAGATTGTGTTTGTAGTCTTGGCATAACAGACGTTAAACATTATGCGGATTGTAAGGTTGTGACCTACAATCGAGTGTTGTGCTAGGAGTTTTAAGATAGACAGTGGGTAAGTCCTAGTATCGGAGTGAGTTTATGCAAATGAGTTGTATAAACCAAAATCTTCAGTGGATCCTTTCAAGGGAAAGAAGGATTCGTGTCTCTTTACTTTATCGCATTTACTTTTTATTTCTGTTTTTGGATGATTTGTTGAAGTATTTTATATGTTCTTTAAGGTTTCAAAATGTTGTATAAAAAGTGTTTGATAAAATGTTTAAACCAAAATGTTTTTATTATCTCAACTTGCAATCTCTTTAAACGATTTTTAAAATGCTTAATCGGTGTTTAAAGGATTATGTTGAGTGTCTTCTGCTTGGTTTTGTAACCAAACTCAATATTATCTCTTGGTGCTCGATTTATTTTTGAACATTCAAGAACAAGCTATTGTAGATCAAAATATTTTAAAAATGTTTATTCACTCTTTTCTACATATTGTTTTCTATCCTATCAATTATCTATATTATTATACACACAATATATGTGCCTCGGTGGCTAGTATATACATAAAAAGTATTTCAAAAAAAAAAGTGTACAGAAAAAAAAAAAAAAGTAATAAATACCAATTTTACAAAATAAGTCAAAATCCAGGGGGAAAAAGCCCACGTGTTCGCGTCACCCCGTCCCCACCCATAATTTCTCCTCTAATTCTCCTCCCCACCACCACCACTAACAGTGCCTCTCTCCCTATCCAAAGAGGAAGAGGGGGAGGAAGAGGGGGCCGCAGAAAATGAAGCGGAAGCACCCCTCAGGTTCTGCTTCCCAGACGCTGACCACATCGGAGACGCGCCTTCTGGTTCGGGAGACGCTTCGTATTAGCGCCAACCTCGCTTCGGCGCCTCCGGTTCCGGAGACGACGCTGGTTCAGGATTCTAGCTTTGGAAGAGTCTTGGATGATCAGTTTGTGGATTCGAGCTTCCGCCTTCTTTGCAGCGAGGAGATTGATGGTCGACGCTGGAATTATTTCGCTGAGTGTACCGGTGGGAGGAGTAATGGCTCTAAGAAATTGAAGAAGAGTTCTATTCGCTCTGTCTCCTTGCAGAGTCCCAAGGCTCCTGTTGATGTCAGTATTCTTTTGTACTTTTTTTTTTCTTTCAAATTGCCGCGGTGAATGTGCGCGAGCGTTATTGTGGGCATTGTTAGAATCGGATAGAATCAGGTTTAATTTAGCGCATTTATTGCTTTAATAAAGTTGAGTTTTTTTTTCTGATTGTAATTGCCATTTGACCACGAATTTCATATGATTTTACCCATAAAACATCTTTCAAATGTTTTGGTGGACTAATTGGAGTCTGAGTGATGCGTTTTTTAATTATGTCTTTTTCAAAATTTATAAACTAATTCTGAAGCTATCAGATGGATACTTGGTAGAATGAGTGCACCCGACCACAATCTTGCTATAAATGCTTTTGAAATAGTGATTATGATAATATCTCATTTCTTACTTTCGAATTGTAGTGAGGAACTGTTTATATTTCATAATGTGAATTTTAGCAGTTGCTTATATAAATTGTGTGTCTTACATTAGAGAATGAAATGAATCAAAGCAGCAGTGTATATAAACACATATGCGTGCATTTACATGTATATGATTTCATGTGGGATCTCATGCTGCATATGCACACTGACCTGGGCACACTAATTAAAAGTCAACAAAATAATTTAGAAATAAGAAACCAGAATGAAAGAATTTCTATCATTACTTTTATCATATTGTCTATGTGATCTAGGAGTTGATGGCATTTATAAGATCCTATGTTGTTCCAGAAGGTTTTCCTGAAAGTGTCACTCCTTCTTATGTTCCATATATGACGTGGAGAGCCTTAAAGGTACTTGTTCTAGAGTATTTTCAGCACTAACGCAATGCACGCCAGCATATGCCACTTCTAATATTTACGAAGTATAGTTGTATCCTGGCTGCTCCAATATAAGGATGGTCAGTGTTCTTTATATTGTAGCATTTCTTTGGTGGAGCTATGGGTGTTTTCACAACACAAACGCTTTTAAGTTCTCTTGGAGTATCCAGAAATAAATCTGCACCAGGTGCTGTAGCTCTTAACTGGATTCTCAAGGTATGCGTGAGAAATGACTTGAGTTTGTTTATTCTACAAACCACTTCATTGTCTATTTCTTATTTTATTTTGTGGAGGATTAATTGATTCATGGGAAGGTGTTGAGTTATTTAAAGGGTTACAGTCAAAGACTGGTATATTTGTCTTGAAATTACTTGGCACATTCCTACTGCATTTTTCACATAATGAAAGCATGGCATTCTCATGATGGATATAAATGTGACACTGTCTGAAGAATTTGGAAGGAGAAGGGTAGTGATGGTCAACAATGACGAAATAGTTTGTACAGGCTGTAATTTTGATAGTAACATGGGTTTTTATTTTTATGTCCTATTTCTTGCATATGTGTCAAAAATTTAGACAACAAAATGTTGAAATTTTGAGCAGAAGAGATCTCAAATTCAGCCAGGGAACAAAAAAAGAAATGTATAAAAGTTGATACAATATGTCTAAAAATTGGTCGTCCAAGGTGTATGTTGATGATCCTGTCTTGTTTGTTGACCCTTTGATCCTCTTTGTTTTTCATCATTATTTTATTATTCAGTCTATGTAGGAACACTCACTTTTTTTTAGATTTTAACTTTGAATTGTTGGGCGATGAGATTCCCCACCTTATCCTCAAGTTTTTTAAGTGTTCTTTCCTTATATCCACGTGTTATAACCACCACATTATTTTTGTGTAATTTTATATGGAGTTTCTATATTTATTTAATCATCAAACAGTTCAAGCTTTAATCACAAAATAGTTAGAAGCGGCTGCATAGAATATGCCTCATGCCCTCATAGATGGATAAGAAATATCTCAGAAGTTATTGCACTATTTTTTTTGTGAGTGAAAAATCATTTGTACTGTAGTTCAAGTTGTATGACTAATTGCAGGATGGAGCTGGACGGATCGGAAAGATGGTTTTTGCTCGGCAGGGAAAGAAATTTGATTATGATTTAAAGCAGGTGTTCTGCTGCATAGGTTTTGAGACTGTATTTATAGTGTTTACCAAGTACACGTGCTTATCTGTCAAGTATAGAACCAAGTAATCCTGCTTTTCTGTGAATTTTTATATGTCATTCAGCTTAGGTTTGCTGGTGATCTTCTTATGGAGTTGGGTGCTGGTGTAGAATTAGTAACTGCAGCTGTACCCCATCTATTTCTTCCTTTGGCTTGTGCTGCCAATGTAGCTAAGGTACTGTCACTTATTGTCTTGTTGACCTGTTCAACGTGATAAAATACAGCTAAATCAACCCCATATATCCATCTTGGTTTGCTTATAGAATGTTGGTGCTGTAACATCAACTTCAACTCGAACCCCAATTTACAAAGCCTTTGCTAGAGGAGAGAATATTGGAGATGTGACAGCTAAGGGAGAATGTGTTGGAAATATTTCTGATCTGGTATGCTTTTCCAACTGAGATAATATTAACTATGAAATTAGAAGTCATGCCATGCTACGCACACTGGTTTTAAAACCGATGGGGTATTATGTGATTTAAAGTTGCATGCATTTTATATCGGTAAACTGCATGTTCTGAGAGCAGATTTATGAGCTGCCGTTGTTTTCCCTGTATTTAAGTGTCTAGAGGGTCACTTGTTGAAATAAATTTTTTGCAATTGGGACAGTTTTATAACTTTTTTGATAAACTCATTTGCTTGATGTTGCTGAAGATTTTTAGCAAGTCAAGTTGTTTGATAGCATAGTTTTGCATGTCAGTACGGGTAAGATCTTTTGAATTGATTAATACTGTCGTAAGGGCTTGAATTTGGAGCTGAGTTGTAGATATTTAATGGCTAACTTTTTTATTTAATCCATTGTACTCCATTTTATGTAAACCTTCTTCACCCATTAGCTGGTAAAACCATAATTTATATGTCAAATTCTTCGTGGGAAATTTTGTCATGCCAGCTGACAGACAGACTAGTCTCCAGTTTAGAGGCTGTTATGTGATGGGCACAAAGCTTGGTGGATTTTAACCATTTTAGCTTGTTATGCATTTTAAAGTGCTTATCTGGCTTCTAATTGAACTAACTCTGAATTCTCTTCCTTGTGAAGCTTGGAACTGGATTGAGCTTAATGATTGCAAAAAGAAACCCATCCCTGATTACCATGTTTACGTTGCTCTCATGTGGCTATGTGATGAGTTCATATCAAGAGGTTGGCTAATGAAAATACATAACTCTACCCTCATTTAAGCTTAATGAATCTTGAGTTTGATTGAAACCATGAGTATGCTGTTTATCCTTTCAGGTGAAATCTGTTGTATTGCATACACTAAATCGTGCAAGGTTTACTGTGGCAGTAGAAACTTTCCTGAAGTCAGGTAGGATTGAGGTGCATGAGTTCTTCCCCTCTCATCTGTCCTTTGTCTGTTGTATTGCATACACTAAATCGTGCAAGGTTTACTGTGGCAGTAGAAACTTTCCTGAAGTCAGGTAGGATTGAGGTGCATGAGTTCTTGCCCTCTCGTCTGTCCTTTGTACCTGATTTATTTTCTTTAGGTTTATGTATTTTGGCCCATTCAAAGTCTTTTACCTTTATCATTTGTCTAAGAACATGAAAAATAATACAGATTTCTTCCACTGCTCTTTTTGTTGGATGATGTTAGAGATGGTCGATCTTACCAGATCAAAGTTCTTATTATTCTGTCAGTTCTTATCATTCACTAAATTGATGCAGTTCTCTTTTTGTATTGTGTTAAAGAATGATCACTTTTTGTAATTAATGTGTTTAAATCAATGCGGCATATCTCATGATATAGTAATTATACGCCTGACTGAAACTTCTTCTGTTTCAAGTTTGACACTTGCCTCCATGTGTCCAAATTTGAGATTCCCTGTTGTAAATAAATTTTGATTTGGTAGATTGATGTTATGTAGGCATTTTACATCTGTAATTTTGTACAGAATGAAGAAATAAAAGAGCTGCGTTTGTCGGTTGATGTTTTCTTTATAGTTGCTCCACACGATTCATTTGTGTTGTCTATTTCTCTCCTCATTATATTGTCACCATTCAAAAAAGCTGATATTTTGCGAGCTTCATTTTTCAGGACGAGTTCCAACTTTGCAAGAGGGAAATTCAATGGAAAATATTTTCAGTTTCCCATGGAAGAGACACAGACCAATTGTTCTTGGTACTGACCTATAGACATATCTCTCTGGTCTGTGTGTGTGTGTGTGTGTGTTTGTACTCACACATGTTACTCACATTTCATGCGTTTCATCATATAATGTTGCACCATAAGATGCACGTGTAAAGATTGACTAATGATATATTTTAAATTTTACAGGGCCACGATTTAAAGAAGCATTCCAAGACCCTTGTGCATATATTGCATTGAAGCCTATTTTTGAGGTGTGATTTTCCAGGGGGAAAATATCTGTTGTTTATTAGGCTCCATTTTCTCCCTTTTTCTGCATGTTCAAATGCACATGCACACACACACACACACACACATATATATATATATATATATATGCTTGCTTATGCATGCATGTACTTTCCTGCCAATATTTAATAACATTTTTTGCAAATTAAATATTCTTGATAACAGAAAGAACAATACATTGTAACTTACAATGTTTCTAAGGGCAATATCTATGCTTTGTTCAAGAACGGAGCGAAGTCTGATGATATATTGAAAGCGGCTTTTCACGTAATCTTGTGACCCTATGATCTTATACTCATAACTGCTGTTAATGTGTCTCTCTCACTCGAGCAATTACAGGCCCATGTGCTTCTTCACATCATTCGCTCTAACAACCAGAACCAAATGTCACATACAAACCGCGAGCATGATATTTCAGCAGCACTACCAATATTGGCAGATCCTCAATCACATGTTATTGAATCGTACAAGATGGTATCAGCCTTATATGAGCCTTTCAAAAACAAAGCCAAGGGTCAGGTAATTGGAGAACTGTGTATTTTCCTCTAAACTCTGATTAGTTGAAAATTTTAGCCCAAGTCAATGAGATTATTTGCGAAGAAGACTAGAGATTTAGCTTCATTGTGTCTTTTTCTTGAACAATTCTCTGATGGAGTTGTTATGATGCTTTTACATCTTTGATGGGGGGAGTGAGAGGGAACGAGAAAAGTCCTTCCGAGTGACTATCGTATAGCATAGCCGCATAGGTTAATATGAACACCACGTAAATGAATTGGATTTGTTCCTTGAATTTAAAAAGCTGACTGTTATAAGTTTATGAGTTTCAATTAGATATGTCGTATTAGGATATTGGAGAATTAGGACCTGACTTCTCGATGGTGTTCTTGACACTTTCGATTCCAACTTCAATTTCATTTGAACACTATTGTTACATGAATGAGTACTAATCATGTTTGCAAGATTTCCGGAGATCCCCGTGGATAAGTTAACCAGAACTCATCGGAAAATTCATGAGCACTGTGTAATATCTTCAAACATCACCCGCTATATTAACTTATTGGTTCTAGATCAAGTATTGTTGCAGTCTCTTTCAAATTTGATTTCATGCAGATAGCAGATGCCCTTGTCTATGTTGTTGCTAACAATTTGGCATTCTCATCAGGGATGGGTGATGTCTGAATCACTACTCAATCCTGGGCGGGCACGATTATGTGAATTGGCCCGATGAGATTCACATAGGTACAACTTGCAAAATTTTGAGATGAATTACAATACCTGGGTCGTCTTGCTTGATTGTGCTGTAAATCGCAAAATGCAATACAAGCAGCTAAGGTACTTTTTGCTCCAAACCGTACTCTACTTGTGCTGAGGTCTTTCATAGCCAGAAGCTATGGTACCAAAATGGATGGTGAAAGAGATTAGGTTATATTCTGCACGGGCCCTCATTTCTTCTTGTTTATATAGTAATATATATATCTAGTTTTTGAGGCGTTATTTTCTGGCGATCTATTGTTTACTGCGAATGTTGATCTGGTAATGACAGCAACAGACAGACGGTTTGCGACGCGAAGTTTTCTTTTTGAAGTAGTTATTTGGATATATTAATTTACGTGTTTTTTTTCAATAAATAATTTACGTGTTTTTTTGACTAGGAGGCTACGTTTACTTTGAATGATGGGATTGAATAATGATAGATTAAAGTATGATTATTAATATAATTTGATATGATAGAGAGTGATTATGGATAAATAATAATATGTTTAGTTGGATGAATTAATTTTGGGATTGAAATGATAATTAAGAACAAATTACGATTTCACCCTTTAGCCATCATAATAATCATATGTTCGGCAAAGAAGGAAAGAAGGTGGAAGATAAAAAGGAAGGACATAATTGATTTTTTTCATTTTTTCACTCCATAATATTTATAATCCCATTAAAAATTTAGGACTAAAAATCATCTTTCAATCCTATCATTAACGGGCCTAAAGATTTATATCATTTTTCAATTTTGCAAGTAAACATAGGATTAGTTGGTATTATCTATGTTATCTTTCATTTATCAAGGCAAGTAAACGCAGCCGGAGTGTACAGAAACTGAGTTGCATGTTTGCTAAAGTATTTCGATATGCTTGATACGTCTTATTGAGTTAGGGACGTAAATGAGAGCATTATGTTCAAATTTATGTTTTAACGTATTTTATTGAAGTTAGAAGACATTTTCTTCATAAAATGTCAAATTCGAGCTCGATCCATTTGATTGACAATGGGGAAGGTCAAACTCATCTAATCCAAGATATCAACAACTTGCCTAATCTTTTCAAAAAAGAAAAACAACTAGCCTAATTGAATGTTGGCCTCGAAATTCCTTGTTGGATCGAGCTTCATCCAAAATTTCAAAGTATTTCAATTCCTTTTTTCTGAATCCTGGATTTAGATAGCTAAGTTAAAATTCTCCCCAGTATTTCAATATCACACACACACACCCCTACCTATGAAAGTTTTAGTAGTTTTTTTTGAAACAATCTCACGGATTTTTAATCGACTCAATTTTTATTCGACCTAATCTGTATGACGGGTTAATTTTGCTCATATTTATAAGAAAATTTATATTTTTGACATAAAAAGTAATATTTTTTCATGGATTATTAAAATAAGATATCATTCTCATAAACTTTTATCAAAAAGTTCCGAAGTTTAATTTGTAAAAGAAAATTATAAGAGGCCATCCATGGAAAATATTCCAAAAAAAAAAAATCAATGTTTTTAAAAAATTTGTTATAAATTTAATAATGAAAGAGAGAGGAGAAGAGAATAGAGATAAAAGTCA
This sequence comes from Henckelia pumila, assembly GCF_033568475.1. Taxonomy (NCBI): domain Eukaryota; kingdom Viridiplantae; phylum Streptophyta; class Magnoliopsida; order Lamiales; family Gesneriaceae; genus Henckelia; species Henckelia pumila. The sequence goes on from NC_133123.1 coordinate 176,972,690, forward strand.
GTTCCGAAAGTGACTCGGAATTATTTCATTCATAACTGATAACCCCCATTTATAGGGTACAATTATAAGATACAAATATGTAGATAGATAAGATTGAGATATCTATATTAATCAAAAATCTATCTTGATAATCATCTATATTCAAAATCATATCATAACACTCCCCCTTAGATGATTATTTTCGTTTTGGCAAGATGGTTGTTTGGGACCTTCATGAAAACTCAAGTGTTGCCTCGTTAAAACCTTGTCAGTAAAATCCAGTGGGATAAAAACCTAAGCGAATGAAAAGGAGTACAACAATTGATATTTCTTCTTGGATGTTTCTTGAAGACGGATGTGCCTCGTTAAAATCTTACTAGAGAAAACCCAATAGGATAAAAATCTAGTGAAGGAAAAAGAGTATGACATCTTTTGCTTCTTGTTGATTGCCTCATCAAAAACATGATTATGAAATACCACTTGGGAAAAATCATAAACAAGTCATAAGAATTACTCCTCATGTTGCAAGCATCAGTTGAAATCTTTAATTCGTTGCCCGATATTGAATCTTTTTTTCTCAAAGTTTGATATCGGCAATACCCATATGAAAAGATTCGTCACATTATCTTCGATTGATGCTTATATAAAGTACTTCAGGACTAAAGATCTTTTGATAATTTAAATGACCAAACATTCATTAATGGATATAATATATCCATATAAATGTATTTTAGTACATTGTTGTGTACTATGACTAATTAATATATATTTCTTCTGGGAAATATCGGATCTATGACTCAAAAGAAAACTTCATATAAAAATCCTATCATATATTTATTTATATTTTAGAGATATATCATAATATTGCATGGATATGCATAAATCAAGTTGTGTTATACATTACAATTCTACATGGACTAGAACTCTATTTCTATAAATAAGAGATCTTTAACCCTTATTAAGAGAGGTTGTATTTTTTTTATAACGTCTCTCAACCCTTTTCTTACACATCTCACCTATGTCTTTTACACGTTTTACTCATATTTTCTATATCTTTGCGATTTTCATATCTTTTGTATTGAATCCTATACTGACTTGAGCGTCGGAGTGGCCTCACCTTCGGACGAACCATCTCACATATTTTCTTTGATACACAGAGATATTTTTGGATCATTCGGCTTGGTTTATTGAAGAAATTGGTTCTTTGAATACCGGTTCGATGTAATTTATTTGATGTGAAATTTTTGACCGCATCAATTGTTATTTTATATAGTTTTATTTTTCTCATTATAGTTTTCATTCATTATTCTAAATAATTTGAATAATTTTATTTTTTTTCCCATTTTACTTATCATCCAAAAGAAACTGCGAACCGACTGCCACCGTTAAAATCGCCCAAAATCGCGAAACCGATTTTACATGCAAAATCACAATTAAAAAAATAAAGTATAATCGAACCGCAAGTGGCAATTCGGTTTGAAATTTTTCGAAAAAATCACAAAATCGCACCGTGATCACCCCTAGTATATGGTCAGAGCATCCTGAGTAGTTTTGAGGGATGTATTTTCTTTTGTTTTCATCACTTGGACTTTGTAAATTGTTCAGTTATTTTAGAGACATTATCCTGATTTGTTTTATTATACTCTAGCTTGATTTCAAGGACGAAATCTCTTAAGATGAGGAGAATGTAGTAGTGTTATTATTGATTTTTGATATGTTTGTTAAAATAGGTTATTATCATTTGGTTTAGTTACCGGTTTTATTCCGCCGGTTTGGTTTATAAACATGTTTTTAGTTTCCACTGTTATTATATTCATCGCTTTGCTTAAGTTATTTTGATTTCATGCTTAACAATAATAGTTGTAGTGACTCAACCCGGATCCACTATCTAATCAGAGTTATAATAAAGTGCATGCAATAATACTTAAAGCTTAAGGAGCGGATAATATAAAATACAACAAATCCAATCGGCAGAATACTACCAACGATAACATAAGTGTATAAATACCATTATACAACCAAATCGAAGGTTCAGGGTAAACAAACCCCTACCCACTAAAACCTCACGCTCTCGGATTCTCAATCCTGCTGAGAGCTGCGTGGACCATCCAGCCTCAAACCTGCCCCGCCGCAAGGTACACCACAATACCCAAACACAGGAGCATGAGCGACTACACTCAATACATAAGCAATGATATAATTACAAATATGAGCACACAGATGATTTAAAATCTCAGGTAAATCACTTGCTCAAGGCACCATGAATACACAGTACCGGCTAGAGAGCGACTCCGTGGGGTACTCGTATATTCTATATCAGGGCTGAACCAACCCCATCCTTACCCGAATCAAAAACAGGATCCAAGTCCCATACGGAAACTATCATACCTGACTCGAGTCCAACATGAGATCACTGTTCCCTATGGAGACTGTCAATAACTTGCATCTCTCGGGATGCAGTCATACGTAAAATCGTGCATGTGCTAAGGCGGTAAAACATGCTAAAACATGATAAAACATATAGCACATACTCATGCAACATACATGCAAATATGTCATGCCGGCTATCTCGGTCATTACTTACGTACCTCTAACAATTGCTGGCAATTCCTAGCACCACCGGTCTACATCCCACGCCTACTAGTCCAGTCTACTGCTACTACAATGCAGTTACCCATGCATCAATAATTAAGCTCTAAAAGCCTTAACTAAACTATTTTAGACTCCTAAATATTTTTAGGAAGCCAAAGCTATACCTGCGCCCGTCATTAGCCCTTTGCTGTTGCTTGCCTCAAAACTAGGCCATAGCTCCGCTACGACTCCTGGAACGCTATGCCACTTCCGGATTCCCCATAGGATGCCTAGATCTCCCTAGATCTGAGTTAGAAGGCCTAGGATCGAGAGAGAAGAGAGGATAGGTACGAGTGAAAATGAATTTCGGCTCCCATATTTATAGCCAAAGTTCGGAGCCTCCGAACTCGACTTCGAGCCCTCCAAACTTGTTCGGATCCTCCGTTCCTGACTTTGGAGCCTCCGTTCCTGTTCGGAGCCTCCGATCCTGACTTCGGATCCCCCGAAGTCCCATCAATGACGTCACCAATGACGCATTATCTCAGGACAGCTAGCTGCTACTGTTCGAACCGTCCTATTGGACTTCGGGTCGTCCGAACTCCTCGAGCCTTCGAACCTTGGATCCGTTCACGTTCGGATCCTCCGAACTCAGTTCGGATCGTCCGAACCTCTCAAACCTTACCCACCATTTTTGAGTGTCTTGGATCTATCTTTGGACTCCGTTAATCCATTTGGAATTTCCTTAATCATGTTTTACTTAATCAAAATAATGATTACATGATTAATTACTCATTAATCCTTAATTCTGGATATGGGCCACTACATTCTCCCCCACTTAAGAAATTGCGTCCTCGAAATTAAAGTCAAAGGAAAAAGTACAGAACTCAACACGAACGTTCTTTATTACAATTGAACAAGTACAAACTTGATACAAAGAAGTACAAAATCTCAAAATAACTCGGGGTGCTCGGCTTGCATCCGGCTGTCTAACTCCCAAGTAGCTTTCTCTGTACCTCTGCGCTGCCACTGTACCATCACCAATGGTATACTCTTGTTACGAAGCACCTTGTCCTTTTTGTCTAGAATCCGTAGGGGTCTCTCTACATACGATAGATCCTGATCAAGTTGCACCACAGTTGGATGCAAAATATGCGACTCATCCGCCACGTACTATCTCAACAAGGACACGTGGAACATATCATGGATCCCCAAAAGATGTGGTGGCAATGCTAGACAATAAGCCACGTCCCCAACCTTCTCGAGAATCTTGAAAGGACCAATAAATCTCGCTGTCAGCTTACCCTTGCGACCGACTCTCATAACCTTCCGAAAAGGTGACACACGCAAGAATACATGCTCTCCTACCTCGAAGTGTAACGGTCTCCGGTGAGCGTTCACGTAGCTAGACTGTCAATCCTGGGCCGCCTTAATCCTGCATCGGATCAACTCCACTACATCAGTCATCTGCTGAATCATCTGAAGACCTCAACCTGACGCTCGCCAACCTCGTCCCAAAACAGAGGGGTACGACAACGTCATCCGTAAAGAGCCTCAAATGGTGCCATGACAATGCTGCGATGGTAACTATTGTTGTAAGCAAACTCCACCAATGGTAAATGATCATGCCACGCTGGACCAAAATCCATCACCGCTGCGCGAAGCATATCCTCTAAAGTGCGAATAGTACGCTCGGACTGTCCGTCTGTCTCTGGATGATAAGCCGTACTCAAGCTCAAAGTAGTATCAAGGGCTCGCTGGAAACTACCCCAGAATCTCGAGGTGAATCTCGGATCTCTATCATTGACAATGCTCAACGGAATGCCATGAAATCGAACGATCTCTCGCACATACAATTGTGCCATCCTATGAAATGTATAATCTCGGTTACAGGGAAGAAAATGTGCTGACTTAGATAATCGATCCACAACAACCCAAATAGCATCACAATTCCTGGAAGACATGGGCAAGTGGGTGACAAAATCCATCGTCACATGCTCCCACTTCCAATCAGGAATCTCTAAGCTGTGAAGTAACCCTCCAGGTCGTCTAAACTCTGCCTTGACCTGTTGACACGCAAGACATTGGGATACAAACTGATAGACGCTGCGCTTCATCCCTTTCCACCAAAATCGAGTGCGAAAATCCTTATACATCTTCATGTTTCCTGGATGTATAGAAAATCTAATGCGGTGAGTGTAGTGAACCGTATCCAAAATTAGCAATTAATGCGTAATTAATCGTATGTTCATGTTTAGATTAAGTAAAACATGATTAAGGAAATTTCAAATGGGTTAACGGAGTCCAAAAATGGATCCTGGATACTCAAAAATAACCGGGAAGGTTCTGAGGGTTCGGATGGTTCGGAGGCTCCGAACCGGGTTAGGAGGCTCCAACTGGATCGAAGGATTCGAACCTAAGATCAGAGGATCCGAAAGGGTTCGGAGGATCCGAACTCGGATCGGAGGCTCCAAAGATATTACGTCATTGGTGACGACACTGATGGGACTTCGGGGGATCCGAAGTCAGGATCGAAGGCTCCGAACAAGAACGGAGGCTACGAAGTCAGGAACGGAGGATCCGAACCAGTTCGGAGGATCCGAAGTCGAGTTCGGAGGCTCCGAACTTTGCTTATAAATAGGGGTCCGAAATTTCATTTTCAACTCGCACCTCTCCTTTTTCTCTCTCAATTCCTTAGCCTTCTAACTCAGATCTAGGGAGATCTAGGCATCCTATGGAGAATTCAGAAGTGGCATAGCGATCCAGGCGTCGTAGCGGAGCTGTGGCCTAGTTTTGAGACAATCGACAGCAAAAGGCTAACGACGAACGCATGTATAACTTTGGCTTCCTAAGAATATTTAGGAGTATGTAATAGCTTATTTAAGGATTTTAGAGCTTAATTAATGATGCCTGAGTAATTTTATTGTAGAGTTGATGATAGGCTTGGAACCTAGAGTGGGACTGCTAGGACTGCCTTTAATCAGGTACGTAAGTACTGACTGAGATAGCCAATGGGTTTTGCATGCTTATATGTTTCATTTGTGTGTCATATTATTATGCAGCATGTAAATATCATATTGTGTCTGTCCATCTTTTGAGATGAGCCATGTAGGGCCGCTCAGACCTGTTCGAACGGTTGAGATCGAGCACCCCGCGATTGACGGATTAGCCGGAACTGGCATCTGGAAGACACGGTCTACGTCTGTTAGGAATGAGCAGTGTACGCAGGGTTTGCTCCCCGAGTTGTACCACTCATGTCCTAGGCGCCATTACTGAGCAGTTGTATACAGTTATCCCAGATATGGATACCCTGTCATTTGCATGCATCATATTTGTATGTTTTACCCATGCTTTCGTATTTAGCTTAGAGCTCACGTCCAGTCTTTTTTGTGTATCTGGACACCCCATTCGACGGGGCAGGTGTAGGTGCAGGATTGAGCACTAGGAGCTTGGATTAGCCAGTGACCAGTGAAGACAGCAGGATTAGCTTTAGGTTTTTTTCCCTTTAGGCTTATTTATTTGATTGAGTTGTATAATCGAATTTGTTTAACCGGTTGTATTCTGCCGGTCTGTTTTTATTTAAGTCTTCCGCAACGATTTATTTAATGCATGCTTAATTATGCTCTTAACTCTGATTAGGTAGTGGATCCGGGTTGGGTCGCTACATTTATTGGTATCAGAGCATGCAAGCAAGAGACTTGGGATATAATATTAAGACTTTGGGTTATCCTTGTAGGATGGATGAGACATTGGAAGAGGTGATGATGCGACAATTAGATTGCCCGAAGACTATCATCATCGACAGGATTTCTAAAGATTTGGCTTATGGGATTCTAGCAAGTACGGACAGGAGTGATGGATCGTGTCCAAGCTTTCGATATTTCTACTCATGTGGATCGTAGCTTTGGATCGAGTACCGGATGTCAGATGCAGTGGCAAAGGATTGGTGGGGACTTACTTGATGTTTGCATCTGTACAGTCATTATCATGATGACACTAATCTGAAGATTCTCCAGTCGTATTTGGAGATATTGTCAGATAGACCTTCACCAGGGAATACCTCGAGTGTCTAAGGCATGACAGGTTTCGAGCGTAAGGTCATTAAACTCATGCAGAACATGGTTTTGCCGATATGCATGTATCGATGTGTTCGGTAGGCACACGGAAAACTTCATGTTCAAAGCATGATTTGGTTACAAGAAGAAAGCTGACGGTAGATCGTGAGCAGAAGAGGTCGACTGACAGGCACTGATGTAGAGCATAGCTGGTTAGCGAGCTCGAGTTATTTCTCCGGAAGTCTTGGCAAGACGAGATACCAAGAGGTTTGAGCAGGAGTATGCTTGTATTGATGCGTGTGTTTATTAGAAGCTTCATGCTCAAGAAACAAATACTAGTACGATTATTTAATTACTGAATTGTTGTAATTGTAAACAGTATTTCAGTTGTAATGAACCATCAGAGTCATATTGTATCATTCAAGTTATTAATTTTACATTTTGTTGTATTTCGGAATACTGTAATTGTTTTACATGGGATTGTAATCAAGAAATTGCACATAACTTGAAACAATGATACATGTTTTATTTATCCAGCAGATCGTGGATGATTGCATGATTCTGCTAAGTTTTGGCATGATGTTAGTTGATTAGTGTTCAACTGTGGTAACTCATGGGGTTTGAGTGGGCCGATTGTAACCTGTGACTTGTGGTTAGTCTAGGAGTTTTCCTAGGATTGACCTAGTTAATCAGAAGGCTAAGATAGTATCAGTGATGAGTGGACTCATCTAGAGGCATTAAGGGTATTGTTCGGTTTAGAACATCTGGGCTTTGTTCTAGGTTGTTTCCTTAGAACAGTAGGATGTCAAACCTTCGTTAGGTTGAGACTTGTGATGATGGGTTTTCATCAGGATACCAGGTCCAGTATATGCTGAGAGTTGTGGACTATGACCATGACTAGATGTGATGGGGCGCGATCCTATGCCAGCGTTACTCTTGGAGTCTTTGTACTTCAGATGCTGCCTAGGAGCCTTCGTGCTTCAAGATTGGCGGTGGGAAGGCTACTCAGTCTAGGGATTTTGTAGCAGTCACAACAGGGTATGACCTTGGATTGGATATCAGGTTTGATATCATTGGCTAGATATCGTCTGATTTTGTCTAAAATATGGTTTGAGTGTTCTGCTATGAGAACCAGCCTTGGAGGGTTTCCTTTACGAGAGTGTACTCTGAGCAGATAGGTTTTAACCTTTGGGTTACTGCAAGACATGTGGATCTAGTAGGTGGACAGATTTCTACCAGCGATGACTAGGGGTTGTCATCAGAGTTGCGATTAGGGTTCCCTGTGTTAGGATTCATCCAAGAACTTGGATGGGATGTTGTTTTAAGACTTCAACTCGAATACGAGGACTACTGCATGATGATTGACTTCATATGTGATGGATTATATCAGATGTTAAGAATTGTACAGGGCTATTTGAGGCGTGAGGGAAGCGTGACTCATGCCAGTGTACACTTGGTTGTGATTCTAGGTGGGACATCGTGGTAGGCTACCTCAGTCTTAAATTGTTGTACAGTATTAGCAAGGGATATGATCAGGAGCGTGTCCGAAGATTTTGGAAATATTTGGGATTCGTTAGTTATGATTCTTGGACTTGACGAGCCGTGGCGTTCATCCCGAATGAACGAGGTAAGGATAGTAAGTCCAGTGATTGCGCTAAGTAATGTCTGAAATTTTCAGAGGTTGAGCGTAGGATTTTCCATGGTATGGAAATGGTCTAGGTTGATAGATCGCGAGCGACTATTGGGATTAGTTTGTCTTGATGTTCGCCTTGGGTGAACAATCAATGAAGCCAATTGCCAAACAACAAAATGCATACACAAACTTCAAACACAACCCTAACATCATATAAATTCGAGATTTATAGGGCATGCACTTCTAAAATTTTGAAAATACCAATATGCATTCAAAACCCCTCATGTTTCCAATCACAAATCACCATGCAACTCCTTAAAATCCATGCTCAATCAAATTTAGAAATTTTCAATAAACCATTCTGAAAATATAGTAAAAAACCAAACCCTAACATGCTGAAAATCATATGCATTTCGAAATTAAATAAAAGATTTAGTACAAGAACATATTAACTAGCTTGAATGCCCAAGAAAAGCTTACACTTGCCTTAACCAACACAACCTACAAAACGAAGGAAATGGCTAGCTAAGACCTCGACCAGGAGCTGGACGACACTTCTCCAGGTGAACTCCAGGAAACGGCGACGGTGGGAGGAGGACGGCGGCGGCCGGAAATTCTGGAGGAAGGGGGCAGCCGAACTTGGAAGAAATGAGGGAGAAAAAGAGAAATGAAGAGGCGGCTCAAGCTTGGAATGAGATGCTATGGTTTAATTTTGTTTTGGGATAAAAAAGATGTGTGTGAGGTGTACATGTGTATGTATGTATAGTTGTAAGTATATAAAAGTAGGTGTGAGTGTTGTTTTAAAGGTACAACTTTAAAGTACTACAATTTTTGCCTACTAACTTACACTAATAAAATTTTTAAGTTTAAAAACCCCCAATGAAAAATATTATATTGTGTTTTACTAATCCAGGTTTATGAAAATTCGAACTTTTGAAAAAGTTAAAGAATAAGTCCAATATTGCGATAAAAAAATGATTTTTGATACTCGGAAAATTCTAACTTTTAAACTCTCATATAATTTTCTCCTTCCTCCCTACTTAAATTTTTTTAAATAAAATCTTGGAATTTACCGCCGAAATCCACCATCGCCGAACACCGGAATCGGAAGTCACTTACTCAAAAATCTCAATAATAAATAACTTCAAATATTTGAGCAATTAAACTTTAAAGGAAACTTAAACAATTAATTCCAAGCAATTAAAATCATAATTATTGAAAATGAATTTAGGCATGAAATCCGAATTATGAAATTCTAGGTGCTACAGACTCGTTTACCTACTCCATGAGGGTCATCAGATGACGAGATTGGATACGTTTGCGACACATGTAAGAGTTAGTACATTGTAGTTGAGAATTCACCGCTCACCTATGGGTGTGGATATCCTATGTGATCTTATGAGATAATAGTGCATGGAATCTCTATCCAGAGTATGAAATGTTTATCATGGGGTGATGCTACTTGATGATCTTTCCATGATTCGATAGGTTAATCATAAATGAATTCTGACATTCTTATGATAAAGGTGTTAATGCATAGAATGGGGAGAGTTAGGGTAAGCTCGCATAAGAGAAGATATCTTGAATCACAAAAAGTTGTGAACCTACGACTAGCTGTATCTCTGAACTATTGAGAGTCATGCAAGCACTAGTTTCTCTGTTTCCGTTGAGATTATAAATTCAAAGAGTTGAATTTATAATAATAAGTTTGATAGGATAAAACTATAAGCTTATAAATGAGTTTATAAGAGCTTATAAAAATTTTAGTACACTTGCTTAATTTCAGTGGAAGTGTTCCAAATTTAGCATTTTTTCATCAGTGATTTCAAAAATTAAAATGCACATCATAATAACAAGCAAGTTAAAATTGTCACATCAGTGATGTTGGAGCATCGATCGAGATTATGACGAGGGCGCTGTAATGGGCGCATGATTCATTGACTTGTAAGAGTACAAGCCCATCAATATGTAAATTAATTTAAGTATTGAATAGATTTGATTGATTTTTTTTATTCTAGTTGGACTTGAAATAAAAAGACCCATGATACATACATATAAATACATATACATGTATATATATATATATAATAGAATTTTGATATCATTGACAACCACCATGAGAACATACATGAACAACAGTTGACGTGATATTTTTTACATCTAATCACTGATTGTCACGTCAGTTGTTGCTCGTATAAGTGGCCATAGTGGTTGTCCATGATATCAAAAATCATAATATATATATATATATATATATATGTAACTTGTATATATATGTATGCAATATTATATATGGATATGATATATGTATAACTTGTAACTTGTATATATATGTATGCAATATTATATATGTAACTTGTATATATATGTATGCAATATTATATATGGATATTATATATTTAGTGATCGGGGACGAGTTGGGCAGGAATGGTTGGGCAGCTGAAAATTACTCTATATATATATTTTATAAATATATATATATATATATATATTCATATTTTCGATCACCGAGATTGAAATTTGTATCATATAATATATCGTTGGATTCGTATTTTTGAGATGACCCTACCGCAAAAATTTCAAGGCAATCGAAGTTGTTTTGGGCACGATTGCACGTGAATCCTCCGCAACCTAGGGTGCGTGGGATCAAAACTGTATATATATAACGAAAAAATTCTTCCTTTCTTACTAGTGCAAGTTCGAAGGGGAATGGGCAATCCGGTCATGGACCTGATTATGAGATTGAAGAAAAGAATTTTTTAAGTTGATTATTCGTATGGAGTTACAACAAGAACTATCTCCGCTAATCCCAAAATAGTTAGTGTCAAGTGAACATTTCACAAAGGTATATATTCTATAACATCCCATGTATGTTGATTAAACAATACGAGTGCCCATTAATTTTAAATGTCAAAATTAAAATTTTAAAATTTTCGTTGCATCTTTCGTACGAGAGAAACAGTACTCCAATACTTCGTACCAAGATCACAGCCTTCACTAGGAGCTTGCGCGCATCATGCATGTGTTAGGGCTTAATTTGCAGCAAGATTACGACTTTCATTAAAAGCTTGCATCCGCATGCGCACACATACACATATATGCTCTTAGAGCTACTCGATTAGCTATATGACACCTAGCACATTATTTCATTAATGTGTCCTAAAAGTTCTTCCATCACTGTAACAGTGAGACCGCGTTTAATCAATTTTTGTATTTATGTTCGACTTCAATTTTTACTTTTTGTTTGGAAGATATGTGTGGAACCTAACTATTATTTTCTAATTTTTTTTTTATGTTTTCAAATATATATTTAGCAGTGATTTCACTTGTCCTGTATTTTTTTTTCTAGTGCGTTTAACGAGAGACTTAGAGAAAGGGGCAACAAAAAAGGCTCGAGAGGATGAATTTTCGTTTGAGTTCTGTGCATTATGGTAGAAACTTACTACTGTGGTAAGCACCTGGAGCGTTTGTCTATATATAAAGGGTAATGCTACATGTACATAAAGTATTACATGTTGGGTTACATATTACACTTGAAATTACATGATTATTCTACATGCATTTTTGAAAGATTTTTTTAAATAAAGTGCAGGGATAATCATTTGATTTCAAGTGTAATGTGTAATCCAACGTGTAATACTCCGTGTACATGTAGCATTACCCATATATAAATGAGTGTAAATAATCAAAAAATGTTCCTATGAAGTGGCTTATTTTATGTTTTCGACAAGCAAGTTTTCAAATTTAATTGAGTATTGACAGACGTCATGTCAAAAGATCTCTTAATGTCATGTTTGTATTTTTTGATGACATGTCACCGCTGAATTTCTTTTAAAAAAAAAACTGAAAATACATGGGTTTTGTTTGAACATGTACTTACAACGTTTTTTATAAACGTAATTTTAAATTTTTTTATAAAATATTTTAAAAGTTATTTTAACAATAAATATGTTTTTGGACAACTATTTTATAAAAATATTTTAACATTTCAAGAATAATATTGTTCACTTTGTTTTTCATAGTTCTTTTCTAATATCATCCCTCTCAAGTCATGTTTTGTAAAAACTATACTTCGAGAACATATTTAAAAAATATTTTGAAATTTTTTTTACAAAAATCTTATCCAAAAATATATTTTGAGTTTTTACACTTATAAAATACTAAAAAAATTTTAAAAATAAGATATTGATCATTTTGACTATTGTACCGCGTACTTGAATCACAAGACCTGGATGCACCTACCAATTGAGCTATTCCTCTAGACATGAGAAATTGGTATAGTACTCGAAAAATGAAAAACATGGTACTATATTATTTGATGAAATTGAGGGGGTAATTTTTTTTTTTTTTTAAATATTGTGCATAGGATTCATTCATTCATTCTTGAAATAATCAAAAGAAAATGACACATCATCACCTTTCTCTCACTCTACTATTAAAGCTGAAACAAACACCACGCCTTCACCCAATAAATCAATTCTTCTATAATTAAACTTGGACACACAGTAACACAATACTTGTATCCTCGAAAATATATAAGCTTATTTTTCACACGGATTTAAAAACTGTTGTAAAAACAAAGTTTACTAACAATTTCGTATTTTATACTTAATTAATTTCAAAACAATATTTGCACGTTTTTCTGAACTTAATTAAAGATGTACATTTTACCTCGAAAAGATTTCGCCCTAAGTTAAATGAGGTAAATTATATATATGAACCATATTTTTTCACTCATTCAGTTTGGTATTTATTTCCGGACCTAATCAATTTTTGCCATTCGTATAATTGTTTGGATATATGCTAACTGTTAATTACATGTATCTTCTAATAAATTAATAATAAGTGAAACCAGTACTATATATATTTATTGAAATTGAGTAAGACATTCGATTGAATTACATATAGGATATTTTCGTAATAAATTAAAAACATATGGGATATTTCCAGCCATGCATGCAATATAATATAGTACTGTTTAAATCCCAATTGATTGAATATTTATGTATATATATATATATGGACTCAGACCCATGCAGTAATATATATATATATATATATATATATATATATATATAATGATGATCAAACCATGTATATATAAGTATATATTCACTCTAAAACATGAGAGGAAAGATAGTTTTAATTGCAGATCCCAAGATAATTAAACATAACAGCTAAAGAACAAAATCTCGAAAATTAAAGAGAGAAGAATTGAAAATGAAATAAAGCCAAAAGAAGCTGCTTGGTTTCTCCAAGATCCCAGAGACATTAAAAAAAAAAAAAAAAATTTGTGAAAAATTAATTATTAGTCTCTAAAACTTGGTTGTGATCATGAGGATTGGATTGATGATTCTTCTTGGCGAGATTATGCTTATTATTATGCATCCAAACTTTGAGTACTCTCCTCTTGACCCCGATCTCTTGACAAAAGTGCTGCACCAGAGATTCTTCTTGCTTTTGTATTTTCCATCCCACTTTCTCCGCAAAACCGTGCATTTTATCCTTTTGATCTTGAGTGAATTTAGTCCGGAACCTCTTCTTGATCACCATCTGATGAACGGGCTCCTGTTCGTCAGACTCAGAAACCGGCATGATCATGGGATGATGCGGCGCCACGTTTCTGGAAGAAATCAGAGTCCCCAACGTCGCATGATGATTCAGGAGTTTCCTCCCCATTAATCTTGAATTCAGATAGTAATTATTATGCTGAATGTCTCCTTCTGTTTCTTTTCTGTGGAAGTTCCGGTGGCAGCTGCAGGCGGAGCAAACCAGGGCTTCTAAGGTACCTTCTTCGCCGCTGGGCATGAATTCTCCGCACCCATCCGTCGCATTTCCTCCCATGGAAGCTGCATGGTTCTTCAGACATTCTTTGTACCTCACCATTTTCTTGAATGCTGCTGCAGCTTCATGGTCATCTCCCATCATTAATGGGCCGGCATTGGAAGCTGGGATTTGTTGTATCATGTTGGGATGATGATGCATCATGTGGCCATGGCCATAGCTACTGTTGAGTGGGATAGGCATTTCATGGTCTTCTTGATTTGGAAGTTCCATTTTCCAGGTTTAACTGTGTGTTGCTTTTTAATCAAAATGTTTGTTGTTTGGAGACCAAAAGAAAAGACACGAGACAGGAACACACATATATATATATATATATGATTATAATTAATAAACAAAATAATTAATTAAAATGATTGGATATTTTTTTGCATCAAATTAAGTGGTGGCTAACTCAATATGTGTCTGCTGTCCACTCTTTTTGAAGGAAAACACATCACTGAAAAACAACTAATGACCCACACTAGCTAGCTCGTGAAATATATAATTAGGAAACTAACTGAGGGAACTAGCTAATTAAAACAGCTTGCCCATTTCCAATTTTGGGTTACTAATTTCTGATCGATGGGTTCCAAGAAAATCAAAGGAGGGATATATATGGATCCGACAACAGTAAAATGCTTGCTTACGGAGTGGAGATCCAATTCAAGCTAAGACCATAATAGAGCTAATTATCAAAATCAAGAAGCAAAATCTCTCTTCCAACACATCATATCATCAATTATATTTTATCCTTAATTCTTGGTTGGAGATGATGACTGCAGGGGTTGGGCACTCAAATAATCAGACTCCCATCTCCACAATGTTTTTACCTACATGAATAAAATATAATGTTCAGTAGGAGGAGTACTAAAGTACAGAAACAGGAATTTCACACTATAACAAGGAAGAATAGAAGCTGGGAAACTAAAGAAATAGTAGCAGCACTAAATCTCAAGAAACATGCACAAGCTAGCTAGTAAACATTACCAAGAATAATTTGGCATCTGAAAAAACAAAGTTAAGAAAGTAAAACAAACCCTTGTCTGACAAGAGTCTGATCCACTTTCTTAGGGCTAAAAAACCCAGAAATTTGAAGTAAAAAAGAAGGGAAGAGGAGGCGTGATGAAGAGTAAAGAGGGGTTTTTTTGTGGAGTGAATGAAGCACTATATTAACATGGAGCTTAGCTTATAAAAGTAGTGAAATGAAATGAAAGGGCCTTAAAAGAAAAAGGTGGGGGAGGAAAGAGAAGAAAGAAAGATTTAGCAGAGGAATTTATTTAGAGAGAATTAAAAAGGCCGGTGGGGTATTTGCTTTGCTTGCACTACTGCTACTGTGAAAGCCATCGAGTTTACGCCATTTGGAGAGCAGTGTCAGAGAGTGGAGAGGACAATGGAAGATGGGTAATTACAATTTATATTAATATTTTCTTTTCTTTCTACTATTTCATTTTACCACCTAGCTATTTAATTTATTATAATTATAATTATTATGTTTTAATAAGTTTAGAAATTTAGATAATTAGTTATAATGCTTATAATAAATTCATTAGATCATAATATAGTGAAATTAAATTTATTATAAGCAAGTTGAGAGAGAAGTCCACGTTGTTATAAGATAAATCGTGAATAATAAATTAAAGCAATAAATGTTTTTTTGAATAATAACCATAATTTTTTTTTTTTTAAAAAAAAAAATCGTGTTCGTTTACTTTTGTCTATATAAATACTAGTAAAAGTACTACTGAATGATTTTTTAATTTTGTACGTAATATAACAGCATGGCCAACTAGGTGAAATAAATTTTATTCTAAAATTCGCTTCAATTTCGTGAGGAATGATTCGATTTAATTAATTTCATGTTTTTTAGTATGAAAATTTGCGAGACGGACATGAACTTTGTGTTTCGACACGTCTCTAGTCCATCGTGGCTAACGGTGTATTTTAAGAGTCTCTCTCTTTTTTTTCTCTCTTTTTTTTTTTTCTTTTTTTTTTTTGGTGATTCTCTCAGATTATGTAAATTTTCTTTTATTTTTAAGTACTTTTGTAACCTCAAACTTGGTTGGATGCTAATATTACGATGTATTTTCAATAATAATAATAATAATAATAATAATAATAATAATAATAATAATAATAATAATAATAATGTACACGATACGCATATAATTTTGATTTATTTGGTGTATGTATGTATGTATGTATGTATGTATGTATGTATGTATCACCCATGGGCCATGGGTAGGCAAGTTGCGTATTGTAAATTTGTAATTATTACGTGATTTTGGTTTTTGAAACTATATATTATGTGATTTTGGAAATGTCGACAAATATGACATGCACTGTCCAGAAAAAAAAATAGAGACGACCAAATTGTACTTTAATTTTTAATTTCTTTTTTTCACACCAAGTAAAAATAAAATGTAGGAAAATTTTCTATAATGAATAAATTGTACCTCGACAATGCATATAAATGTGCATTTAATTGTTGGGCATGCAAATCTTCATGAGTCTCATTAAATTATGCGACTCATGATTTATTTACAATTTTAATTAATGCATAACTACCCTTATAAATACTCAAAACTAATAGTATAATATTTCCCATTCACCTCCTGTGACCATCCAATATATACCATATTGTAATGCCAAATTTTAAAGATAATCCAAATTTTAATCAATCAAATATTTAAAATGACGTTGGATATTGTTGACATATACATCCAACTCCATTTTAGCATTCCAACAAAAAAAATAGGGCTGAATATAAAATAACTAGTTTCTTACTATAAAAACAAATAATGGCCAACTATAGGACCACGAATCTATAAAAGACAAATTGTAGGATTTAATATAACATCTTGTGAAAATAAATTTTAAAACGATATTCAATCACTTTATACTTATTACTACTTGCAGTGATTTGATGATATAAAAAATAATCTTGAAATAAATTTACGTACTCTGGTAAATTAATGTAGGCATTAATTATTTCATGTACACAAAATAGTAGCTTATAAATTTTCATAATTGCCTTGGACTTGGTCAATTGCCTGGTCTTACTACTTAGGTGCTAGGAAATTTCTTACAGGTAACAATGTGAAAACATAGGCGCAGTTGATAATATATAACCTAATTTAAGGAGGAAGTCAACAGACTTTGGACTGAAACATTTATTTTCCCCAAAATCAAAAATAAAAATAAAAATAAATTGATTTTGTTTCGTTTTTTTTTTTTGCTTTTATTTTTTATTTTTTTTATGACGAGAGAATCCGCAGCCGCTATTTTTCTGTGTGCATTGGATAATCTCCGAGTTAACGTAATAGTCTGCAAATCACACTAGTCAGATAAACCACACTAGGCAAACCATGTGCGACAGACTAGTCCAAGAAAATGTTGGTAAGAAAAATCGCACTCCTGACCTCTGACCAAGTGTTCACCTACTTCACCAACTTGAACATCCCCTTAAAAGACTATTTATTTATTTTTTTTGCTGAGAGTCAATCTTGAGATAAGTAAAAAAAATTCATTTAACTATGAAACTGTTAGGTGCGTGAATTTAAAACAACACACATACAAATTGAAGAAAATTGTACTTTCAATTATGTATGTTTATCTATATGTGAATTTGGTTTTCTAAAATATCAAATTTTAGTTTCAATTTATTATCTTTATTTTTTTCGACCTAGTTCTTACTTTTCTAATGTTATATCAACAATTTCAACGAAAAATGAATAAAATTAACTTGAAATATACAAAATATAATGAAAATTGATAACATAAGTGACCAAAATCGTAAATTGACAAATATATCAAACGAAAATACTATTTTGCAATTGAACGACGACATTTAATTTATTGTTCTATCGATCCAAAATTTGAAGTTAAATAATAATAATAATAATAATAATAATAATAATAATCATCATCATGATCCAAAATTTGAAGTTAAATAATAATAATAATAATAATAATAATCATCATCATCATCGTGATGTATGACGTGTGTGTTGTACGCATCACATAACATACAAATTTAATTGATTTAGCGATATTATATCATAAAGTCGAAAAAATGTTTTTTTTTCTTATAAAGATTCATAAACCATTTTGATAAATAAAGATGCATTTAGATAACTACTAATAAAACCATCTCAACAAACTGGTAACTGAGACAATGCATAATATCATTCAATACTTTGTGTTTATTAAGCATATTTATATATTTAGAAGCATTTTTAAATCGATTATGAGCAAATTCATAAAACCACTATATATATTGTTGGGATCGGTTTGGGAAGCTAAGTTGCTTGATAAACTAATCTCTTGAAATACCGTAGCAGTACTTCATCTTCAAAACACTTAGTTTGGTTCAGCTGAATTTGGTCAACTGAACTCTTTCTTTGTCATATGTCGATGTCAATTGGAAAACAAGGGTATTGTGTGGAAAGATGTCAATTGACAGATCATTGAACTAATTGAATCGATGGATTGTGCATGAGTGTGATAAACTGAAAGTAAAGACACCTAAGTTTATTTATGGATGTTCGGAGATTTCAATTCCTACGTCATCCCTTCTTTCTCATCGGAAGGATTTACTCTAGAAGAATTTGACTATTATAGTACACTTGCAACAGCCCACTCAAAGACTAGGACTTACACACACTGCCTATCCCAGAACTCCTAGAAACACTCAAGAACATAGTTCACGAATTCTTCTTGTTATAATGAGGTTTGCAACACCTCAACTTATATATCACTGATACAGCACTTGGTATTTGTAGTAACCTAGTCCCATTTTACAAGATTAAGTGATTAAAAATGATTAAGGATGGATTAAGGGCTTAATTTGGAATATAATATGAAGTTTTGGAAATTTTGTCTCTAACGAGTTCGGAAGGTCCGAACGAGATTAGAAGATCCGAAGTCATCGGAACAAGCGATGAAGTTCGAAAGCGGAAGGTGAGTTCGGAACCACCGAACGTGAGATCAGAACTTCCGATAGAGGTAGGCCATCACACTTGTGACGTGTCGTTAACGTTTGAACACGTATCTGTATGCATGGGATTAGAACTTCCAAAGTATAGATCGGAGCTTCCGATCGTGGACGTTCAGAACATGGCCAACATGCAGAGATCAAAACGTCCGATCGGGGGGTTCGGAACGTTCGATCTCCTTCTATAAATAGGGGGTCCAAAATTCAGAATCTTGCACCAAAATCACATCTTCCCTCTCGTTTCTTGTGTAGTTTTATGGGTTTCCAGCCTTCCTAGGCGTAGTCCGGGCCTTGGCGAGACGTATCCGAAGTCGTAGCGGAGTTGTGACCAAGTTTTGGGGCATTCGACATCAACGGACTAACGACGAACAGAGGTATTATCCGAGTTCCTATAAATAATTTAGGAGTATCTATTAGCTTAGCTAAGGCTTTTAGATGTTGTTTAGTGATATAACAGTCTTAAGATTATAAGCTTGGACGGTAGAGCTAGGGTGACTAGACTGTTATATTGAGGTATGAAAGTACTGTTCGAGATACCGTGACTGTATATACATATACTATGTGTTGCATGATTTATATGACATGATTTATATGACATGTTTTTATCTTCATATCTTTTGCACGATATTATGCTTCATGCATTATAATATTGAGCTTTTATCCTTGAGATAACTTGTAGTAGGGAACTCACCCCATGTGTTAGTGGATGGTTGGATACGTGGACTCGTCATCAGGTCACCTATATCCAATAGTTGGGTATGAGAGCCACATCTTGGTGCAACAACACAGAGTGCTATATACTTTTGCGCAGAGTCTATCTAAACAGAGTTTCTTGACCTTGAGTCTTGGTAACCCGAACACTTGCATTCATGCTCATATAATATTTGTATGCTCATACTCTTGTGCTGAGCGTAGTTCGCTCACGTCCATATTTTTTTGTGTTACTTGGACACCCCATTCGACGGGACATGCCTCATATTGGACGATCCTAGTGATTCAGGGAGGACTTAGCATGATTTGGCAGTTGCTGTGAAGTTGCTTCATCTGGGTTGTTTTATCAGTATTTGGTGATACTTAGAACTTTTGATATGGTTGTATTAATTTTAGTATTCTTGGATTTCTTTCTCTTTTGTTTGTATAACTTTTATGGTTTCCGCTATAGTATTTTTTGATTATAATTAATTAAGATTATTTCATGTTTAAGCTTCTGATTAGTAGGTGATCGTGGTGCGGGTCACTACATTTATGGTATTATAGCATGAATAGAATTTTTGGATATAGATTCTGCTTTGGGATTGACCTGGGTTTCGTCTTGTAGATGGTGGGACACGGTTATGAGTGTAGCCATGGTAGTGTGGGCCTTTGGGGGTGATGATGATGGACATCATAGGGAGCCTCGACAGAGACGCCACGAGGGACATCTCCAGGATGGACGCCATCATTTTGACATGCATAGGTTCATCAAGATGGGTCCGAAGCTGTTGGTTGGAGGAGAGTCGCCTGAGGTTGCAGAGTATTGGCTGGAGCAGATGGAGGGATGTTTTCGTGTTTTCCATAACACTAAGGAGAAGCGTTTGGAGGCGATTAATTTCCTGGTATAGGGCCGCACCAGAAGTGGTGGAAATCTGTTGCTTCCCCGATATTGCAGGAGAAGGGTAGACTTACTTGGGCTGATTTTCGTGCTGCCTTTATGAAGTAGTATTTTCCACCGGCTCTCCGTCAAGCCAAGTCCATTGAGCTTTTGAGTAAGAAGCAAGATAAATGTCTGTTGATGAGTATCATCAAAATTTTTATGAGTTGTTGCTGCATTGTCCTCATATCCATTCGAGTTCCGAGGCCAAGTATGATCATTTTCTCCAGGGCCTTAATCAAGAGATATTTAATCGTGTAGCTGTTTGTGATGATCCGACATCTTATGAGGGACTAGTGAACAGGTGTCGTCAGGCCGAGATCAGCTTGAGACGGGGAAGATCTCTCACTTCTACTCGACCTTCTGTATCTTTGGGTTCTTGTGCCCACTCTTTTAAGAAGTCTTCTTCTTATACTTCTTCTTCAGGATCCGGTGAAGTTATGTGCTTTGGGAAGAAGGGTCAGTTTAACCATTGTGGAAAGAATCATCCATCGGATAAATACTATAAAGCTGCAAGAGCTTGTTTTCATTGCGGGGAGATTGGTCATCTCAAGAAGGATTGTCCGCAGGATAGGAGAGTAGGTTCTGGTTCTGGTTCCCAGACTACAGTTCAGCAGAGGAAACCAGGTGGTTCTAGCTACTTTTCCTCGGAAGGAGAGCAAAATGTTAGAGAAATACAAGCAATGACGTTGTACAACCAAGTCTGAAGATGTTTTCAGTCCTGAAGATATCTTCCTTCTTTCACTCATAAAGGAGCTTCAGACTTTTAATAAAATTACTGCCTATCCAGAATACCAGGAGACTTCAGCTGGTGAGTTGGGTCTTTGGATGGATTTCTAAAAGTGGCAATACAGAGGGAGATATGTAATGCCAAGAAACATATATAAATAAAGTTTGTTTTTATTTACCATGTTCCTCCTATTTTGTTTTACACATTAATATAATTGTATTTTCAATCAACACAAACAAGTTATTATTAATTTAATAAGTGCGAATAATGATAAGATTGATATGAATGAATAAAAGATAGTAAGTGAAGGTTTAGTCTGATAATTGAATCAGTTGAGGTCTTCAAGTCTCGAACTGTCTTCTGCAAGACATTTTCTCAACTGATATTCCCCCTCACTTCATGATATCTTTTGAATCTTCTGGATTTGATGAGATTAGGTGATCCCATCAACTGACTTTACTTGTCGAGGTTTGCTCTGCTTTAATTACATTATCAGTTGATCACTGTAACACGTTTTCAATCTTTTTCATTAATGAAATGGCTGCAAGATAAACATTGGGAATCGAGCTGTCACTTCATATTCTCATCATTGTCTGAAACATTAATGAATAATCGTGAGCGCGTGAGTGTGTAGTAATCCGTCTCCAAATTAAGTTTATCAGATGCCTAATTATGTTTAATTGGATAAAACATGATTAAGAGATCCTCAAATGGGTTTAAGGAGTTGATAAATGGATTCAGAACGATCAAGAATGGTATGGTAAAGCTTTTAACTTCGGGAGGATCGAAAGCAGAGAACAGGGTTCGGAAGCTCCGAAGTGATCGAAGCCATAGTTTTGGGTTCGGAAGCTCAGGGGATTTCGGAAGCTGAAGTGGGATCGGAAGCTCCGAACGTCCCAATGCCAGTTGTCCAAAATATTATGTAAGTAGTGACGTCAATGAGATCAGAAGCTCCGAAGAGGGATCGAAAACTTCGATCTAATGTCGGCAGACAACCTCTAGAAGAAAGACACGTGGTTGGCGGAGATAGTTTGGAAGCAGGGATCGTACATTCCGAACTGATCGGAAGCTCCGATCGTGCGATTAAAAGTTCCGATCTTTGTTTATATATAGGGGTGCCGAGGTTCATTTCTACTCGCTCATTACCCTCTGGTCTCTCTCGTTCCTATCTTCTTCTAGTCACTTTTAGGGGTTTCTAGGCGTCCTACTGGAAGGCCGGGAGTGGCGGAGCATTACAGAGACATTAGCGGAGCTGTGCCTAAGTTTTGAGGCAGTTGCCATTACTGGGCTAAAACAGACCTAGGTAAAGATCTAGACTCAAATTAGCCTTCGTGAGTAGCTATTAGTCTAGTTAAGGCTTTTAGAGCACAATAAGTGATACAGTGACTGTGATTATAGGCTTGGACTAGAGAGTAGGATTTTTTTAGGTTGCTCTTATTGCTGAGATTAAGGTACAGACGTACTATCCGAGATACCCTAGTTGAGTATGCATGTTGTAATGACCCAAACCGAAATCACTAACTAATCAGAGATTAAGAATGCAATTAAGTCTTAAATTGAAATTAAAAAATCCAGCGGAAAACTTAAACCATAAATACAACATACACCGGCAGAACAACCGGGCTAAATAAAATATTATACAATCCCATAGAACGAAAGGTACTAAAATTCCAATCTAACAATCTGAACAAAAATATGATCACCACGCAACCACTGCAGCTCAACGACTGCTGTTACCGGGTCCATCCAACCTAAGTCTTGCCCCATCGAATAGGGTGTCCAACACAAAACACTTGAATGCGAGCATAAAACTCTCAGTACAAAAGTACGAATATACATATACCATGCATGCACATGAAATATGAAGGGTACTAGAAAACCTATCCAGAAGACTGCTCAGTCAAGACGCCATGGTATGTAGCATGTTGGGCCGTCGCATCAAAAGGTGGCTCCCATACCATAAAATTCGTGGATATAACCGGATCCAAGTCCATGGAAATCCATCTACTAAAATACGGGGATGAGGGACCCCTACTACAGGCTATGCAAATCAAGGTATAAAGCTCAACGTGTACATGCATGCCGCATAGTATCAATGCACATAATAATGCCACACAAAACATGAAAACATAATACATGTATATTCTACCTGGTATCTCCGATAATATGTCTGTACCTCTATTGAGAAAACCCAAGAACCCTAGCAACTCTAGCAGTCCAAGTACTCAAAATTCATGCCTATAAGAAATAATCACTATATAATTTATTGTGCTTTAAAAGCCTTAACTAAGATATTACATACTCCCTAATCTTTATAGGGATCCAAAGTTATACTTGCGTCCGTCGTTAGTCCACTGATGAAAACTGCCTCAAAACTTAGGCACGGCTTCGCTACTATCCCTGAAGCACTCCGCCACTCCCGACTTCCCAATATGATGCCTAGAATCCCCTAAAATTTGAAAATAATACTAGAATTGGAGAGAAAAGAGAGGAAAGTACGAGTTCTGAAAGAGACATTCGACCTCTATTTATAGGCTCAGTTCGGACCGTCCAAACTCCCCAGTCAACCCCCTCCGAACACGTGTCCTGGCCGTGATGTCACTGCTTATGTAATATGATCGGAGCATCCGATTTGAGCCTTCGGAGAGTCCGATCTTAACATCCTGTCCAATAAAATCCATATCCACTTATCCGGATGAGATCGGATCTTCCGATCTCTCTTCGGAGCGTCCGATCTGCACGGGGCCTCCGAACATTAACCCAAAGGCTCCGATCTGTTCGGAGCGTCCAAACTTAGTTTGGACCATCCGAACTACCCAAAATCCAAAACTCTTCCGGGCCTTTACCAATCATTTTGAATCTGTTTCTCAACTCTTAAACCCATTCGAGGATCCTATAACCACGTTTTAGCTAATTAATCATAATTAAGTGCTTGACAACTTGATTTGGAGACGGGTTACTACACATGTTCTATATTGCATGTTTTATGTGGAATTAGTTATATGTGCATTTATTATGTCACTGATATTATGCTTCATGCATTGACACGTTGAGTCTGTATTTCATTGATATTACCAGTAGACGGGTCGCTCAGCCCCGTTATATTTTGTGGATGGGAACCATAGTTTTGGACCCAGATATATCCATAGTTTATGGTATGGGAGTACATCCTGATGCGATGGCCCAGTTTGCTACATAACATGGCGCCTTTAACTGAGCAGAGTTCTATTGAGGATAGGTTTCCTATACCTTCACTTGCATTGCATTCATAGCACCTGTATACTCATACTTTCGTACTGGGCGTTTTATGCTCACGTTCATAGTTTGGTTCTAAACACCTCATTCTACGAGGCAGGACATAGGTTTCACGGACCGTGTAGTGACCCATAACCCACTGAAGTAATTAAGGGATTATTTAACAAAAAGTAAGAAAAATTGGGCAAGCGCAGATCGGATGCTCCGAAGTGGAGTTCGGAGGCTCCGATCGTGATCGGACGATCCGTCGGCAGGATCAGACGATCCGATCAGGGCTAGGGCTAGGGCTTAAGTCATCAATTATGTCAGCAAGGTGACGTCATGGCTTACGTGTGGATGGGACATCGGACGGTCCGAAGTCGGGATCGGACGCTCCGAACTGGGTTCAGACGGTCCGAACTTCACCTATAAATAGAGGGTTTAAGAGCTCATTTCAATCGCACCTCTCCTCTCTTC
Organism: Henckelia pumila; assembly: GCF_033568475.1. Taxonomy (NCBI): domain Eukaryota; kingdom Viridiplantae; phylum Streptophyta; class Magnoliopsida; order Lamiales; family Gesneriaceae; genus Henckelia; species Henckelia pumila. The sequence continues at coordinate 176,997,812 of NC_133123.1, forward strand.
TCTCTCGATTCCTAGGCCTTCTAACTCATATCTATGGAGTTCTAGACGTCCTATGGGGAATCCGAAAGTGGCATAGAGATCCAGACATCGTGGGGGAGCTGTGGCCTAGTTTTGAGGCAAGCGCAAGTAAAGGGCTGACGACGGACGCATGTATAGCTTTGGCTCCCTAAAAATATTTAGAAGTATGGAATAGCTTAGTTAAGGCTTTTAGAGCTTATTTAATGTTGCATGAGTATTTTCATTGTAGACACCTTAGTGTGGACTAGTAGGCGTGGGATCTAGACAGTGGTGCTAGGATTTTCCTGCAGTGTTAGAGGTACGTAAGTACTGACCGAGATAACCCACATGATATATATGCTTATATGTTGCATGAGTATGTGATATATGTTTTACCATATTTTACGACTTTAGCACATGCATGTTTTTACACCATATTGCATCTGGTATGATATGAGTCATGAGAGTTTACATCGGCGATGAGTTACTCCTTATGGATTCGTATCTGGGGACACTCAGCCCCTGGTTTTGCTATCACTAGCAGCGACCACGACGGTGGAGTAGACTCTATAGTGGATAGGGGAATATACGAATACCCCGCGGAGTCGCTCTCTTAGCATGATACTGTATATTCATGGAACCCTGAGTAGACTATTTTAACCAGTATTTTAAAGTCATTTCCTTACTGCGTATTAGTATATATATCATTTCTTTTGTATTGAGCGTTGTCGCTCACGCCTCTGTGTTGGTTTCATTTTGGGATTCCTTGTGGCGGGGCAGGTTTGAGGGTGGACGGTCTAGGTGACTCGCAGCAGGGTTGAGGTAGTTACCTGTTGCAACGAGGTTTTTGTGGTAGGGTTTGTTACCTTAAAACTTTTAATCTGGTTGTATAAAAGTATTTATACACTTTATTGTCGTCGATTGTATTATGCCAATTGGATTTATTGTATTTTAATTATTCCGCTCTTTACGCTTTTTAATATTAATGCATGCGCTATTAAAACTCTGATTAGGTAGTGGACCCGGTAGGGTCGCTATATTTATCGGTATCAGAGCGCATTGCAACTGGGAATTAGTAAAGCTGATTAATACATTATCTGTTATTTAATTGAAAGATGGCTAATTACGACGAGAGCCACAACAGTGGAGGTGATGGTCGTTGGGACGGTGGAGACGGCCGTCGACATCGCCGTGGACACCGCGAAGAGCGGAGGAGAGTCGACATGCATAGGTTTATGCAAGTGAGCCCTAAGTCATTAGCAGGAGGCAAGACCCCAGAGGCTGCTAAGGACAGGCTAGAGAGGATGGAGCATTGCTTCAGAGAGTTCCGTTTCACAGATGCGGAAAATATGGAGACTCTTGGTTTTCTTCTAGAGGGTCGAGCGAGGAAGTGGTGGAGATATACTTCCGCACCGTTTGTAGCAGCAAGAGGAGCAGCTACTTGGATTGAGTTTCGTACCACCTTCCAGAGATTGTATTTTCCTCCAAACCTTCGTCAGACGAAATCTAGTGAGTTGCTTGAACTGCGACAGGGGACGATGACTATTGAGGAGTATCTGAAAAAGTTCTTTTATCTTCTACCTTATTTCCCGCACATCGCTGAGAGTTCCGTAGCCAAGTATGATCATTTCCTTCAGGGTCTTAACCCTGAGATTCACTAGATGGTTGCTATTGGGAGTGACATGACCTATGAAGGTTTTGTGGACCGTTGTCACCAGGCAGAGGACAGTCTTAGGGTCCGAGGGGTCAGTCTTTCAAGAAGCAGGGAGGCAGTTCTTCTTCTTCTTTTGGATTTGGCGGAGGGCATCGTTTCGGTAGCCAGGGAATGAGCCGTTGTCGTCAGTGTAGGCGTAAAAATCCACCAGGACCGTGTCCTCGATCGACTGGAGCGTGTTTTTAGTGTGGACAGGAGGGGCACATGAAGAGAGATTGTCTTACTCTTGTGGGAGGAGCAAGTGGTTCTGGAGGATCCCAGGCGTCAGTACAGCAGCTGCAGCAGCAGCATCAGCAGCAGCTCCAGCAGTCGCAGCCATCGCCACGACAGACTTCTTCCCGTGGTCATTCTTCCTTACGGCCATGTGTTCAGGGGCAAGTCTTTGCACTGAACCAGGAGCAGGCGGAGGCAGACAGTGACCATATGATTGCAGGTACCTGTAGTTTATGTGGTTTTCCTGCGTATGTTTTGATTGATACGGGTGCATCACACTCATTCATCTCAGCACGTTTTGATAAGAAGTATAGATTGTCGTTTATTCCCTTAGATGTGCTGTTAGTAGTTTCTACTCCGATGGGTAGCGAGGTCTTAGTTAAGCGTCTAGTGGTTGGTTGCTCTTTGGATTTTGAGGGGTATCAGCTTAGTGCTAACCTGATGGTCTTAGCTATGGAGGATTTCGACTGCATTATTGGGATTGATCTCTTGACTACCTACAGAGCGATACTAGATTGCTATCAGAGGCTTGTTCAGTTTCGTCCTGAGGATGGTGAGGAATGGTATTTCTATGGTGAGGGAGCGCGACCTTCGATGCCAGTGGTTTCTGCTCTGAAAGCTCGGCGTGCTTTAGAGTTTGGCAAGGAGGGCTACCTTATTTACTCCATCGATACATCCTTGGAGGGACCAGACATCCAGGAGATACCGGTAGTCCGTGAGTTTCCCGATGTGTTTTCGGAGGAGATTTCAGGCTTACCACCAGTGAGGGATATCGAGTTTGAAATTGAGTTAATGCCAGGGACAACACCGATTTCTAGAGCTCCGTACCATTTAGCACCCTCTGAGATGAGAGAGTTGCATAATCAACTTCAAGATCTTCTTCATAAGGGTTACATTTGGCCGAGTGTTTTGCCATGGGGAGCCCCAGTACTTTTTGTTAAGAAGAAATATGGGTCGATGCGTCTTTGTATAGACTATCAACATCTTAACCAAACGACGGTGAAGAATAAGTATCCTCTTTCGCGGATAGATGATCTGTTCAATCAGTTACATGGTACTTCTGTTTACTCAAAGATCGATTTGCGGTCGGGATATCACCAGTTGAGGGTTAGAGATGAGAACATCTCTAAAAAAGCATTTCGTACACGGTATGGTCACTACGAGTTCTTGGTGATGCCGTTTGGTTTGACGAATGCTCCAGCAGTCTTCATGAATTTGATGAACAGAGTATTTCGTGACTTTCTGGATAAGTTTGTGATAGTGTTCATCGACGCTATCCTGGTGTATTCTCACAGTGTTGACGAGCACGTTTTCCATCTCCGTACAGTGTTGCAGAAACTGAGAGAGAGGCAGTTGTATGCTAAGTTGAGCAAGTGTGAATTCTGGATTAATCGAGTTGTTTTCCTTGGTCATGTGATTTCACGAGACGGCGTTTTTGTTGATCCTAGTAAGACGGAAGCCATTTTGAATTGGTCCCGCCCGACGACAGTTTCGAAAATTCTTAGTTTTCTTTGTATGGCAGTGTAACGCCCCAAATTTATCTTAATTGAGTTTGTTTGAGATAATCGGAGATTACAGAGTTCAAGAGCCGATTTGATTTTGATCAGGGTCTATTTTGAAATTTTCAAAAATTTCATGGGCTAAAACGTAAATAAGGAATTTTATATATTATCTACCACTTGTTTGACTTTTCATTCACTCCATCTCCTTCTCCTTAGCCGACTCCTCCATTGAAGATGCCCCTAAGCTTCTTCAAGCTTTGTTATTTCGGTTTTTGCTCGATCCGTTCCTTAGAATTTTAATCCGAAGGCAGATTAGCGATCACAACAGCGAGAGATTTGTTCTATCATAAGTATTTCTCCGATCAGTTATATTTCTATTTTTGGATGTTGTTAGAATCGATTGAGTTTCGGTTATGTTGCTCTTGAGATAGTTCTTATCGATTATTCTCAGTCGGTTTTGAATTAGAGCGTCGTTCGGAATTGTTATGAGTTTTGGAAGCATAATTCGAAAATGGAGATTTTGAGATGTGTTTGAATTGATTTGTTTTTGATGTTTTAACATTGATTTGAGTTGTTTGCAATGTTGTACTGTTGTCTGCGTTTCCGGTTTGATCAGTTTATAACTGTTATGCCGCCGGTTTGAGTTTTGGGATTTTGAACCGTTTGAATTGTAGAACTTTGGAAGTTGGGTTTGTTCATCGTTGTTAATCTTCTTTTTTCTCTGTACAGATTTGTTTGAAGTTTTTTGAGCCCAGAGTTAGCAGAAGTCGAACGTCGAAGATATTAGACGAAGAGCGGTAAAGAGTTTACCTTGAGCCTTGTTGTTGTATAGGTTGTATAGATTTTGATATAGCCTCTTTTGTAGCATATCCAGAGTTGGAGCTAATTGCATCGAAAGGTACAAACAGTCATCGTGTTAGCGGGATAGCACACTCGATACAGTAGGTTCTTGAGTTTCCCATAAAATCACATACTTGCATCAATACTGTTCTAGAATGGGAAACTTGTATTTTGTTGTTTTAACTTTTGATTATATGGCTAAATGCTTATGTTTTCTTATGCATTCATCTTGAGCCTAAATCTTTGATTTTCAGCGGGCTGTACGCCCTTTTGTTAGACATTTTGGGGGCTATAATCGAGTGGTCTGGGTGTAAAGGTTCACCTAGTGTCAGTATACTTCTTATAGTCACACCAAGTTCTAGGAGATTGGGATACGTAGAACCACCTCGATTGGGAGAGTCGGTGAGTAGTTACGTGATCTCATCCTCGGGATCCCAAAATCAAAGCAGCAATCCCTTGTTTATCAGAGTTGATATCCCGATTTTAAAGACATGCATTTCATTCGTCTTAACTTGAATATGTTGTCTTGAAATCATGTTGTTGATATATTACTTGTATTGCTAGTTATGTTGCTTTTACTGGGAATATCATTCTCACCGGAGTTATTCGGCTGATACTTTGTTTTGTATGTGTACTTGGTGACAGGTGGGGCAAGATCAAGTAAGAGACAACATGATAGGGGTTGAGTTGAGTAGAAGTAAGGACTCGGTGTTTTTAGAAGTCGAATTGTAATTCGAACTTGTTTGGTATTCGGATTGTAATCTAGAATCGAAGCATGTTCTATTGGTTTGAATAATGTACAACTCTAGATCTACCTTGTATTATTTATGCATGTTTTATGAGTTTGTAGCATTGTGGAATTGAAGAACTGGATTGTGCTAGCATGGCTTTTGTTCTGTCATGCTTTTTCTTTTCTGGTGCAGCAGGGCACGGACCCCGTGCCACGTCTGTGCAAGGTCCGTGTCCCCTCGCAAGATTTGGAGTATGATTTTCTTTTGAGTGCACGGACCCGTTGCCACCTCCGGGTGAGGGTCCGTGTGGTTGGACATAAACTCAGGTTTTTAGTGTAATGTTTAAGCACGGACCCAGACACGGAGGTGGTGCGGGATGGGTCCGTGTGCGCTTCAGTTAAATGCACGGACCCGTGCACGGATGTGTGCATGGGGTCCGGGCATGTTCTTTTAAGAAAAAAAATGTCTATTTCTTTTAATCTTGGATCTTGTATGCTTACTTATTGTTTAATCCGAGATTAGATGTTTAGAACCGAGGTCTCACAGGCAGGCTACTACCGGAGATTCGTGGAGAACTTTTCTCAGATTGCTAAGCCTTTGACGCAGCTGACGAGGAAGGATGTATCTTTTGTTTGGACGTCGGAGTGCGAGGAGAGTTTTCACGAGTTACGGTGCCGTTTGACTACAGCTCCAGTATTGGCTCTACCATCTGGATCGGGAGGCTTTGTAGTTCACACTGATACTTCTCTCTAGGGTTTGGGATGTGTGTTATCGCAGAGAGGTCATGTGATTGCCTATTCCTCTAGGCAATTGAAGACTCATGAGGAGAACTATCCCGTACACGATTTGGAGCTTGCAGGAATTGTCTTTTCTCTTAAGATATGGAGTCATTATTTGTACGGTGAGAAGTTCAAGATCTTCAGTGACCATAAATGTTTGAAGTACTTGTTCACTCATACTGAGTTGAACACGAGACAGCGTCGTTGGATGGATTTGTTGAAGGACTATGATTGTGAGATCAAGTACCATCCAGGTTCTTTCAATCCAGTTGCGGATTCTCTTAGCCGCAAAGTGTATGTGAGTTCGCTTCGTACCAGCTCAATTGCATGAGCTGTAGAGGAGTTTTGTTCCTTGGGCTTCACTTTTCGACACAAAAAGGAACAACAGGAAATTTGCATTTCGTCAGTACTTGCCAAACCAGCCTTGTATACTCGTATACGTGAGTCACATGCCGTTGATTTGAAGATGCAGAAGTTAGCCAGTTTGGCTCAGGATGGGAATAATTTTGGTTTTAATTTGCAGAATGATGGTCTATTGTGTATCTCTGGACGTGTGGTAGTTCCTGATGATTCCACATTACAAGAGGAGATTCTGTCACAAGCTCATCGTAGTAGATTTTTTGTACATCCTGGTAGCATGAAAATGTACAAGGATCTACGTATGAGGTTTGGGTGGAAAGGAATGAAGCGCAGTGTTTACCAGTTTGTATCTCGATGCCTTGTGTGTTAGCAGGTCAAGGCAGAATTTCGACGACTCGGTGGATTGCTCCAGAGTTTAGAGATTCCTGAGTGGAAGTAGGAGCATGTGACGATTGATTTTTACCCACTTGCCGATGTCTTCCAGGAACTGCGATGCTATTTGGGTTGTTGTTGATTGATTGTCGAAGTTCGTGCATTTCTTGCCTTATAATCGGGACTTTACTTTCGATCAGATGGCACGTCTATATGTGCAAGAGATTTTTCTTCTGCATGGAATTCCGTTGAGTATTGTCAGCGACAGAGATCCGAGGTTTACCTCTAGGTTTTGGGGTAGCTTCCAGCGAGCTCTTGGAACTACTCTGAGTTTGAGTACAGCTTCCACCCGGAGACTAACGGGCAGAGTGAGAGGACTATCCGTACTCTCGAGGACATGCTTCGAGCAACAGTGATGAATTTTGGGCTAGCGTGGCATGACCACTTGGCGTTAGTGGAATTTGCTTATAACAACAGTTACCACAGCAGCATTGGCATGGCACCATTCGAGGACTTATACGGACGCCGCTGTCGTACACATTTGTTTTGGGACGAAGTTGGAAAATGTCAAGTCGAAGATCCACAGATGATTCAGCAGATTACCGATGCGGTGGAGATGATCCATAAGAGGATTAAGGCAGCCCAAGATTGACAGGCTAGCAACGATAACACTCACTGCAGACCGTTACATTTTGAGGTAGGGGAACATGTGTTCCTGCGAGTTTCACTCGGAAAGTGATGAGATTTGGACTCAAAGGCAAGTTGTCGTCGAGATTTATTGGTCCGTTCGAGATTTTTGAGAAAGTTTGAGACGTGGCTTATCGTTTAGCTTTGCCATCGTATCTTTTTAGTATCTATGATGTGTTTCACGTGTCCTTGCTGAGGCAGTACGTGGCAGATGAGTCGCACATATTTCATCCGATTGAGGTGCAATTGGATCAGGATCTGTCCTACGTGGAGAGACCTCTCAGGATTCCTGACAGAAAGGACAAAGTGCTTCGCAATAAAAGCATACCTCTAGTGATGGTGCAGTGGCAGCGCAGATGAACTGAAGAAGCAACTTGGGAACTGGAGAGCCGGATGCGAGCTGAGCATCCAGAGTTGTTATGATGTTTTTGTACTTTTCTTTGTAAGAAAGATTTGTACATTGTAATGTTCAGTTGTAATAAAGAACAATTTTTGACTTTTCGCGTTTTCCTCTAGACTTAAATTTCGAGGACGAAATTTCTTAAGTGAGGGAGAATGTAGTTGTAAGGCCCAAAAATATTAAGTTATTAATTATGGGATTTAAGATGTAAATTCCTAATATGAAAAAATATGAATTTGAGAATTTACGGAAGTAGAGATTTAAATTTCGGTTCAAAAATATTTAATTTGAGGATTTTCGGATTTTAAGATTTTAATATCCGGAATTATTAAATTAAGAGATAAAAATATTTGAATTAAATATTTATGGAATTTAAGATTTAAATTATGAGTTTGATATTAAGAAGAATTTCATTTCAGGATGAAATCCGAACAGGGACCAATTTTTAAATATTGAGAAGTTCAAAGACTAAAATGCGATAAGGTCTGAAATGATTTAATTTTAATTTGATAATATTTAATTTGAGAATATGTAGAGTTTAGAATTAAATTCTACTATTCTTAAATTATTTAGGATTGAAATTGAATTAAATCTCTTGTCCAAGGACTAATTTGCAATATGCCAAAGTTCAGGGACTAAAGTGCAATTTGGCTGATATATATCTTCTTTGCACCCCTTTAATTATCAGATTACACGTGACAAAGAGGGGAGGAAGATCAGAAACTTTTTAACACCATTTTTCATCCTCTTCAAGATTCAATATCTTTTGATCCGCCCGGTAGAATTTTCAATTGATCGTATATTTGCGATCACAGATCCGAGTGATACGTTTTGACGTACGTTTTATAAATTTCTACCATGTTTTAATTTTAAGATTTTGTTAGAATTAAGATTTATTGTATAAACATGTTCTAGTATATACGACGATAGCATATCTAAGACGGATCGAGAAAAGATCGTCGTCGTTTGAACATGTTTATGATTTTTGAAAGATTTATCAGAAATCTGAAAATTAGGGGCTGATATTCACGTGTTATGCTGCTGAAATTGGTGATGTTATATTGTTAAGATGATGATCATATTGATGTTTAGGCTTTAGGAATTTTCGTTTCGAAACTGTTACGCCGCCGGTTTGACTTTCGGTTGTATTATCAAGTCTTGAGATGTGTAAACAATAAATAAGCATTGATTAAGATTGGAAGCTTGTATTGAGCTTGTTCATGCTTCATTTAAGAATTGAATATGAAGATATCAAATTCGAATCGACGAGTTCGAGTTCGAATGATTTGAAGTGTTGAAGTTGAATCAAGAATACCTTCAAGTAGCACCGATTGAAATGAACAGAATTTGATGACAGATTTGACAGCTTGTGTTGATACAGAATTGCTAGAGATTCAAGATATTTGAATCAAGATCAAAGGTATGAATAGACATTAAATAAGATGGGAAGAATAACTCGATATCGTTTTGATTATCGAGTTTCCTAAAATCACATACTTATTTGTTTAAGTGCTCTTATTGTATTTACTTATTATTGTTGTCTTGAATGATTATTGAATTGTGTGTTCAAGATATTTATCAGTATTTGTATGATTTAATGCATCAATATTATGTGCATTCATCTTGAACCCTACCTAAAAAGCATAGAGGGCTGATTGGCCTAGATTCCGAAATGACGTTTGGAGAACTATAGTTGAGTGGCATGGATTGTAGATTTGCTTCCAGAGCTAGATGACTCACTATAGTTGCACCAAAGTTAGGAAAATTAAGATACTTGACGCCACCTCGATTGGGAGATTCGGTGGTTGGTTTGATATTTTATTCCCCGGGATCCCAAGAACCGAGATTTGATTGTTATCAGACTTGATAGCCTATTCCTTGAAACATGCATTGCATTTATGCATTAACCTAGAGATTTTTATGGTTTAGAATATGCGTTTATAAATTTTAGCATGTTATTATATGCCATTCAAGATGTGAATGTGTTTATAGGTTGGGGTATAAGCAAGTCAGATGTGGCTTGGATAGCACGAGATTGAAAGATTAGAAGTGGTGACTCGAGTTTTAAGCAGATGGCATGTAGTTTATAAATTTGATAAAAATGTTAGAACAACAAGCACCTTTGTATATGTTGTTGTCGAGTATTGATTTATACTTAAGTATTCATGTATTACAGATATGTAGATTGATGTTTAAATGCATGTCAAGTATATAGAATCATGTTGAGAAGCTTATATGTAGATTGCATCATTTTTCAGATTTGAAAAGCTTCATTATTGAATTTTGAGTGCAAGGCACGGACCCCGTGCATATTTTGGGTAAGGGTCTGTGTACCCTACTGTTTCAGAATGTGTTTAGAATAATGAAGACACGGACCCCGTGCATTCCCCGTGCCAAGGTCCGTGTAGCCCACTATTTCGGCAACCTCTTTATTGTTGATTCAGCCTTGGGCACGGACCCATGTCCAAAAGATGCACGGACCCCGTGCCATGGTCCGTGCATGGTCCGGACCAAGGTCCGTGTGGGGGGCTGTTTTATTGAAAATTTTTTTTGTTTTTTCTGCGACGTGATTTTTGCATCGCCAAATGTATAGTTCTGCGTCGCCAAATGTTTTGGTTAAGTTTATTCAGCTTGAACTAGTATTGTCTAATTAATGATGTTTATTAATTATTTGCCCCTTATTAATTATTTGCCCCTTAAAATGAGATTAGCACCCGAGGTCCCCACAACAGGTGGTATCAGAGCATAAAGTCTTGGACTAATATAGAAGTTGAGCGGGGTAGATTGAGTCGCATGCATTTATAGTATTGCATGATTATGCTTTACTTGAATTGAGAAATTGTATGCGAACCTGATTGTTGATTGACCACTGCTTGCTTTACTGATATGAGACTTACATGCTTATATGTTGGTATGTATGCATGATTTATGAAATTCATCATAATAAGTGAATTCGTTGTAAGCATGTTCTATTTGAAAAGAATGAGAATTTGAAATCATGTGTTATATTCAGAAGCATGCGATTCTATGTTATATTGAATTGTATTTCATAATCTCTGCATTTTATATTGCTTCTGTTCTAGATTAAGACAGATTTTGCAGACAACATGAGAACCTTAGACAGAACAGAACAGTGTCGAGGTAAGTTTTTTAGTCGATAGATATGATGATTGCACTGAGGAGTATGTTAGTTAAACAACTCCATAGCTATTAATCACCAACTCATAAAGATACAGAATGTGCTATGGTTAGAAAGGGGTTGAGTTGAAAAGCTGGATCAGTTGTTCAAGTGAAGAATATTCAGATGAACATAGAATCAGCCTGATTTTACATCAACTCCATGGCTTAGCAAGAAGGTTGTGAATTGTACAGAAGAGCTTGTTGAAGAACAGACGTACTGAAATGGTTTGGAAGGTAAGTACGCAGAATTGTTTCTTTCTCTATGTAATAGAGAAAATAGAAAAGAAGAATTTGCCAAACAGAAGAATATCAACTAGAATGAGTTGATTGAAGCCAGAGACAGAATAAAGAAACCACGAACCGAATTGTATGAGGCAGAGTGGAATTTTATTCACGCCTCTGTAATTGAGAAAACTATAATAATCACCGTCATTACAGATGTCATAACAGTACAACTATGAAGCAAGAGGTAGTGACAACAACAAAAAAGATAGTTTCAGCCTAAAAGCAAGTAGATGAAGATATATACGAATAGCTCCTTTAGCTGAATCAGATCAAGAGGAAATTCGAATGACAGATAATCTCATAGGCAATAAGCAATTACAGAAGATTTGGCTCAAGTTGTATCAGATCATAATATTACAGGTAAGTGAGTTAATTCTAGTTAACCTGTTTATCTCTTGATTTCATAGCATACATTTATAGATCAGTGATTTGTTATGCTACAATCTTTATCTGTTGAGCCTTTATTAATTGTATTTGCTGAGATTTTGCCTTTGAGTAGATGGAACACATTTGAAAGATTAGACAGAAAAGATAAAATACAGATTTGAGGAAATAAGATTGAATTTAATAATATAAGATTTGGGTATTACGCTAAGATGCATTATAGATTAAAATGCAATAACTGAGTACCAGTTAACAGTTTATTGTTTTTCGTGCAGTGATTAAGTTAGATAAGCAATAGAAATGATTAGAGATTTATGATATGAGTTTTAGAAAATAAAATTCCTTTTATTCGGTACTGGTTATATCAAGATTAATGTAGAAGAGTGTTGGAAGAATTCTAGTAGATGTACTAGACCAATATAGACCTAACCTAGAATTGACAGATATGTCAGTGGTTAGAATGTACAGAATTATTCAGATGAAATATTCCGACCTTTCTACGAAATGAAACGAGTTCTATAGAGATTGGTGTCTAGTACGAAGATCTTATGACAACTCGTATAGAAAAGCACTACTTGAACTGAAGAACTCCAGAAACATCTAGAAGAATGATGAATGAAGAATTATCCTAGTACTGCATTAATTATTAATTCTATGACAATGAATTAAGTCGATAAGATGATATTAGACTATTGTCAATTGGGAATTAATTGATAAACTCATATCACTAGAAAATATAAAAAATCAGTTACAGTCGAGCTTTCTCTTCAATTTTGCTGAAGCTATTACATCGTAGAAATCATGATTCTTAAATTTCTTGATATCGATTCTGAGGTTTGTTATTCGCCTCAATCGATTTGAATTGACTCTTATTTATTTGTTAGAGCCTGATTTGATTTACTCGCTTTTAGTGTTGATATGCAAGTGAGTTGTTTCACTGTGCAGATTTTTTTATTCAGAATAATTGATTTTGGATGACCTTGACTTGAGCGAGTTCCTTTGATTTGAAATTCGAGAATTATTGATTATTTGATGTGTAAATTCCGTATATGTTGAAGTTTTTGGCTCGTAACTGATAGATATTTTGATTTAGAATATCAACAAGATTTATGGGTTGATTGCATAATTGGCCAATAATTGGGAAATATATGGAAGAAAATAGATAATTTCTTGATCGATTGAGTACAGATCTGTAATTTATGTACGTTTTGTGCTTGAGTTTCTAGACAGATACTCAAACAATAAGAATTGTTGCAATCCAAGCTATAAGCTAGATTGGTTTGGAAAGATAAAAGCAACATTGATATTAGATCAAGCAATGAAAATTCGATTGAGAATGCTAGATTAAGATATGAGACAAAACAACAGATCAGAACAGATGAATTTTGAAGTGAATAATCGTTTGATTATGCCAGATATTCTAGATATGAAATATCAGATTCTGAAAGAGGCATATAACAAAAGATTTCATATCCATCAATTTGTTTGAACATGTATGAATTACTTGGAAAGTAGTATTGGTGAAAGAAAATGAAAACAGATACAACAGAATTGAAAATTTCCAATATTAACTTTCCAGTAAAAGAATCAAAAAAGAAGAACCCAAGTCGTTTATGTAACAGATTAGTTATGTAAGAGCTTAAAGAAGATCAAATTTTCGACAGATTTTAGTTCGAATCTACTCAAATTGTCATGATTTTGCGATTTGGATGTAGTAGATTTCGACAGATTCAAGAATATGATGTATTAGATATGATACAGACATAAAGAGATCTTTGTTACGAAGGTAGCAAGAAGATATTATTACAGGAATTATTGACATCTATTGTCAAGATAGAGACTTTAGATTTATTTTTTAGATGGTAGCACTGATTGTGAGATGTTCTGAATGTTTGGTTGTATAAGATTTCATTATATCATCCTCCGATTAGTAGACTATCAGATGTGATTATCCAGATTTTCGAGGATATACTCAGAACTATAGTACTAGATTCGGTACTAGCAGATTGACATTCTGCCACTTGATTATTATAATTCCTGTGACAGCTATCTGATAGATATAGAGACAGTATTATGATTATTGACTGATAAGAAAAGCAGAATTGTCTTTAGATTGACACGATATTTCAGACGTATCAGCTATTAGACCAGATATGAGTCAAGAAAGATAGAGAATGTGACGAGTGATTTGAACAGAATAATAACAAAGCAACATAGACAGAGTTAGCAAATGAACAACATATATAGATTTTGAAGCCTGAACAAAATGATCCGCAAGGAAGTTCTTTCCTGAGCATCATTAAATTCAAAAAGGGATTTCAGAAGTGATTTAATAACTGATCCTTGTGAGTATTCAATCTAGCTTATTGATTAATACTCAATCCAGAATTTTCAGATATTCGAAATGCGATTCATATGCATACGCTGAAGAAATCAGCTAGAATATGTTATGTGAATTCAATCAGATAAAGCAGAAGCGGATAAGATTTTAAGCTAAGAAAAATTGTGGATGCAGATTTTGATCAAGAGAAAGGGTAGCACATGTATAAGCTATACAACTTACGAGATTCAGTAATAAGATTGAATGCGATTTCGGGGACGAAATCATTCCTTAGAGGGGAGGAATTTTAAGTCCCAAAAATATTATGTTATTAATTACGGGATTTAAGATGTAAATTCCGAATATGAGAAAATATGAATTTGAGAATTTACGGAAGTAGAGATTTAAATTTCGGGTCGAAAATATTTAATTTGAGGATTTTCGGATTTTAAGATTTTAATATCCGGAATTCTTAAATTAAGAGATAAAAATATTTGAATTAAATATTTATGGAATTTAAGATTTAAATTATGAGTTTGATATTAAGAAGAATTTCATTTCAGGATGAAATCCGAACAGGGACAAATTTGCAAATATTGAGAAGTTCAAGGACTAAAATGCGATAAGGTCCGAAATGATTTAATTTTAATCCGAGAATAATTAATTTGAGAATATGTAGAGTTTAGAATTAAATTCTACTATTCTTAAATTATTTAGGATTGAAATTGAATTAAATCGCTTGTCCGAGGACAAATTTACAAATATGCCAAAGTTCAGGGACTAAAGTGAAATTTGGCTTATATATATCATCTCTGCACCCCTTTAATTATCAGATTACACGTGACAAAGAGGGGAAGAAGATCAGAAAGTTTTTAACACCATTTTTAATCCTCTTCAAGCTTCAATATCTTTTGATCCGCCCGGTAGAATTTCCAATTGATCTTATATTTGTGATCACAGCTCCGAGTGCTACGTTTTGACGTACGTTTTATAAAGTTCTTGTAGTAGCCCATACCCGAAATCAGTGATTAAGTGTTAATCAATTCATTAATCCTACTAATTAAGAGTAAACGTGAGTAAGGGAACTCTTAATGGGTTAACGGAGTCCGGAATTGGATTCAGAACACTTGAAAATGGTTTGAGGGTCATCGAGTTCGGAGGCTCCGAAGTCAAGGTTCGGACGGTCCGAAGTCAGGGTTCGGATGATCCGAAGAGTGGTTCGGACGCTTCGAACGTGCTGCCGACAGTCGTCATGGATGACGTCATCATGCTGACGTAAGCAATGACGTAATATCGGGTTCGGACGACCCGAACGTGTTCGGACGACCCGAAGTCCAGTTTGGACAATCCGAACTCCGTCTATAAATAGGGGGTGCCGAGCTCATTTTTGAAGTGCACCAATCACCTCTTCTCTCTCGATTCCTTAGCCTTCTAACTCAAATATAGGGAATTCTAGGCATCCCATCGGGAATCCGGAAGTGACATAGCGATCCAGACGTCGTAGCGGAGCTGTGGTCTAGTTTTGAGACACTCGACAGCAAAGGGCTAACGACGGACGAAGGTATAGCTTTTGCTTCCTAAAAATATTTAGGAGTATGCTTTAGCTTAGTTAAGGCTTTTAGAGCGCTATAATGATAGCAGTATCATTTGGCAGTGTAGCGCGGATTATAGGCGTGGACCTAGGGCTGATAGCACTTGCCTAGTATTTGAGGTACGAAAGTACTGTTCGAGATTTTCTAACTGAGTATGCATGTATTATGTGACTGCATTGTTTATATGTCATTGATTTATGCTGCATTCATTTGCATACTGAGCTATCTCCTTTGAGATGTCTGTTAGTAGGGGTTTTTCCCTATCCTGTTAGTGGTTGGACTTCCATCGATTTGGGTCCGGCATATCCACTGGTATTATGGTATGGGAGCCACCTTCTGAAGCGACGGCACAGCGTGCTACATACCAGGGCCCAGTCTGTCTCTGTTATCTGATCCTTGACCTCGAGTTTATAGGGAGTTCACTTTGCATGCATGTATACTCATACTCTCGTACTGAGCGTTTTATGCTCACGTCTCGTACTCTGTATTTTTGGACACCCTATTCCATGTGGCAGGTTTGTGATTGGATGAGGCGGGTGGATCCAAGAGGGGCTAGGCAGTGGTTGACCAGCTGGAGCTTCGCCTAGATTTTATTCTGTTGTTATTGGATTGATACAACTATTCGATTTGGTTGTACTATATTTGGGTATTTACAGATTCCTTTACTTGGGATTGTATATTGTTTATGGTTTCCGCAGTTTTATTCTGATATCCATTTAATTAAGTTAATTGCATGCCTAAGTTCTATTTAGTAGGTGATCCAGGTAAGGGTCACTACATTTATGGTATCAGAGCATGCAAAAGTATTCTTGGGATTTAGTCTCATCATGAGGTATTTTTGTAGATGGCAAACTACGATGATGAGAGTAGCCACGGAAGTGGAGGCGGTCGTTGGGGCGATGCCGACCGAGAGCATCATCGAGAACAGCATCATCGTCATCATGACGATGAGCGTTTCACTGTGCGTCGATTCTTAGCTATGGGTCCTAATCCCTTAGTTGGAGGTGAGCCTCCGGAGGAAGCTGAGAACTGGTTGGAACACATGGGGACGACCTTTCAGACATTGCACTGCACCGAGGATCAGAAGATGGAGAGACTGGGCTATCTTCTAGAGGGACGTGCCCGCAGGTGGTGGAGGATTACTTCTGCACCTTTGGTTTCGGATAGAGGAGTGGCCACCTGGGCCGAGTTTCGTACAACTTTCTATAAGATGTATTTCCCTTCTGCTCTCCGACAGGCAAAGGCAGGTGAGCTTCTGAGTCTGCGTCAGGGAGCCATGAGTATCGAGGAATATCAGCAGAAGTTTCTCGATCTGTTATCTTATTGTCCGAAGATTGCTGATAGCTCCCATATGAAGTATAATATGTTCCTTCAGGGCCTTAACCCTGAGATCCATGACCATGTGGCGGTTGGCGATGACATGTCCTACGAGGGTTTGGTGAGCCGTTGTCACCAGGCGGAGGACAGCATTCGGCAGAACAGGTCTTTCTCTCAGTCGAGACCTGCTAGTTCTTTGGGTCCCCGTGCCCAATCTTTCAAGAAGTCTGGATCTACTTGTTCTTCCTCTGGCTCTGCTAGTGTTGTCCGTTTTGGTAGGAAGGACAAGTGTGATCACTATGGGAAGAACCATCCATCCGACAAGTGCCGTAGAGCTTCTGGAGCTTGTTTTCGTTGCGGCGAGGTGGGTCACATCCGGAGGGATTGTCAACTATCTGGGGGAGGCGGTTCTGGTTCTGGTTCAGGATCTGGTTCTCAGGCCACCGTTCAGCAGAGGTCGCAGGGACAGCTTGCTGGGAGTTCTCATTTGAGGCCACGAGCTTCTGGCCAGGTGTTTGCCCTGAGACATGATCAGGCAGTGGAGGAGAATGAGAAAGTCATCGCAGGTACATTTATGCTTTATGGTATATCTGCTCTTGTACTTATTGATACTGGTGCATCTCATTCCTTCATTTTTGCACGTTTTGTTAAGAGGCATAAGTTACCATGCGTTGCACTAGACGTAATGATGTCTGTTTCTACTCCGACGGGCCAATCTACTTTGGCTAAGCGTCTAGTGATGGGTTGCCCTTTAGAGTTCGAGGGTAACATTTTGATTGCGAATCTCATGGTCCTGGCGATGGACGACTTTTATTGCATTCTGGGGATAGATATGTTGACTACCTATCGAGCTTCAGTGGACTGCTATCAGAGATTAGTACGCTTTCATCCGGAAGGGAGTGAGAGCTGGTTTTTCTATGGTGAGGGAGCGCGACCCCCGATGCCTTTGGTATCAGCTTTGAGAGTCTGTCGAGCTCTAGAGTCTGGCGGGGAAGGCTACCTTATCTATGCAGTTGATTTGTCCGCTGAGAGCATTGGGATAGAGAGCATTCCTATTGTGGATGAATTACCAGATGTATTTCCTGACGAGATTCCGGGTTTTCCTCCTGTTAGGGAAGTCGAGTTTGGCATAGAGTTGATGCCGGGTACTTCGCCTACTATATATCTATAAATATCAATACCATTATCTTCATGAAATAATACCTCAAAATAATATTTTAAGGCTTATAAAAAAATCTCATAAAATATTTTTGATGAAAATCCAACATCTCGTTCGTCCACAGTCCCGTCTATGCGATCACATAAATGATTTACTCAAAAATCTATAAATTCTATAATTGCAGGTTAAATGCTAAAATAAACTTTAAATCATGCACATAATTCACATAAAATCACATAAAATCATTTAACCCAATTTCTTAAATTTTTTTAATAATAATAATAATTTTTTTTTTCTAATTATGCATGCGGATTTACGTATTAAAAATTTCGGGTGTTACATGCTATACTCACCTTATTCATCGCAGCAACCCGTGTAGTCAATGCAGATAATTGTGCAGTGATGGAAGTGACGTGATCAACACTGTACACTCCCTTCTTGACTCCCATGCGTTCAGATGGCCATTGATAGCTATTGATGGTCATTTGTTCCAGCATCTCATAGGCCTGAATGGGGGTCCTTGGAAAATATGATACCACCAGCAGCAGAGTCCACTGGCATTCTAGTAGGCGTGTTCAACCCATTGTAGAAAAGCTCTATTTCTTCCCAATCTGCAAAATTATGATTAGGACAACGCCTCAACAAATCTTTATACCTTTCCCATGCATCATATAGCTGTTCTGAATCATGCTGATGAAAGGTGTTGATCTCAATCTTTAGCTGGGTGGACTTGGCCGGTGAAAAATATTTCGCTTAAAATTTCAAAGCCATGTCCTCCCAAGTTGTTATGTTTCCTAGTGGCAATGACTGCAACCAGCTTCGTGCCTTATCCCTGAGAGAAAAAGGGAACAAGCGTAAATGTATAATATCCTCAGAAACACCATTCATTTTTACCGTATCAGTAATCTCTAAAAAAGTGTGCAAGTGTAAGTGAGGATAAGCTGTGGCGCTTTCATTGAACTGGTTCTGCTGAACCATGTTGATTAATGCCGGCTTCAGCTCGAAGTTGTTGGCATTTATTGTCCCTCGAGAAATTCCAGAATAGCGAGCCTGGATCGTCGGCCTGAAATGATCTCTGATTGGAACCAAGGGAATTTCATTGACATTTTCTTCAGCCATGTTTTGTTGTTCTTCTCTCCTCGCTCTTCTCAAAGTACGTGCAGTTTGTTCGATCTCTGGATCAAAGAGTAAATAATTCGCGCTTTGAGTTCTTCGCATAAACTGCAGTTAAGAACAACAACAATTTATTAGTACTTAAAATAAAATAAATAAAAGCTCTAAATTAAAACATAGACTAATTGGTAACAAGAATAAACAAAATAAAAAATAACTCCCCGACAACGGCGCCAAAAACTTATTGTGAAAAATACTCGCAAGCGTACGAGTATTAAGTTTTAATAAAGAGATGGGTGTCAATATAAATTGGCACTAGAGATTGCACTAATCGATTTGTTAATCAACATAATAATTGTATTGATGTTTTCCAAGAAGAAAACCTGAGAGGTTCAAGAAATCAAGAATTGTGGACAACGACGTTGTCACAGTTGTAATGACAAGTGTTAGTCATAAAGTATGCGAATCCTTTCGGTGTAGAAAAATTTGCATCTGAGGTTCTTTCTGGTGGAAAGGAATGAAGAAAAATGTGTATTAGTATGCTTCTATATGTTTGGTGTATCAGTAGGTCAAGGCAGAACACTGACAACTTGGAGGATTGCTTCACAGTTTATCCATTCCTGAGTGGAAATGGGAGTTGATCATGATGGACTTCGTGACCCATTTATCGGTGAGCTCGAGGAATTGTGATGCTATCTGGGTTGTGGTGGACCGACTCACCAAGTCAGCACATTTCATTCCTTATAACCGAGACTTCAGTTTTGATAGGATGGCACGATTGTACATCCAGGATATTGTTCGATTGCACGGAGTGCCTGTGAGCATCGTCAGCGATCGAGATCCCAGGTTTACTTCCAGGTTTTGGGGGAGTCTTCAGCGCGCTATGGGTACTACTCTTAATTTGAGTACAGCATATCACCCAGAGACTGACGGGCAGTCAGAGGGCACAATTCGTACTCTTGAAGACATGTTGCGAGCATGTTCTATGGATTTTGGTCCAGCATGGCAAGATCAGTTGCCATTGATTGAGTTCGGGTACAACAACAGTTACCATCGCAGTATTGGTGTAGCGACCCTACCCGAATTTGCTACCTAATCAGAGTTAAGAGCATAATTAAACATGCATTAAATAAATCGCTGCGGAAGAATTAAATAAAAACAGACTGGCAAAATACAACCGGTTAAACCAATTCGATTTATACAACCAAATCGAATAAATAGCCTAAAGGAAAAACCTACAGCTAATCCTGCTGTCTTTACTGGTCACTGGCTACTCAAAGCTCCGGGTGCTCAATCCTGCACCTACACCTGCCCCGTCGAATGGGGTGTCCAAATACACAGAAAAGACTGGACGTGAGCTCTAAGCTCAATACAAAAGCACTGGGTAAAACATACAAATATGATGCATGCAAATGATAGGGTATCCATATCTGGGAAAACTGTATATAACTGCTCAGTAATGGTGCCTAGGACATGAGTGGTACAACCCGGGGAGCAAACCCTGCGTACACTGCTCATTCCTACAGGACGTGGACTGTGTCCCCAGATGCTAATCACTCATGACCCGTCAGTCACTGAGTGCTAGACATCAACCGTCCAGATAGGGCTGAGCGGCCCTACGTGGCTCATCTCACAAGATGGACAGGCACAATATGATATGCACATGCTGCATAATAAATGACATACAAAATGCAACATATAAGCATGCAAAACCCACTGACAATCTCAGTCTGTACTTGCGTACCTTACTACAGGCAGTTCCTAGCAGTCCCACTCTAGGTTCCAAGCCTATATCAGCTCTATAATGCAAATACCCATGCATTAATAATTAAGCTCTAAAAGCCTTAATTAAGCTATTGCATACTCCTAAATAATTTAAGGAGACCATAGTTATACCTGCGTCCGTCTTCAGCCCGCTGATGACAATTGCCTCAAAACTAGGCCACAGCTCCGCCTCGATGCCTGGATCGCTATGCTACTTCCAGATTCCCAATAGGATGCCTAGAACTCCCTAGATCTGAGTTAGAAGGCTTAGGAATCAGAGAGAAGAGAGGAAAGGTGCACTTGAAAATGGAATCTCGGCCCCCTATTTATAGATGGAGTTCGGAGCCTCCGAACTCGGTTCGGAACGTCCGAACACGATCGGATCCTCCGATCCTATCTTCGGAGTGTCCGATCGCCCAATATTACGTCAGCCATGATGTCACCTTGCTGACGTCAGCGATGACACGTGCCCTGGTCCCGATCGGAACGTCCGATCTTACCGACGGAGCTTCCGATCCACTTCGGAGCCTCCGATCCTGAGTTTGGATCCTCCGATTCAGTTCGGAGCCTCCTGACTTGGTTCGGAGCTTCCGAACCCTCCGGACCTTCGGGACCTTCCCGGCTATTTTGAGTGTCCTGAATCCATTTCTGGACTTCGTTAACCCATTTGGAATTTCCTTAATCATGTTTTACTTAATATAAACATTATTACACGATTAATATACTCATTAATCGCTAATTCTGGATACGGGTTACTACATTCTCCCCCCCTTAAAAGATTTCGTCCTCGAAATCTAAGGTAAAACCTTGAGAAAGTACAAGAAACCCTTGCTCGAGTGTCTGGTCGAAATATCCTTCGACACACTCAGACTCTCGTCGAATTCCATATAAGCTCTATTAATGCTGAACCGCATTAACATTTTCCAGCTGAAGATTACTGCGCTACTGGTCGACAATCGAACTTCCCTTGCGCTAGCGTATCGTATCAGTGATACATCTTTCACTTGGACCACGATCTTCCTGACCACGAAGGATACAATACTCGCTCAATCAAGATTATCGTCTCAAAGGAAATCTTATACTGACGAGGACCAAGTCATAACTTGACTGGCTTACGACAATCGTCGAATCACTAATCAAATTAACCATCTAATGGTTCCAAAAGTTCTCGGTGCTCAACACCTCTAGTTAAGAAACACTATTTCCAACATTGTGCCAACACAACAAAGCTCAAATTCTCTTCAAGAGAATCTAGTTGCTCAAGTCTATACTCCAATGTAACTGCTCACAATGTTCCCTAGACTGGTTACCCTCCCCACTCTCCCCGAAGCACAACCGGCTTCTCAAGGAATACTGGGAACTTAAACCATCATGTCTAGTACATTTTATTGTCCACGTTTCTTAGTATAACCTCAACACTGTGCCTTTATGATAACTATCATCACTTGCAATTTATGACGCTACGTCCTCTCCTAGCCATTGACCTGCGAAGTCATGCATACGTTTCAATGGAAGTTATTACACTTCTAATGATCTACATCACCTCATCCATAGGTTATTCACCCATGAATCTCAATCGTTAGATATCCTCCTGATAGTTATACATACTCGCAATCACTGTACACGCATCAAGACTAAGGCAAGCTCCCACCAATATGCTCGACTGGGACATTTCACAGTGCACAGACATATGGAAATGCTTCCTATTCCGTCTCGAAACTCGACAGTCATTGCACCTAGTATACTCAACTCGGAGTCTCTGATGATACCATTATCACTCATCCCAACCTCACAAGGTTGAACATACTGATCCTGGAACTAAATCCCAACGGATTCTCAATAGTCAAATCGTTCCCTTGTCGAACGCATCAGTCTCAGCACTGAACGATCTAATTCGTCGATTTCCTAGTCAATCCTGGAAAATACTTGTGCTTGAAGTAACTTGCCACTCGACGCACATCCGAATATAGATTATTGCTACTGTGTCAAAACAATCCGCATAGATGTGACTCACTGACTCGAAAGAACAATTTCGATCCGTCACGATCTTGCGAAATCTTCTATCCCAAAGGCAAACCTCGTTGGCTACTAAGTCGATCCTTGACTATCTCTGTCATTTTGAAGACATCGTTCATCACACGCTAGAAGACTAGTGACACATCCTGCTAGATCTCGAGGATCAGATCCTAGCTAATGTCACACAGATCAGACAATTGATGTTTCCTTGCTAATGTCCATTAGCATTTCTAACTACTCGTCGGATCCAACCACAACGATACACATAAATGCCCTCACTTAACCGAAATGTCCGGTCAACAATCTTCACTATTGTTGTTCTATGAAAAACTCTCACATGAAACAACAACATGATCCTTTCCTGGCCTATTGCTATCACTAAGCAATTGATTGGATCAATATCAGCTTCCTCTTAACAAGAATGCATTATACTGGAAACTACCAACTCCCTTGTTTGTCTCCACTGTCAAGTTAGCACCTAACTTGATCATACAAGTCAATTACAATCTTTCGATAGATTCGTCTCTGGAAAACCTAGAGATTCTAAATCATCCAAATTGTCAAATGCTCTGAGATGGTATCCAGTACTTATCCCATAAGCACTACTCGAAGAATACTACTCCAAGTATTTCTTAATTGCTACATCCTGATCAACCCTGATTAGCTCAACCAATCGAACTCGTCGATCTACTTAAGCTCGCACTTATAAGATCAAACCACCACTGATCATCCAACCTACATGGCTCGGTCAATAACCATGACTCAGCTGCCACAAAGAACCATTTACAAACGGTTTTAGATCACGGTACATAAGTAGTTTACTTGGCACAAGTCCTGCGCCTTTTCAGCACTACTAACCGCTGCTTCGTATTCTGAACTTAATCATCCTAACTCTGACAGAGTTACCCAATAACCACTAGTAGTCACTAGCACAGATCCCGTGCCACCTTAGCACTACTAATCGTTGTCTTGTTCACACAAGGCAAACATCAAGATAAACTAAGCACATTTCCATCCCATGGAAAATCCTATGCTCAATCTCTGAAAATATCAGGCAGTACTTAGTGCAATCACTGGATTCACTATCCTTACCTCGTTCATTGAGAATGAACACCACAGCTCGTCAAGTCCAAGAAGAATAACTAAAGAATCCCAAAGATTTCCACAATCTTCGAACACAATCTTGATTATATCCCTCGCTAAGATTGTGCAACAGTTCAAGACTAAGGTAGCTTACCTCAATAACCCACCTGGACAACCACCAAGGTTTCACGGTCATAGGTCATGCTTCCCCACATCTTAAATAGTCATGTACAATCCTCCACGTCTGATATAATCCAATACTGATGAAGCCAATCATCAAGGAGTAGTCCTCGTATTCGAGTCAAAGTTTCGTAACAACATCCCATCCAATATCTTGGATAATTTTTATCACAAGGAAATTCTAACCACAACTCTGATGACAACCCCTAGTCATCGCTGGTAGAAATCCGTCCACCTACTAGATCTACACGTCTAGCAGTAATTCAAAGGTTAATACCTATCTACTCAAGGTACACACTCGTCAAGAAAATCCCTCCAAGACTGGTTCCCACAGCAGAACATAATCAATATCTCTGGCACACCAGACGATATCGAACCATCAATGTCAAACCTAATATCTAATCCAAGGTCATACCTCGTCGTGACTGTCACCAAATCCCTAGACCGAGTAGCCTTCCCACCGCCAATCCCGAAGCACAAGGCTCCCAGATAACCTCTGAAGTACAAGGACTCCCAGAGTAATACTGGCATAGGGTCGCGCCCCATCACGTCTGGTCATGGTCATAGTCCACAACTCTCGTCATATACTGGATCTGGTATCCCTGATGAAAACCTATCATCACAAGTCTCAACCTAACAAAGGTCAGACAGCCTGTTCTAAGGAAACAACCTAGAACAAAGCCCAAATGTTCTAAACCGAACAATACCCTTAATGCCTCTAGATGAGTCCACTCATCGCTGGCACTAACATAGTCCACTGACTAACTAGGTCAATCCTAAGAAAACGCCTAGACTAACCACAAGTCAAACTGTCACAGTCGGCCCACTCAAATCCCATGAGCTGCAATAGTTGAACGCTAATCAACTAAAACAATGACAATCCTAGCAAAATCACTTGCAATCATTCACGAATTGCTGGATAGGTAAAACATTTATCATTGCTTCCACTTATGTACAATTCCTCAATTACAATCCCATGTAATACATACAGTATTCAAAATACAATGAAATGTACAATCGAACTTAAAATGATACAACCAAAGTATGATGATTCATTTACAACTGAAATACTGTTTACAACTACAATGATACAGTATTAAAATCATCGTACTAGTCTTTGTTTCTTGAGCATGAAGCTTCTAATCGACACACGCATCGATACAAGCATACTCCCGACCAAGTCTCTCTACATGTCCTCCTACGAAGAACTCTTGAGAAATGGCTCGTGATAGCTAACCAGCTATGCTCTACGTCAGTGCATGTCAGTCGACCCCTCCTGCTCACGATCTACCATCAGCGTTCTTCTTGTATTCATATCATGCTTTTGAACATGAAGTTTTCCGTGTGCCTACCGAAAGCATCGATATCAGCATACCGACAAAACCATGTTTTGCATGAGGTTAAAGACCTCACGTTCAAAACCTGTCATGCTTTAGGCACTCGAGGCATTCTCTGGTGAAGGTCTATCTGACAATCTCTCCAACTACTAGTGGAGAATCTTCAGAGTAGTGTTATCATGGTATGGATGATACAGATGCAAGAATCAAGTGCGTCCCATCCAATGCTCTGCCACTGCCCCTGGCATCCGGTACTCGATCCAAATCTAGGATCCACATGAGTAGAAATCTTGAAAACTCGGACACGATCCATCACTCCTGTACGCACTTGCTGGTATCCCATAAGCCAAATCTTCAGAAATCCTGCCGATGATGATAATCTCTGGGCAAACTAATTGTCGCATCATCACTTCTTCCAAGGTCTCATCCATCCTATAAGGATAACCCAAAGTCTTATTACTATATCCCAAGTCTCTTGCATGCATATGCTCATATACCAATAAATGTAGCGACCCTACCCGGATCCGCTACCTAATCAGAGTTAAGAGCATAATTAAACATGCATTAAATAAATCGCTGCGGAAGAATTAAATAAAAACAGACTGGCAGAATACAATCGGTTAAACCAATTCAATTTATACAACCAAATCGAATAAATAGCCTAAAGGCAAATCCTACAGCTAATCCTGCTGTCTTTACTGGTCACTGGCTACTCAAAGCTCCGGGTGCTCAATCCTGCACCTACACCTGCCCCGTCGAATGGGGTGTCCAAATACACAGAAAATACTGGACGTGAGCTCTAAGCTCAATACGAAAGCACTGGGTAAAACATACAAATATGATGCATGCAAATGATAGGGTATCCATATCTGGGATAACTGTATATAACTGCTCAGTAATGGCGCCTAGGACATGAGTGGTACAACCCGGGGAGCAAACCCTGCGTACACTGCTCATTCCTACAGGACGTGGACTGTGTCCCCAGATGCTAATCACTCATGACCCATCAGTCACTGAGTGCTAGACATCAACCGTCCAGACAGGGCTGAGCGGCCCTACGTGGCTCACCTCACAAGATGAACATGCACAATATGATATGCACATGCTGCATAATAAATGACATACAAAATGCAACATATAAGCATGCAAAACCTGCTGGAAATCTCAGTCTGTACTTGCGTACCTTACTACAGGCAGTTCCTAGCAGTCCCACTCTAGGTTCCAAGCCTATATCAGCTCTACAATGCAAATACCCATGCATTAATAATTAAGCTCTAAAATCCTTAATTAAGCTATTGCATACTCCTAAATAATTTAAGGAGACCATAGCTATACCTGCGTCCGTCGTCAGTCCGCTGATGACAATTGCCTCAAAACTAGGCCACAGATCCGCCTCGATGCCTGGATCGCTATGCCATTTTCGGATTCCCAATAGGATGCCTAGAACTCCCTAGATCTGAGTTAGAAGGCTTAGGAATCAGAGAGAAGAGAGAAAAGGTGCACTTGAAAATGAAATCTCGGCCCCCTATTTATAGACGGAGTTCGGAGCCTCCGAACTCGGTTCGGAACGTCCGAACACGATCGGATCCTCCGATCCTATCTTCGGAGCATCCGATCGCCCAATATTACGTCAGCCATGATGTCACCTTGCTGACTTCAGCGATGACACGTGCCCTGGTCCCGATCGGAACGTCCGATCTTACCGACGGAGCTTCCGATCCACTTTGGAGCCTCCGATCCTGAGTTCGGATCCTCCGATTCAGTTCGGAGCCTCCTGACTTGGTTTGGAGCTTCCGAACCCTCCGGACCTTCGGGACCTTTCCGGCTATTTTGAGTGTCCTGAATCCATTTCTGGACTTTGTTAACCCATTTGAAATTTCCTTAATCATGTTTTACTTAATATAAACATGATTACACGATTAATATACTCATTAATCGCTAATTCTGGATACGGGTTACTACAATTGGGATGGCTCCGTTTGAGGTGTTGTACGGGCGACGATGTCGTACTCTACTTTTCTGGGAGGAAGTGGGGGAGCGACAAGTTGAGGGACCAGAGTTAGTCCAGCAGGCTGTTGATATTGTTGGACAGATCAAGAAGAGAATTAAGGTTGCGCAGGATCAACAAGCTAGCTATACGAATGTCAAGCGCAGACCTTTACAGTTTGAGGTGGGTGAGAAAGTATTCTTGAAAGTCTCACCATTTCGCAGGATTTTTAGATTCGTTCACAAAGGTAAGCTATCTCCTAAGTTCATTGGTCTATTTGAAATTCTGAAAAGTGTTGGAGATCTGGCTTACAGGTTGGCGTTACCACCGTATTTGTCAAAAATCCATGACGTGTTCCATGTTTCACTGTTACGACGGTATGTGGCAGATGAGTCTCATATCTTACAGCCGTCTGAGGTACAGTTGGACTCGGATTTAACATACGTGGAGAGACCTTTGCGTATCATAGTTCATAAGGATAAGGTGTTACGCAACAAGACCATTCCTCTTGTTCTAGTTCAGTGGCAGCGTCGAGGCACTGAGGAGGCCACTTGGGAACTTAAGAGTCGTATGCGTACAGATTATCCAGAGTTATTTTGAATTGTTGTATTTTCAGATTGTAACTTGTAAAATGAATCAGTTTGAATAAAAGATGTTTATTCGGTGTTTTACTGCATTCAATACTTAAGATTGTTCGAGGACGAAATATCTTAAGTAGGGGGAGAATGTAGTAGCCCGGTTCCATTTTACAAGATTAAATAATTTTAAACATGTTAGAAAATGACATATAATTTTAAAAGTGTCAAAACATGTTTAAGGATTCCTTATTTGGTAAAAATAAGTGGAAAATCAAATCCGGAACGTCCGAAAATGGTGGGGTAGGTCCCGGGGGTCTTGGGGGCCCAAAACCAGTTCGGAAACATGAGAAACAGTTCGGAGCTTCCAAGCAGATCGGAGCTTCCGATCCGAGATCGGAGCTTCCGATCCGAGATCGGAGCTTCCGATCTCAACCAGAAACAGGTGTCAAGGAGATTTAAACACGTGGCCAGATGCAAGAGATCGGAGCTTCCGATCCTGCGATCGGAGCTTCCGATCTCGGCCGTCCAAAACGTGGCAAACATGCACCGATCAGAGCTTCCGATCAAGAGATTGGAGCTTCCGATCGTGGGCGATAAATAGGGGTCCGAATCCCTCATTATTAAGTGCAATTTTCCCTCTCCTCTCCCGGTAATCGCTCTATTTAAGGGCTTCGGGACTCTTTCTTTAAGAGTTGGAGTAGGAAATAGTTTATTTTATAGCGGATAGTGTCCGCAGTAGCGGCCAGGTGGCGGAGCTCTGGCGAGGCATCTAGGAGTCGTAGCTAGGCTATGCCCAGGCTCTGGGGCATGCGACATCAGCGGGCTGACGACGGACAAAGGTATGGCTTTGGTTCCCTATAGTAAATAGGGAGTAGACTATAGTTTACTTAAGGCTTTTAGAGCCTAGTAGGTGATGTTTGGCATGCTAGGTAATGCATGGTTATTTATGTTGTAGTGTTGCATGGTAGGCTTGGACCTAGATGGAAGCTTCTAGGATCTGCCTTAGAAAGGTACGGAAGTATTATTCGAGATATCCAGATTGAGTATGCATGTATTATGTGTTTGCATGGATTATGTGATTGCATGTTTTATATGCCTTTATATATACAGCATGTCATGACTGTATGTTGCATACATGAGCATATTGAGCTTTTACCTTAGAGGTATCCTGTAGTAGGGCGCTCACCCTACGAGTTTGTGGATGGTTGGATACGTAAGTCTTGTGTCAGGTCACCTTTATGGTTGAACACATGTACTAGTATCAGGTCACCATTATCCACTGGGTATATGAGCCACTTCCTGATGCGACGGCGTAGCGTGCTATATACTTTGGGCCCGGTCTATGAGCTTGTTTCTTGACCTGAGAGTCTTGGTACCCAGTTCACTTGCATACATGCACACATAACACCGTATATTCATACTCTCGTACTGAGCATGTTAGGCTCACTTCCGGTTATTTTTCTGTTGGCTGGATTCCATATTCTATGGGGCAGATGCAGGTAGTTCTCCCGGAGACAGGGAGGTTAGGTGGTGACCAAGGCTGGATAGCGGGGTTGACCACTAGGTTTTGCTTACCTGGTATTTGACTTACTTTAATTCTGCAGTTTCTTTGATTAAGATTATTTTATTAAATTGCATGCTTAAGTTCTGATTAGTAGGTGGTCACGGTGCGGGTTACTATAGTCGCTCTCTTAGCACGGTACTGTATATTCATGGCACCCTGAGTAGATTGTTTTAACCAGTATTTTAAAGTCGTTTGCTTGCTGCATATTAATCTATATATCATTGCTTTCGTATTGAGCATTGTCGCTCTTGCCCCTGTGTTGGTTTCTTTTTGGGATTTCTTGTGATGGGACAGATTTGAGGCTGGACGGTTCAGGTTACTCGCAGCAGGGTTGAGGTTGTTACTTGCTGCAGCGAGGATTTAGTGGTAGGGTTTGTTACCCTAAGACTTTCTATCTGGTTGTATAAAAGTATTTATACACTTTATTGTCGTCGGTTGTATTCTGCAGATTGGATTTATTGTATTTTAATTATTCCGCTCTTTACGCTTTTTAATATTAATGCATGCGCTATTCAAACTCTGATTAGGTGGTGGATCCGGTTAGGGTCGCTACAGACCGGGTGGTAGCGATCGTTGATCTGCATGGAGGATGTATCATTCCAAGTTTTCTGTATTGAGATTTTAGAATTAAGTTTTCGATTGGGTTCTATTATTATTTTAGAAACCGGTTGTTCTGTCGGTAGATTGTAAGATTGTCTACTTAAATGTTTCTGCTGTATCTGTTGTTTTTATTTTTATTAAGTAAATTGCATGCTTAAGCTTTGATTAATACGTGACCTGGGTTGCAGGGGCAGATCCAGGATGCTATATTAGGAGGGGTAGGAGGGACCGTGTCAGTATACACAATGACAAAAATAATTATTATATGTTTATATAACTTTCAATAATAAGAATGCAATAAATAAAAAATAAATATCGTGACGTCTCGTATATTTGATTGATTCTTATGAAAATATGAAATACGCAATAATTTTTTGATTTTCAAAAAGATGCGTTGTGTTTGTAGGTATAAAATATCACACATAAAATTAAGTTCAATCAACGAGTCAAAAATCATATGACTGAAAACTTGTTTAAAATCTCGTTAAACCAAATGATACTAATGTGTACAGGAACCCCTAAACTTCTTCTTACATGCAACTCGAAATTATAAAATATACAATCTCAAAATAATAACGTATTTAAAACATGATTCGATCTTAAAATAACATGCTAAAACATTAATTCAAATAAGCATGCATGCAATTCGATGAGTAAATTTTCATTCAGAAAAAACATTGCAACTTGCAAGCAAAACAAGATCATCAATCAAGAAGTCAATAAAAAATAAAATTAATCATAATACAAAACAAAAAGAACGAAATATTAATAGAAGTCACGTGACTAAATGAAATTATCAATCATGTACTTAGCCAATTTTGATGTTAAGAAAAGCCGAAAATTTATTATTCTTGATTTTAAAAAAATAATGAAATTATTGACTACCAAAAATTATAAAATCTCAAATCTTAAAATCGCTTCAAAAGTATTAAAAATAGAGCAAAGTAATATACATTGAAGACAATTAAAATAAGAACTTTAAAAAATTTAAAAAAATTCACGAGTTTTTTAAAATAAAATATTTTTCGATTATAAAATATTAATAAGTAAAAAAGATAAAAAAAATTTTAAATAAAATGAGTAAAAATGAGTAATAAAATAATAATAAAAAAAGGTTTCGAGAGGGGTCACGGAGAATCGAACTCGAATCTTCGAGAGATAGAAGAGCTGGGACTTAGGAGGACCAACCTACAGACTAACACAGGAATTTTGATTTATGGGGGCCAAATATATATATATATATCTCAAACATAAAAATTATACTATATATATACCACTAAATTTTTCAAAATTTTTCAAGGGGGTCGTGGCCCTCTTTCAGCCTACAGTAGATCCACCCATGCTGGGTTGATTCACTACATTTATTGGTATCAGAGCATGCATTGAATTTGGGACATAGGTGTACAGTCTTGAGGTTTAATTTTTGCGACTCTTGCTAGATGGCTGGTCGAGATGATGAAAGTCATGGAAGCATCGTTGGTCGATGGGGAGATGACGAGGTCAGGGAACCCGTCGGAGGCACCATCACCCAGAGATGATAGGGATAGGTTGGCTTGCGCAGATTCGTGCAGATGGCTCCAAAGCCTTTAGAGGTAAGAGAAAATAAGGATGTGACTGAGAACTGGATGGAGGAAATGAAAACCTGCTTCGAGGTGTATCGTTGCACTGATGAGCAAAAAATGCAGGCAGTTAAATTCTTTCTTCATGGGAATGCTCGTAAATGGTGTAGGTCTACTTCCACACCGATCATAACAGAGTGAGGCTCAGATACTTAGGAAGAATTCCGTACTGCATTCCGAGAATTTTACTTTCCTGCAGCTCTACGCCAGGCGAAGACGAATGAGCTGATGAGTTTGAAACAGGGCAGCATGTCTATTGATGAGTATCAATTGAAGTTCCTTGAGATTTTGCCTTACTGCCCATATGTTTCCAGCAACTCGGAGGCAAAGTATGATCTTTTCGTGCAAGGTCTCAATCCGGATATTTATTCGCAAGTGTCTATCAATGACGATCCGATGTCGTATGAAGTTTTGGTGAACCATTCCCGCCAAGACGAGAATACCCTCAAAAGGAATCAAAACTTTTCTTTTTTTTTTGACCAAGAAATTATTTGGGGCCGCGATCCCAATCTTTAAAGAAGTCAGGTACACCTTATTCTTCAGGATTTGGGTCAGGTTTGGGATCCGATAAAGGTGTGTACATTTTTTGAAAAAATAAGGGTCATTGTGATAAGTGTGGGGGACATTATCCTATAGAAAGTTGTCATGTAGTCATTGGTTCTTGTTTCTGATGTGGACAGATGGGGCACATGAAGAGGGATGCCCGTAGAATGTTGGGGGATCAACATTTTGTTCCAGTTCACAGGCATCAGTTCCACAGAGGACACTAGGACAATTGGTTGGAAGCACCAACCAGAGGCCGCGTATTCCAGGCCAAGTCTATGCCCTAAGCCATGATTAGGTTCAGAAATAGAATGAGAAAGTTATTGCAGGTACATTTAAATTGTGCGGCATTTCTGCTTCTGTTCGAATAGATACTGGTGCATCGCATTCATTTGTTTCAGCAAGATTTTCTAAGCGCTATAGATCTTCGTACATACCTCTAGATATAGTTTTATCAGTGTCTACCCCGACTGGTCATTCGGCTTTGGCCAAAAATTTAGTCTTGGGATGTACTTTAGAGTTTGAGGGCTCTGAGTTGTTATCGAACCTTATGATTCTAGCGACGTAGGATTTTGACTGTA
This sequence comes from Henckelia pumila, assembly GCF_033568475.1. Taxonomy (NCBI): domain Eukaryota; kingdom Viridiplantae; phylum Streptophyta; class Magnoliopsida; order Lamiales; family Gesneriaceae; genus Henckelia; species Henckelia pumila. Next base: position 177,030,609 of record NC_133123.1, read on the forward strand.
TTTTGGGTATTGATATTTTGACCTCTTTTAGAGTTCTGGTGGATTGTTATGAAAATATTGTTCAGTTTCGTCATGTTGAGGGCGATAATTGGTTATTCTATGGTGAGGAAGCGCGACCCTTTACACCTCTGGTTTCAGCTTTGAGGGCTTTCAGGATTTAGAGGCAGGTGGAGAAGGCTATTGTAGTAACCCAGATTCTATTTTAAGATAATAATAAGTTAAACATGATTAAGGGTTAGTAATTAACCAAATTCCAGGGCTTAATCGGGCTTCAGAATTAAGAATTGGGCTTCCAAGAATTGGACCAGTTTGGACGGTCCAAAGAGGACTTCGGACGATCCGAACTCAGCAGTCCGGGAGCTCCAAAGAGGGCTTGTTGACTTCGGAGTTAAGGCACGATCGGACGATCCAAACTCCCTAGGCCAAGCAAGCAGGATTACTCAGCCATGGATTTTGACAAGTGTCGGACTTTGAACACTTTGGACAATCCGAAGTGACGATCGGACGGTCCGAACTCGACGTTTTTTGCATGAAGGCATGGATCTGGATCGAACGATCCGAACTCGAGTTCGGAGGATCCGAACTTGATCGGGAATTTTCCTATAAATATGGGTCTTCAGAATTCATTTTGAATTACGAATTCCGAAGTTTCCTTCTTGAGTTATATAGTGTGAGTTATACACTTGAGGGCCCTATTGGTTATTATAGAAGTTCTGGAATAACCAAGGCGTGGTTATAGTCATCCGGGACTAGCGACTCTAAAGGGCTTACTACGGACGAAGGTATGGTCCGAGAATCTATTTAAGTTTTGGGAGTATTTATTAGCTTAGTTAAGGCTTATAAAACTTGTGTAGTGATACAGAGAACTTTTGAATATAGGCTTGGAACCTAGGATCCTACTAGACTTGAACTATCCTAGAGGTACGTACAAATTGACTGATATTGCCAGCTAGTATACATATTTATGTGTTGCATTTATTTGGCATTATTATATGACATGATATATGATTTACCGCTTTCCATATTCATATGTCATGTGCATATACACGTTGAGCTTATACCTGATTATAGAGCCGCTCAGCTCTATACTTGATAGTTTGTTACTAATAGTACCGCGACGGCGGGGATATGTATGTCTGACTAATCTGGTGTACTAGGTTGATCCGCGAAGTTACAACACTCATATGGCACCTGTACTGAGCATGACTTATTAGATGACCCTTTATCAGTCATCACGGTTTCATGAATATATATATGTTTACTCATGTTTATGTACTGGGCGCTAGTGCTCACGTCCTAGTTGTTATCTTGGACATCCCATTCCACAGGGCAGGTCGCAGGATGGACGGAGCCGGTAGTTCGTGGAAGGACTAGGGAGCAGGAGCATATATGAAATATTTTATACAGCAGGATTTTGATATAGCTGTATAATATTTACTTTAAGTTATTTCAATATGGTTGTATCACTACAGTATTAAGCCTTGAACTTTTGTACGAAGTTGTTATGTAAATTATGGGTTATGTTTTCCCACATTTTTCTCTGTTTAGTATTTATGCTTTAATTAAGTTTAATACATGCCATAGTTTCCAGATAGTAGGTGATTCAATGCAGGATAATAACAGCTATCTTATCCATGTGGTTGATACATTCACAGGTAGCAGGTCTATAGAGGAGTTACCAGTAGTTTTGAGTACCCAGATGAGATTCCAGGGTTTCCTCCAGTTAGAGAGGTCGAGTTTGGGATTGAACTTGTTCCAGGAACAACACCAATTTTTCGTGCGCCTTATCGTCTAGCACCAGCATAGATGAGTAAGTTGCAACAACATTTGTAGTATTTGTTGGATAAGGGATATATCCTACCGAGCGTTTCACCTTGGGGAGCGCCAGTTCTTTTCGTCAAGAAAAAGGATGGTTCTATGCATTCTGTATTGATTACACACAATTGAACCAAGCAATAGTTAAGAACAAGTATCCTTTGCCATGGATTGATGATTTGTTCGACCAATTCCAAGGTACGTCTGTGTACTCTAAAATTGACTTGAGTTCAGGATATCATTAGTTGCGTGTTCGAGATGTGGATATCTCAAAGAAAGCATTTTGTAACTGTTATGGTAACTATGAGTTTTTAGTGATGTCTTTTAGGTTGACAAATGCACCTGCGGTGTTCATGGATTTGATGAACAGGGTATTCCGTGATTACCTAGACAAGTTTGTCGTGGTCTTCATTGACGACATTTTGGTCTACTCGTGCAGTGTTGATGAACATGCGCAACACTTGAGACTTATACTGCATATTTTTTGTGAGAAGCAGTTATATGCCATGTTTATCAAGTGAGAGTTTTGTATTGACTAAGTAGTGTTTCTTGGTCATGTTATCTCTCGAGAAGGAGTATCAGTTGACTCAAGTAAGACTGAAGATATTTTGAATTGGTCGCGTTCGACTACGGCTTCAGGGATTCGTAGCTTTTTGGTTTGGCAGGGTATTATCTGGGGTTTATCGAGAATTTCTCGCGAATTGATAGACCATTGGCACAGCTGACAAGAAAAGATGTTCATTTTGTCTGGTCAAGCCAGTGCGAGCAGATTTTTGACGAGTTGAAAGGCCGATTGACTACTACACCTGTTCTTGCTTTACCATCTGGACACAGAGGCTATGTGGTTTACACAGATGCATCTCTTCAAGGATTGGGCTGTGTGTTGAAGAAGAATGGGCATGTGATTACCTATGATTCTAAAATTTGAAGACCCACAAAGGGAATTACCCAGTACATGATTTAGAGCTTGCAACAATCGTGTTTTCACTGAAGATTTGACGTCATTATCTATGGCCAGAGGTTCGAGATCATTTTGGACGATAAGTGTTTTAAGTACTTGTTCACTCAGGTAGAGCTGAACATGCAAAAATGTCGATGGTTAGATCTTTTCAAAGATTATGATTGCGAGATTAAGTACCATCCAGGTACTTTGAACCTGGTGGCAAACACACTTAGTTGGAAAGTGAGTATCAGTGCTCTCAGTTTTATTGCAAGGGCTAGTATCATTCAAGAATGTTGTTCTTAAGGGTTTATGCTTCGGAATAAGAAAGGACAACAGGCAATCCGAGTTTGTTCAGTGTTAACTAAGCCATCCTTGTTTGTTCATATCCAAGAAGTGTAGTTTTCTGATTTGAAGGCTCAGAAATTAGCAAGACTTGCTCAGGGAGACAACATGTCTGATTTTCACTTTGAGAAAGATAGAGTTTTGTGTTTTTCTGGTAGAATCGCGGTACCTAATGACTCAGTCGTGCGAGACGAAGTTCTATTTTAGGCACATCGTAGTAGATTCGCCGTGCACCCAGACAATGCCAAGTTGTATAAGGATCTACGTACAAGATTCTGGTGGAAAGGTATGAAGCGTAGTGTGTATCAATTTGTCTCTCGTTGTATTGTTTGTCAGCAGGTCAAGACATATCACCGACTACCAGGTGGTCTGATGCAGAGCTTAGAGATTCCGGAATGGAATTGGGAGCATGTGACGATGGATTTTTTTACCCACTTACCAATAACCTCTAGAAAGTATGATGCAATTTAGGTTGTGGTGGACAGGTTGTCTAAGTCTGCTTATTTTCTTCCGTATAACCGCGAGTTCAATTTTGATTGCATGGCAAGGTTATACATCCAGGAGATAGTGCGATTACATGGATTTCCTTTGAGCATAGTCAGTGATATGGATCCGAGATTTACCTCACATTTTTGGGGTAGCTTTAGCGAGATTTGGGTTTTAATCTGAGTCTGAGTACTGCTTATCACCCAAAGACAGACGATCAGTCTGAGAGGACTATTTGGACATCAGAAGATATGTTGAGGACTTCAGTAATGGACTTTGGATTATCCTGGTAGGATCATTTGGCATTGATAGAGTTCGCTTACAATAATATTTATCACCATAGCATTGACATGGCACCGTTCGAGGCTCTTTATGTTCTCTGTTGTCATACACCCTTGTTTTGGGATGAGGTAGGAGAACGACAAGTCGAATGACCGGAATTGATCCAACAGATTGTGTACAAGGTAGAGTTGATCAAGAAGAGAATCTAGACAGCGCAGGATAGGCAGGCCAGTTACGCCAATACCAAGCACAAACCACTGCATTTTGAAACAGTAGAGTATGTTTTCTTGCGAGTATTGCCTTTTCAGAAGGTGATGATATTTGGTTTGAAGGGTAAGTTAGCGCCCAGGTTCGTTGGTCCGTTCTAAATTTAGGAAAATTTGGATATGTGGCTTATCTTCTGGCATTACTGACATATCTTTCCAGCATTCATAATGTGTTCCACGTGTCGCTACTTCGTGAGTACATCGCAGATGATTCACACATTCTGCATCCAATAGAGGTTCAGTTGGAGCCTTTGTAATATGTGGAGAGACCGTTCAGAATTCTTGACAGGAAAGACAAGGTGCTTCAGAATAAGAGCATTCCTCTAGTCATGGTTCAGTGGCAGCGTCGAGGCATTGAGGAAGCAACTTGGGAGTTGGAGAGCTGTATGCGTTCTTGAACATCCAGAGTTGTTTTGATTGTATTATATTTTAGAAGTTCAGTTGTATTGTAAAAATTGCAATATTGTGATACAAGTTGTTTCAGTATTATTTTGTTTTGTTATCCTAATCCTGATTTCGAGGATAAAATATCTTAAGTGGGGGAGAATATAGTAACCCGTCTCCAAATTAATTTAATCAGGCGCCTAATTATTTTTAATTGGATAAAACATGATTAAGGAATCCTCAAATGGGTTTAAGAAGTTGAGAAATGGATTTAGAACGATAAAAAATAGTCTGGTAGATCATTTGAACTTTGGGAGGATCGGAAGCTCCGAAGTGATTGGAGCCATAGTTTTGGGTTCGGAAGCTCAAGGGAGTTCAGAAGCTCCAAAGTAGGATCGGAAGCTCCGAACGTCCCAATTCCAGTTGTCCGCAATATTATGTAAGCAGTGTCCTCAATGAGTTCGGAAGCTCCGAAGAGGGATCGGAAGCTCCGATCTACTGTTGGCAGGCAACCTCTAGAAGAAAGACAAGTGGTTGGCAGAGATAGTTCGGAAGCAGGGATCGGACGTTCCAAACTGATCGGAAGCTCCGATCGTGCCATCGGAGGTTCCAATGGTTGTATATCTATAGTGGTTTCGATGTTCATTTCTACTCGCTCATTTCCCTCTTTTCCCTCTCGTTCCAAGATTTTTCTAGTCAGTTTAGGGGTTTCTAGGCGTCCTACTGAAAGGTTGGGAGTGGCGGAGCGTTACGGAGACATTAGCGGTGTTGTGCCTAAGTTTTTAGGTAGTCACCATCAGTGGGCTAACAAAGGACGCATGTAATGATCTAAACTCAAATTAGATTTCGTGAGTAGCTATTAGTCTAGTTAAGGCTTTTAGAGCACAATAAGTGATATAGTGACTATGTGATTATAGGCTTGGACTACAGAGCAGGATTTTCTAGGTTGCTCTTATTGCTGAGATTAAGGTACAGACGTACTATCCGAGATACCCTAGTTGAGTATGCTTGTTCTATGTTTGCATGTTTTATGTGACATTAATTATATGTGCATTTATTATGTCATTTATATTATTCTGCATGCATTGACATGTTGAGCCTGTATTTCATTGATACTACCAGTAAAGGGATCACTCAGCCCCGTTATATTTTGGGGATGAGAACCATAGTTTTGGGCCCAGATATATCCACGGTTTATGGTATCGGAGTACCTCCTGATGCGACGGCCCAGTGTGCTACATAACATGGCGCATTTGACTGAGCAGAGTTATATTGAGGATAGGTTTCCTATACCTTCATTTGAATTGCATTCATAGCACATGTATACTCATACTTTTGTACTGGGAGTTTTATGCTCACGTCCATAATTTTGTTCTGGACACCCCATTCTACAGGGCAAGACTTAGGTTGGACGAACCAGGTGGTAGCGGTCGTTGATCTGCAGGGAGGATTGTATCATTCCAGGTTTTCTGTATTGAGATTTTAGAATTAAGTTTCCAATTGGGTTGTATTATTATTTTAGAAATCGGTTGTTCTTCCGGTAGATTTTAAGATTGTCTACTTAAATGTTTCTGCTGTATCTGTTGTTTTTATATGGATTAAGTAAATTGCATGCTTAAGCTTTGATTAATACGTGATCCGAGTTGGGTCACTACAGAGTGACTCTTCGAATTCTTAGCTATTTCTATAAAAAAAGACACTCATGTTCTTCAGTTTTGCTATCATAAGCAATCAGCTGAATCAATTATGGAGGCTCTACTCAAGAAATACGAAGAAGGGGTTGAAGCTAAGATGGAATATTTGATGTACAAAATCAAGAGCTTGTACATGACTCCATTTCCTCTTCCTAGCCATGAGGATAGGAGATTGGAGAAATATAAGAAATGGCTTGGTGTAACCAAGCTCGAGGATGTCTTCAGTGATGAAGAATCTCTCTATTGATGCTCTTAAAGGAGCTTCAGATCCTAAAAAGGGTCACAATCTCCTCAACCTATCACGAGGTTGCAACCCGAAGAGTTTTATTCCTAAATGGGTTTTCTGATAATGCCTGTGGAATATGAGATTTATATCACGTTGAAACATCTATGAATAAAATCTCTATTTCTATTTACTCCGTTGTTCTCCGTTCTATTTATGCATTTATCTATTTTTGTAAACATGATCAGTTCTAACAAATCATAAGTAAATCATTAAAAGAATATTAAGTAAAATCAACTGAAATTAATAAATTAAAAAAAATTAAGGGCTTAGTCTGATAGATAATTCAGTTGATGTCTTCGTCTGTTGATCCGCCTTCTTCATGATTTTACGTGACTGATGTTCTCCCTTAATTCAGTTTCCCTCTTGAACTGATAATCAATCAGTTGGTCAAATTTTGGTTTGACTAAACCGAATCTTTGCAATTCTGATTTTCATATCTCCTACAAACACAAACTAACATGACTATGGTACCCATTTTACGTGGGTCCTTGATGAATTAATCATTTAAGAATCCAAACTTGAATAACTCTAACTGGTCAATTATTGGATGGATCCCACAAGGTTCCCGATTTGTGCTTTGTGTTTTTTGAGATAAACAGTATGAATTTGACTGTGAGTGGTATGCACGAAGCATGTTGTGAGGAGGGTGATATGTTCATGAGTATGCTTGTGAGGTAATGTGAATTTTCATCCTTCCTTCATTTTGAGTTTTACTGTTCCTCCTTGGATCAAGCCATCGGTAGTGTCTATGGTTGTGGAGATCCGTCATCTAGGTGTGTTTAGCTTGAATGAACTTGTAGTCTTGCTTCGCACAAGAACTCTCCGTCACATATCCAATTCAAAACTTTTGGACATTGCTGCAAGCCTCAACAGTTTTCTCACTCTGTTGGGTTGGACTAATTTGCCCACTTCCTGAACTGGACTTGATAAAATGAATGTACTTCTTTTTGCACATATCCAGTTTATGTTGAGTACTAACCTCAGTCGATCTGCAATCCTTGTCATTGAACCCTAGACCAGTTTTGTCTCCATTGGGCTTTTGTGACTCTTGCAATTCATTCAGAAAAACTGACAACTAATTCCAAGTTTGAACCAGTTCAGTTATCTTCATATTTTCTGGTTTTAATTGCTGACTCTCAACCTGTAGCTTATCTTTCTCAGTTTTCAGCTTAGCAATTTCTGCCTCTAGACTGATCTTCTGAACCAACATATCCTAGTCAAGATATGTAATGACTCGCACCGTGATCACCTACTAATCAGAAGCTTAAGCATGCAATAATATTAATTAAACAAAATAAAAAATACCACAGCGGAAACCAACAAAGTTAAACAAACCCAAGAAAAAGAAATCCAAGAATACTAAGTTAATAAAACCATATCAAAATAAATTCTTAGTATCATCCCAAGGAAACACGGTAATAAAAACCCCTGCTGGAAACAAACTCCTCAACTGCTGCCAAATTCCGAGACTAAGTCTGCCCCGATCCTCCTGCTCCATCTAACCTGAGACCTGCCCCGTGGAATGGGTGTCCAAAACAAATCAAGGACGTGAGCAATAAAAATTCTCAGCACGAGAGTATGAGTATACAAATACTATATGAGAATGAATGCAAGTGTTCGGGATATCAAGACTCAAGTTCAAGAAACTCTGTTCAGATAGACTTGGATAAACACCATACTACAGGCTATCACAAGGATAAAATCTCAATATGATAATGCATGCAGCATAATATCGTGACATATTATATGCAGATAAAATCATGACATATAAATAATGCAACACATAATACATGCATACTCAGTCAAGGTAACTCGAACAGTACTTTCGTACCTCAATTATATCAGTCTAGCTACTCCGGCTCTACTGTCCAAGACTATATTCAAGAGATTACTATATCACTAAACATCATCTAAAAAGTCTTAATTAGAATAATAGATAATCCCAGAATATTTATAGGAACTCGGATTAACTCCGTCCATCGTTAGCCCTTTAATGTCGATGGCCCCAGAATAGGGATCAACTCCACTACGGCTCCGGAGATGCCTCACCTCAATCCTTGCAAAAGAAGGCTAGAAAACCCCTAAAACTACTCATAATTCGAGAGAGATACTAGTGAATTGGCAAATAATTATGATTCCCGAATGCCATATTTATATGCGGAGATCGAATCGTTCGATCGGGGCATGCGAACCTCGTGGCTAAATCCACTCTATCTGTCTCGCTAGCACTTCAGACGCTCAGATCTTGGATTTCAGATGGTCCGATCGCAGCCACGTGTTAAACCCATGTTGACAACACATAAAAGACCTCTCTAATGGAGTTCGGATCATCTGATCTTTGGTTCGAATCTTCCGATTGCACCATTGCCTCCGAACTCGATTCTATCTTCCGAAGTGTTCGGAACCTCCGAACTGGGTTTGGACCTTCCGAACTTTCCCGAAATAAAATATCCAAAAATTCATATTTTAATCCCAATTAATCCCTTAATCAATCCTTAATCACTTAACCTTGTAAAATGAGAATGGGTTATTACAAGTTCAGTTGAACAGTTTGGAAAATCATTTTGCTTAGCTTTAGCTGCTTCAAATTCTAAGTGCAGTCTCTAGTATTCATTGGCCATGTCATGTAATGACTCTGCTATCTCTTCTCTTGTAAATATATTGGAGTTGAAGTCAAATACATGTCTGCTTGAGGAAGGTTGTTCAGGAGATTGCTCACTAGTGAGTGAAAGATCACCATCAGCCATAAAGCAACTTTCTTCATCTATTCTTGTGACTTTTTCTGAGTAGCAGGGTTCTTTAATAAGCTCAGTTGATGTAATCCTACTTTCTTCATCATAAGAGCTGTCATCACTTCTGGAGCAGCAGGGTTCTTCGATAGTTTCAATTATTAGATTCCTGCTCTCCTCAAACTGATCATCCTCATCTCCTAGTTTAACAGCTTCTGCCAAATGTTCTTGGCTATTGAGCATGATTCCTCAGTTTTGATTGAGGAATTTTCCATGGCAGTATTCCGGAAACTCTTGGCAATAATTCCGAATTTATCCGTGATGAAAAGTTCATAAACGAGAAAGATACTCTCTCTGATGCCACTTGTTGGGATCGGTTTGGGGAGCTAAACTGCTTGATAAACTGATCTCTTGAAATACTATAGCTGTTGATCTCCAAAACTATTCGTTTGATTCTGTTGAGGTTGGTCAACTGAACTCTTTACTTCTCGTATGTCGATGTCAATTGGCAAACAAGGGTATTGTGCAAAAAATGCCAACTGACACATTGAACTAAATGAATCGATGGATTGTGCGTGAGTGTGATAAACTGAAAGTAAAGAAACCAAAGTTTGTTTATGGATGCTTGGAGATTTCAACAACTCCTACGTCACCCCTTCTTCCATCTCGAAAGGATTTAATCTACAAGACTTTGACTATTACAATACACTTGCAACAGCCCAATTCAAGACTATGACTTACATACATTGCCTATCTCATAACTCCTAGAAACACTCAAGAACATAGTTCACGACTGCTTCTTGTTACAATGAGGTTTGCGGCATCTCTACTGATATATCACTCACACAACACTTGGTATGACACAACACTTAGAACTGGTTGATATTCAATACACAAATACGTGCTTGTGTTCTTCGAGTCTTAGATGATAGGCTTCTAGATACTTGATTTCTCTATTGAATGGGTAAACTAAATGAGTTCAGTTTACCTCTGATGACTTGAGTATGTGTGCAAAATTTCTTATTGAGTCGAATGTCAAATCTGATCTTCTCGGTGAGTATTTATACTTGGCGGACAACGACTCTTTTGAATTTGAATTAATACTTTAGTTTGTCCCATCCGCAGACATTTCATGACATGCTCGTACACTGATGAACTCTGTAAATGCGATGTGTTGTCTTGTATGGATAAGTCTATCCAAAAGACCTTCGTTGATATGGTTTGGTTTGCTCAGTCGTTTGATCAATTGGATTGGGCATCAGTTTAGCTTTGAAAGACTGATCTAGTTGCGTACACTTGTTTGCCTTTGAGAAACTCATTCAATTTAGCTCCAAATTGAATGCAGTTTTTCTGTGTGTGGTCGACTGCATGATGCTCCTTAATGATCATTCGAAGGTTTCAGTTTAGCTCTTGGTCAAAGGCAACTCAGTTGATGTGATCAGTTTAGCTTTAGAGCACTTTTATCTAGTATATATCTGTATATGGTCATGACCAGTTGAACTGGGATTATTTGCTCAAGTTTTTCAATATTAAAACTTTGTAATCCCTATCATAATCCCTAAAATATATTAATTTTTTTGTTATATAATTAATTATATTTTTGGATCCGAGGATGCATAATGGATGCTGCCCAAGAGGAACAATCTAATTCTTTTTTTTCAAATAATTTATTATTTTTAAAATTTTAATAAAAAAAATTTCATTCAAATATTCATAGTTAATTATATTTTGGGAACCCGACCCCATCCCAATTAAATTTGATGAATCTGCTTAAATTCGTCTCACCAATTTCTTTGGTGACAATGATAATTAAAAATTAATTAATTGGTTGTACCTACTAATTTAAATTATTTTTTCCACAAAAATTAAATGTAAGCTAGTCAAATCATTAATTAAGAACAAAATATTTGATATTTCTAAAATAATATATCTAACGTTGGACCGTACAATATTTATTGGTTGGTAATCAGAAAGTTTAATATGTAATAATTTTTAAAACAACTTTCAACCTCCAAATACATTTGCAATAAATGTATATTTAAAATTTATTTTCGACCATGATATTTTTCAAACATCATTATTCTTTTATTTTTAAAATTTATCCAACCTTCATTCTTAAAATGAAATCATTTTTCAGTTTTCAAATAATCTTTTAACCATATAATTGATCAACTGAATAAATAAACTAAATAATATTTCAAAAAATGTAAGGGAATTCACACTACAGTTTTAAGGGTCACGGGTCTTAATTATTATTGAGTCATGCTAGATGAACATTTTGAATCAAGATGACATTTATTTTTTTAAGGCTAATAGATATCAAGAAAAATAAAAGACGTATAATTAGATTCAAGAGTAATTTATAATTCTTTTATCACATAAAAATTAAAATGTAAGTTTGGTGTAACCTAAATGAGTGTATTTCTAAAATTTTCCTTGTTTTAATAAAAGATATATATATATATATATATATATATATAGTTGAAATGTAGTAGCCTCTACGCCATTCTACGAGCTTAATGTTTAAACATAATTAAGAGATTCTAATCTAAATTAACCAAGATATTAATTGGATCAAAAATGTGAAATCAAGGCTTCGAAACCACTGAACATATCAGAACTTTCGAAGTGGGTTCGGACTAGCAGCTGAATAACGGATGCATATGGTGAGTTCGGTCCTTCCGAACGTGAGATCGGAGCTTTAGGCCAGGCGCACCTAGTGAGGTGTCACCAGTGTTTAGACACGAAATCGTATGCATGAGATCAGATCGTCCGAAGATGAGATCGAAGCTTCCGATCAGGGCAGTCTAGCAACGTGGTTGGCATGCGAAGATCAGAACTTTCGAAGTGAGAATTGAAGCTTCCGATCGTTTCCTATTAATAGGACATCCGAGATTCAGATTTCCTTGCCAATTCAGAACTTTCCTCTCTTGTCTTGGCGTTTCATGGGAATTTCCAGCCATCTAGAAGAGGTACGGGTGGTAGCGAGGCATTTCCAAAGTCGTAGCAGATCCATGCCCAGGAGTTAGGGCCTTCGACAGTAAAAAGCTGACGATGGAAGCATATATAACCATAGACCCCTAATAGTATTATGGAGTATCTACTAGCTTAGTTACAAATTTTAGATCAGTAATAGTGATATGGTAAATATTGTCTTGTAGTCTTGTACCCTAGACTAGTGATAATAAGACTGTCTGAGTGATGTACGTAAGTACTGACTGAGATATCCAACGAGTATGCATGCTTATATGTTGCATTTTATGTGCCGATACATGTTTTACTGCTTTGATATTATGCCGCATGTGCATATTAATGTTGAGCCGAGTATTCTTCGAGATAAACTTTGTAGTAGAGTCGCTGAACAATATATTTCTTGATCATATAGTCTGACACCGAGAGACGCCATGATTTCGGGGATTGACGCTACGGTGATCTGGAGTGCGTGGATGTACCCAACAGATTTGACCCAGATACTACTACATGCTCCTTGGCGTCTAGGCTGAGCAGGACTCGTGATAACAAGTACCCAGTCATTTGCATGCATCATGCTAGGTTTTTATACTCGTGCTTATCGTATTGAGCTTAGTCGCTCACGTCCAGTGTTCTGTTTCTTAGAAACCCTATTCGACACGGTAGGTCTCAAGTTGGATGATGCCGATGGGTCGAGGAAGGGTTGAGAGCTGGAGCTGTGGTCGTAGTGAGTTTTTTTAGTTCAGTGGCGTTGATACTGAGTTTCGATTTGGTTGTATTAAACAATTTATCTCTTTTGGTTTTAGTCACTTGTTGTATTCCGTGGTTTGGTTTGTAAACCCAGTTTTAGTTTTCGTTGTTTATTTACTTTATCACTTTGGTTAAGTTAAGGTGATCTAAGTATGGTCACTACATTTATGGTATCAGAGCATGCATAGGATTTTTGGGAATTAGGTTTGGATTTTTGGGTTTTGATGTGCACTAATCCTTTCAGGTGGCCGGTAGAGACGACCAGAGGCACAGTAGCTTAGGTCATTGGGGAGATGATGATGCTCAGATAGGTCTCCGTGCACACTGCCATTACCGCGAGGATAGACACCGTTTCGAAATGCATATGTTCCTTCAAATGGGGCCTAAGCCTTTGGTGGAAGGCGAGAATTTTGAGGCATCTGAGGATTGGATAGAGCGCAAGGAGAGCTATTTCCATGCTTTTGACTGCTCGTAGGAGCAGAAGATGGAGGCCGTTACTTTTCTCTTTGAGGGTCGTGCCCACAAGTGTTGGAGTTCCATGTCCGCATAGTTGCTCCAAAAACAGGGTCATATTCTATGGACCGCTTTCCTTAGCCTATTCTCGCAGTTGCTCTTTCATCCAGCCCTTTGCCAGGCAAAGGCGATCGTGGTGCTCAATCTGAAGCAAAGGTCCATGACCATCAATGAATATCAGCAGAATTTCATCGATCTTCTACCATTTTGCTTGCATATTGGCGTCAGCTCTGAGGCGAAGTATGAAAAATTCTTGTAGGGTCTGAATCACGAGATCTCGACCTGCTGGTTCTCTGGGTCCGCGTGCTCAGTCATTCAACAAGCAGGTATCTACCTCATCTTCTCCTATCTCTGGTGGTGTCTTTTGTTTTGTCAAGAAGAAGGAGGGCCGTTGTGAGAACTATGGGAGGAGACACCCCTCTGATGAGTGCCGCCATTTTTCTGGGGCTTGTTTTTTATGCGGAGAGATCTATGAAGAAGTATTGTCCTAACCATGATGGATTGGGTAGTGTTTCACAGTATAACATTGTAGTGACCCTACCCGGATCCAATATCTAATCAGAGTTAATTAGCGCATGCAATAATACTTAAAGCGTAAGGAGTGAATAATTTAATATACAACAAAATCCAATCGGCAGAATACAACCGACGATAACAATAGTGTATAATTACCATTATACAACCAAATCGAAGGTTCAGGGTAAACAAATCCCTACCCTCTAAAACCTCACACTCTCGGATCCTCAATCCTGCTGAGAGCTGTTTGGACCGTTCAGCCTCAAACCTGCCCGGCCACAAGGTACACCACAATACCCAAACACAGGAGCGTGAGCGACTACGCTCAATACATAAGACATGATATATGTACAAATATGCGCACACAGATGACTTAAAATCCCAGGTAAAACACTTGCTCATGGCGCCAGGAATATACAGTACCGGCTAGAGACCGACTCTGCGGGGTACTCGTATATTCTATATCAGGGCTGAGCCAACCCCATCCTGACCCGAATCCAAAACAGGATACAAGTCCCATATGAAAACTGTCATACCTGATTCGAGTCCAACATGAGATCACTGTTCCCTATGGAGACTGTCAATGACTCACATCTCTCAAGATGCAGTCATACGTAAAATCGTGCATGTGCTAAGGCGGTAAAACATGCTAAAACATGATAAAACATATAGCACATACTCATGCAACATACATGCAAATATATCATGCCGGCTATCTCGGTCAGTACTTACGTACCTCTAATACTGCTGGTCAAAACCTAGCTCTGCTGGTCTAGACTCCAAGCCTACTAGTCCAGTCTACTGCTACTACAATAAAAATACTCATGCATCATTAATTAAGCTCTAAAAGTCTTAAGTAAGCTATTGCATACTCCTAAATATTTTTAGGAAGACAAAGCTATAGCTGCGTCCGTCGTTAGCCCTTTGCTGTTGATTGCCTCAAAACTAGGCCACAGCTCCGCTACGACGTCTAGATCGCTGGGCCTAGGAGTCGAGAGAGAATAGAGGACAGAGGTGCAAGAAATGAGCTCTCGGACCCTCTATTTATAGACACGAAACGGAACGTCCGTTCTCCATCGTTGTGTTCGTTCCCCATGACGAACGTTGCGTCCGTTCCTCTTCGTTGCTTCCGATGTCCCATAATGTGCGTAAGAAATGAAGTCATCTTGCTGACGTCATGGATGAAATCAGCTGCCAGAACGTTGCTTCCAATCCATGAATGTTGCTTTCGTTCCTGGTCACCATTCGGGCCATTTTCGATCACTCTGAATCCATTTTTGAAGTCCGTTAATCCAACAAAAACTTACTAAATCATGTATTAATAATGCAAAACATGATCACACGATTAATATACTCATTAATTGTTAATTATGGACACGGGTCACTACAAACATTCATCAACACCCTCAGGTTTCATCTCATTGTTTGTACACCTTGGCCCACGTGTTCAGGGGCAAGTCTTTGCACTCAACCAGGATCAGGCCCATGCCGAGAGTGAGCGAATTATTTCAGGTATCTTTAGCTTATGTGATATACCTGCTTATGTTTTGATTGATATCGGTGAATCGCATTCGTTTATCTGTGCATGATTTGTCAAGAAATTTAGATTTCCCTGCATTGCCTTATATGTTTTCTTAGTTGTATCGACTCCGATGGGTTAGGAAGTTTTGGCTGATCATCTAGTGGTAGTTTGTACTCTTGAGTTCAATGGTCATCAGTTGTGCGCTAATATGATGGTGTTAGCAATGGATGATTTTGATTGCATCATTGGGATTTATCTTTTGACTACCTATAGAGCTATAGTGGATTGATACCAAAGGTTTTTCCAATTTCGTCCGGAGGATGGTGATGTGTGATACTTTTATGGTGAGGGAGCGCAACCCCCGATGCCAATTATATCTGCTCTGACAGCCTATTGTGCTTTAGAGTTTGGCGAGGAAGGCTACATTATCTATGTCATAGACACATTCTCTGAGGGTTCGAATATTCAGGATATACTAGTGGTTCGAGAGTTTTCGGATGTATTTCCTGATGAGATTCCAGGATTACCTCATGTCCTTGAGGTAGAGTTTGGGATTGAGTTGATGCTAGGGACAACACCAATTTCTCGAGTGCCTTATCGTTTGGCACCGTCAGAGATGAGAGAGTTGAAGTAGTAGTTACATGATTTTCTTGAAAAGGGTTATATCCGACCGAGCGTTTCACCTTGGGGAGCCTCATTTCTAATTTTCAAGAAGAAAGATGGTTCGATGCGTCTTTTCATTAACTACAGATAGCTGAATCAGGTGACAATCAACTATAAGTATTCTCTACCGCGTATAAATGATCTGTTTAATCAGTTTCAGGTGACTTTTGTGTACCCCAAGATTGATTTGAGGTCCGGATATCATTAGTTGCGGTTTAGAGACGAGGATATTCAGAAGGCAACTTTTCGCACGAGGTATGATCACTATGAGTTTTTTGTGATGCCTTTTGGACTGACGAATACTCTTGCAGTCTTCATGGATTTGATGAAAATGGTTTTTCGAGACTACATGTATAAGTTTATAGTCGTGTTCATTGACGACATCCTGATCTACTCGCACAAAATTGACGACCACGTTTATCATCTTAGGATAGTCCTACAGATTTTGCGGGAAATGATTTACGCCAAACTCAGCAAGTGTGAGTTCTGGATTGACTGAGTTATCTTTCTTGGTCATGTGATCTCTAGAGATGAAGTTTCAATTGATCCTAGCAAGATAGAGACGATTTTGAATTAGTCGCGGTAGACGACAGCCTCTGAGATTCGTAGTTTCTCGGACTTAGCATGGTACAAACTTTGTTTCATCAAGGATTTCTCGTAGATAGCTACATCGTTGACTCAACCGATGAGTAAAGATGTTTCTTTCATCTGGTATATAGAATGTGAGGAATGTTTACGCGAGTTACGACGCCGTTTGACGACATCTCCTGTGTTAGCATTTTTGTCTAGTTCTGGTGGCTTTATAGTTTACACCTATGCTTTTCTCCAGGTATTAGGATGTGTGTTGACTCAGAATGGGAATGTGATTGCCTACGCCTCTAGACAGTTGAAGACTCATGAGGAGAATTATCCCATATATGATTTAGAGCTCGTATCCATTGTCTTTGCTCTAAAGATTTGACGACATTATCTGTACGGTGAGCGATTTGAGATCTTCTTGGATCAAAAGAGTTTGAAATATCTGTTTGCTCAGGTATAGTTGAACATGAGGAAGTGCCGATGAATGGATCTTTTGAAGGATTACGACTGTGGTATCAAGTACCATCCAGGTTCTTTGAATCCGGCTCCTGATGCACCTAGTTGCAAAGTGTACGTGAATTCCCTTCGTACCAGTGCAGTTTCTCGAGTGGTTCGGGAGTGTTGTTTCTTGGGATTTACTTTCCTCCATAAGAAATAAGAATAGGGGAGTCGAGTTTCTTCAGTGCTTACAGAGCCAGCCTTGTACACTCGCATCAAGGAAGCACAATGCTTAGATCCAAAGACTCAGAAGCTAGCTCGGTTAGCTCTAGGAGATAGTACATCTGGTTTTCACCTTCAGGCAGATGGTTGGTTGTGTCTTTCGGGCAATGTGGTAGTTCTTGATGATTCAGCGTTGAGAGACAAGATCTTTTCTTAGGCTCATTGTAGTAGATTCTCTGTACACCCAGATAGTATAAAGAAGTACAAGGATCTACGAATGAGGTTTTGGTGGAAGGATTTGAAGATCCGAGGTTTACCTCTAGGTTTTGGGGTATTTTCCAGCGTGCCTTGGGTACTTCTCTTAGTTTGAGTACACATATCATCCGGAGGCCGATGGTCAGTTAGAGTAAAAGATTCGCACACTTGAGGAAAAGTTTAGAGCTTCTGTGATGGATTTTGGACCAGCCTGACATGATCATTTGCCCTTAGTTGAGTTTGTTTATAATAACAGCTACCATCACCATATTGGAATGACACCATTCGATGCTTTGTACGGATGTCGTTGTTGCACATCGTTGTTTTAGGACGAGGTTGACGAGCATCAGGTTGAAAGACCAGAGTTAGTCCAGCAGATTTCCTACAAAGTAAAGTTGATCAAACAAAGAGTTAGAGCTAATCAGAATCTGCGTGCCTGTTATGCCAACAAACAGCATAAACCTCTACAGTATCAGCCTGTGAGCACGATTTCCTGAAAGTTTCACCTTTTCGAAAGGTGATGAGGTTTGGATTGAATATTAAGTTATCGCCAAGATTCATTGGACCGTTTGATATTCTCGAGAAGTTTGGGGATGTAGCCTACCATATGGCTTTGACACCCTATCTTTCCTGCATTCACGATATGTTCCACGTATCCTCACTGAGATAGTACGTCGCGGATGAGTCTCATGTGTAGCATCCGGCGGAGTTTCAATTAGAACAAGATCTGTCGTACATGGAGAGACCCCTCAAGATTATTGGCAGGAAAGAGAATGTACTTTGGAACAAGATAATACCTCTAGTCATGGTGCAACGGCAGTGTCGAGGCACCTTTGAAGTGACTTGGGAGTTAGAGAATTGTATGCGTTTAGAGCATCCCGATTTGTTTTGAGGTATGTATCTTCTTTTGATTTCAGCACTTGTACTTGGTAAAATCTTCATTCTTAATAAATACATTTTACCATTTTGTTTAGTATCCTCAGGTTTGATTTCGAGGATGAAATCTCTTAAGGTGGGAAAATGTAGTAACTCGTACCCCATTCTACGAGCATAATGGTTAAACATGATTAAGATATTCCAATCTAAATTAACCAAGAGATTAATTGTATCAGAAATGTGTAACAAGGGCTTCCGAACCACCGAACAGATCAAAAATTCTAATGTGGGTTTTGGAAGCACCGAACCATAGCAACTGAAGATCATAAGCATAGAGTGAGTTCGGACCTTTCGAACGTGAGATCGGCATTGTAGTGACCCGTACCCAAATTGTGTGATTAAGCATTAATCACTAAGCCATTATCAAGTAAACAGGATTAAGGGAATTCCCGATGAATAAGCAGAGTCCAGAAATGAACTCAGAATGATCAAAAATGGCCCGGATGGTTGGGTGGAACGGAAGCAATGTTTAGGTACGGATGCAATGTTCTGGTCATCTGATGTCATCCGTAACGTCAGCAAGATGATGTCATTTCTTATGAACGTGATGTGACAACCGGACGCAACGATCGTCACGATGGGAGAACGGATGTTCCGTTCTATGTCTATAAATAGAGGGTCCGAGAGCTCATTTTACTCGCACCTCTCCCATCTTATCTCTCAATTCCTAGGCATTCTAACTAATATCTAGGGAATTCTAGATGCCCTATGGGGAATCCAAAAGTGGCATAGCGATCCAGGCATCGTAGCGGAGCTGTGACCTAGTTTTGAGGCAAGCGGCAGAAAAGGGCTGACGACGGATGCAGGTATAACTTTGGCTGCCTAAAAATATTTAGGAGTATGAAATAGCTTATTTAAGGCTTTTAGAGCTCATTTAATGATGCATGAGTATTTTCATTGTAGACACCTTAGTGTGGACTAATAGGCGTGAGATCTAGACAGTGGTGCTAGGATTTTCCTGCAGTGTTAGAGGTACGTAAGTACAGACCAAGATATCCGGCATGATATATATGCTTATATGTTGCATGAGTATGTGTTCTATGTTTTACCATGTTTTACGGCTTTAGCACATTCATGTTTTTACACCAGACTACATTTGGTATGATGTGAGTCATGACAGTTTCCATCGGTGATGAGTTACTCCTTATGGATTCGTGTCTGGGGAGACTCAGCCCCTGATTTTTCTATCACTAGGAGCGACCACAACGGTGGAGTAGACGCTATAGTTGATAGAAAAATACACGAGTACCCCGTGGAGTCACTCTCTTAGCACGGTACTGTGTATTCATGGCGCCCTGAGTAGACTGTTTTAACCAGTATTTTAAAGTCATTTGCTTGCTGCATATTAGTCTATATATCATTACTTTCGTATTGAGCATTGTCCTTCACGCACCTGTGTTGGTTTCTTTTTGGGATTCCTTGTGGCGGGGCAGGTTTGAGGATGGACGGTCCAAGTGGCTCGCAGCACGGTTGAGGTTGTTATCTGTTGCAACGAGGTTTTAGTGGTAGGGTTTGTTACCCTAAGACTTTCGATCTGGTTGTATAAAAGTATCTTTAAACTTTATTGTCGTCGGTTGTATTCTACCGATTGGATTTGTTGTATTTTAATTATTCCGCTCTTTACGCTTTTAATATTAATGCATTCGCTGTTTAAACTCTGATTAGGTAGTGGATCCGGGTAGGGTTGCTACATTTATTGGTATCAGAGCGCATTGCAACTGGGAATTAGTAAATTGGATTAATACATTATCTGTTATTAATTGACAGATGACAGATTACAACGAGAGCCACGACAGTGGAGGTGATGGTCGTTGGGATGGTGGAGACGATCATCGACATCGACGTGGACACCGCAAAGAGCGGAGGAGAGTCAGCATGCAAAGGATTATGCAAGTGAGCCCTAAGCCATTAGCAGGAGGCGAGACCCCAGAGGCTGCTGAGGACTGTCTAGAGAGGATGGAGCATTGCTTCAGAGAGTTCCGTTTCACAGATGCGGAAAATATGGAGACTCTTGGTTTTCTGCTAGAGGGTCGAGCGAGGAAGTTGTGGAGATCTACTTCCGCACCATTTGTAGCAGCGAGAGGAGCATCTACTTGGACTGAGTTTTGTACCGCCTTCCAGAGATTGTAGTTTCCTCTAGCCCTTCGTCAGACGAAAGCTATTGAGTTGCTTGGACTGCGACAGGGGACGATGACTATTGAGGAGTATCAGCAGAATTTCTTTGATCTTCTACCTTATTTCCCGCACATCGCTGAGAGTTCCGTAGCAAAGTATGATCATTTCCTTCAGGGTCTTAACCCTGAGATTCACCATATCGTTGCTGTTGGGAGTGACATGACCTATGTGTTGGAAAACATGTTCAGATCAATTAAGAATTGATACCCGGTGCAGCGGAAGTTTAAAAATTTTATTTTTCGATATGGAACGATTCCATATCATGGGTATCAAAACTTTACGATTAAATTATGTTGCAAGTAAAATAATAATAATCACAATTAATAATATTTTACCTCTTCAAGAAACGGCTTGATTATGGACACCAACAGAATTTAATCTACTCTTCTTGTATATCCCGGGAACCGATGACTTCACGATCAATCTCCGGAATAAGGTCCACGAACAGAAAACAGAAACCCTCTGATTGATTGCACTAGAAATCAATCAGAAGTTTATCGTAGAGAATAAACAGATTTGATCTGTTAATTTAGAATGTAATTTTTCACAAAATCACAGTCCGAATTTTCTCAAAAGGGACAGAAGGAATTTTCGAAAAATCCCTTGGAATTAATATGCAGTGTTCGAATTTTCTAAGGAGGAATCAGTGAGTATTTCGAACCCTACACATGTATATATATATAATTTTTAGACTAGATTAAGTTATAATTATGTTAGGACTCTAACTCCTTAGGGCCCATAATCCATAACTTAAGCCCAACAAGCCAAGCCCGTTATTCTAGAAATTAATATAAAATTCATCATGACTCCGATTGATAAACCGATTTCACCAATGTGCACATAAACCATTTCTGCACCTTTTAAAGTCAAGATAATTTTTCTGAATCCGAATTCAGTGATTTCCAAAAATGCCCATCCCTATGTCATTTTAGGAAATTCTACTCCCTTTTAGTTAAGAAGTCCAACTTCTCTTTCATCAAATTTAACTCTTTAAATTTAACTATCTCAACGGGGTTTAGTAATCCATTACTTGTGTGACCCTCAATGGTTCAGGGATACAGCTAGCCATGGGCTCACAACTCCTTGTGACTCGGAACAACAATTTCCGACTTGCCCAACGAATCATGGTAAGAGCATCTAGCAACATCGCCCCATGATTCCCTAGGTATCACTGATAGTGCCTGCAAGAACCAGTAGATTTTGGTTAGCGTACAGTACGGTCCCTTCATCCATATATCCCGATCGAATCAACAACCATTGGTGCATCGAGTCGTTCGAGATTCGATAACTATGCATTACATCTTGAAGATCAAATAGTGACATCGCATGTGTTACTAGGAAAACCGAGTAACCTAAAACACATCATGTACTCTGGCCAGAGATTCGTCACATTAATATCTCCTCAGATCGCATAGGATATCCACACTCGCAAGTATGTGGTGAATCCTTGACAACAAAGCATCGACTCCTATATGTGTCGTAACTGTACCCAATCCCGACACCTGATGACCCCAATAGAGTCGGTAAACGAGTCAAAGTACAGTACTAGCATATAGAGTCTCAATGATGTTTCAAGTAGTAAGGACTAATGGTGTACAACCAAAACCGCAGACTTTATCCACTCGATAAGTGATAACCACTTGGAAAGTCCGAATAGGGTAGTTTGATCATTCATCATATGAATATCCATTTGCATGCTTTGAACATCTCCATGTCCATTACCAATGAAACGTGGTACTTGACATCACAAATTCTAGTCTCAATCTCGAGCGATCCTTATCCTTATTAGCGGATGGCTCAATTGACTAGGAACTGTTTAGAATATACAGTGACTATAAGATGTGTTTCATAATAGTGATCTCTCTTTATTCACTATCTCATCTTACTTACACTATAGTATATTCAAGGTCTTTATCAAAACAACAATATTATATCACAATATAACAATATGAAGAAAGACAAAGATAATGCCATTAATGAATGTAAATTATATTAAACAAAGATTGTTTATACATAGAGTCACAAAAGCCCTTAGCCACAAGTTGGCTAACCGGGCACCCACTCTTTCAATCTCACTTGCCCTAAAGCCAACTAGTCACACTACGCAATCCCATTGCTTCGCGATGTTTGTCAAACAATGGTCCTGGCAAGGGCTTAGTAAGTGGATCAGCGATATTGTCTGTAGAGGCTACTCTCTCGACAGTGATGTCTCCTCTTTCCACAATCTCCCGGATGATGTGGTATTTCCTCAGTACGTGTTTTGATCTTTGATGAGACCTTGGTTCCTTTGCCTGAGCAATGACACCAGTGTTGTTGCAGTACACCGGAACTGGACCAACAGCTTCAGGAATTACGCCCAACTCTTGGACGAGATTACTCTTCCAAACGGCCTTTTTAGCAGCAGCTGATGCTGCAATGTATTCTGCCTTAGTGGTGGAATCCGCTGTGGTGTCTTGCTTGGAACTCTTCCAAGAGACAGCACCGCCATTGAGCATGAATACAAATCCAGAGGCTGACTTCGAGTCATCCACGTCACTTTGGAAGCTAGAGTCGGTATAGCCTTTCAATTTCAATTCTCTTCCTCCATAAACCATGAACATATTCTTAGTCCTTCTCATGTACTTAAGAATATCCTTCACGGCTTTCCAATGCATTTGACCGGGGTTGGCCTGATATTTGCTCGTGACACTCAGAGCAAAGGCTACATCCGGTCTGGTAGATATCATCCC
Source organism: Henckelia pumila (assembly GCF_033568475.1). Taxonomy (NCBI): domain Eukaryota; kingdom Viridiplantae; phylum Streptophyta; class Magnoliopsida; order Lamiales; family Gesneriaceae; genus Henckelia; species Henckelia pumila. The sequence continues at coordinate 177,054,104 of NC_133123.1, forward strand.
ATACATAATTGTAGTACCCCGTACCCGAAATTGGTAATTAAGAGATTAATTGTGTTAATTAAACCAATTAAATATCGGACGGATCGGAAGCTCCGAAAGTGAGATCGGAAGCTCCGATCTGGATCGGAACCTCCGATGCAGGATCGGAAGCTCCGATCGATATTACGTCATGCATGACGTGTGGCAGGATCGGAAGCTCCGATCGGGATCGGAAGCTCCGATCGCCCTATCCGAAGTCAACCAGTGATATTTTGACACGTAGCGGATAATGCAAGATCGGAAGCTCTGATGGCAGGATCGGACGTTCCGATCGCAGGATCGGAAGCTCCGATGCAGGATCGGAAGCTCCGATCGATATTACGTCATGCATGACGTGTGGCAGGATCGGAAGCTCCGATCGCCCTATCCGAAGTCAACCAGTGATATTTTGACATGTAGCGGATAATGCAAGTTCGGAAGCTCCGATGGCAGGATCGGACGTTCCGATCGCAGTTCGGAAGCTCCGATCGCCGTCTATAAATAGGGGGTGTCGAGCTCATTTTTGAAGTGCACCATTCACCTCTTCTCTCTCGATTCCTTAGCCTTCGAGTTTAGATCTAGGGCATTCTAGGCGTCCCATGGGGAATCCGGAAGTGACATAGCACTCCAGGCGTCGTAGCGGAGCTGTGGCCTAGTTTTGAGGTACTCGACAGCAAAGGGCTAACGACGGACGAAGGTATAGCTTTTGCTTCCTATAAATATTTAGGAGTATGCAATAGCTTAGTTAAGGCTTTTAGAGCACTATAATGATAGTAGTATCATTTGGCAGTGTAGAGCAGACTATAGGCGTGGACCTAGAGTTGGTAGAGCTTGCACTGTTTTGAGGTACGGAAGTACTGTTCGAGATATCCCTACTGAGTATGCATGTATTATGTGACTGCATGATTTATATGTCATTGATTTATGCTGCATTCATTTGCATACTGAGCTATCTCCTTCGAGATGTCTGTTAGTAGGGTTTTTCCCTATCCTGTTAGTGGTTGGACTTCCATCGATTTGGGTCCGGCATATCCACTGGTATTATGGTATGGGAGCCAACTCCTGAAGCAACGGCACAGCGTGCTACATACCAGGGCCCGGTCTGTCTCTGTTATCTGATCCTTGACCTCGAGTTTATAGGGAGTTCACTTTGCATGCATGTATACTCATACTCTCGTACTAAGCGTTTTATGCTCACGTCTCATACTCTGTGTTTCTGGACACCCTATTCCATGGGGCAGGTTTGCGATTGGACGAGGCGGGTGGATCCAAGAGGGGCTAGTTAGTGGTTGACCAGCTGGAGCTTCGTCTAGGTTTTATTTTTGTTGTTTTGAGGTTGATACAGCTATTCGATTTGGTTGTATATTAATTGGATAAATTACAGATTCCTTTACTTGGGATTGTATAATGTTTATGGTTTCCGTAGTTTATTCTGATATCTGTTTTATTAAGTTAATTGCATGCCTAAGCTCTGTTAGTAGGTGATCCGGGTAAGGGTCACTACAATAATACTACCTATGGATGACGCATATGGTATGTGTGTCATTTTCTCTATCTCTTCGTCAGTCTTGGGACACATAGACTTGGATAGAAAACTCCATGACACATAGGTAGATGTCCTCTCTTGGACTCATCCATAGAAAACCTTTTCAATATGGTGTCGATGTAGGTTGCTTGAGTGAGTGCTATCATTCTCTTAGATCTATCTCTATAGATCTGTATCCCTAGAATATAGGATGCCTCACCCAAATCCTTCATCGAGAATCTACCTGATAACCATATCTTTGTTGACTGCAACATCCCTACGTCATTTCCAATGAGTAGAATGTCATCAATATAAAGCACTAAGAACGTCACCGCATCCTTAACTACTTTCTTGTACACGCACGGTTCCTCCGGGTTTTTGATGAAACCAAAGTCCTTTATTGTTTCATCAAATTTCTGGTTCCAACTTCTTGATGCTTGTTTGAGACTATAAATTGATCTCTGAAGCTTGCATACCTTATGCTCGCTTCCCATGGATGTGAATCCCTCGGGCTACATCATATAGATTTCTTCCTTAATGTTTCCATTAAGAAATGCAGTCTTCACATCCATTTGTCATATCTCATAGTCATACCATGCTGCTATGGCAATAAGGATTCTTATGGACTTGAACATTGCGACTGGTGAAAAGGTTTCATCATAGTCAACTCCTTGTCTTTGAGTATAACCTTTTGCTACCAATCGTGCCTTGTAGGTAAGTACCTTACCATCAGGCCCAAGTTTTCTCTTGTAGATCCATTTACACCCTATTGGAACAATTCCATCGGGAGGATCTACTAAAGACCAAACTTGGTTTGTATGCATCGAGTCTATTTCCGACTGCATAGCTTCAAGCCATAAATTAGAATCTGCATCAGAAATTGCTTCCTTGAAGTTTCTTGGATCACATCCAATGTCGGGTTCACTTTGATCCCCTTCAAGAAGAAGACCATATCGAATAGGAGGTCTAGAAGTCCTCTCGGATCTCCTAGATATAGGCGTGTCAATCAATGGTTCCTGAGGTGTAGGATCGTTATTTTGTATCTCGGGTTCTTCTCGAATTTCTTCGAGTTCCATCATCTTGCCTTTCTTATCTAATAAGAACTCCTTCTCCATGAAGGTGGCATTCCTTGAAACAAACACTTTTGTTTCAGTAGGATGATAGAAATAATATCCGATTGAATTCTTCGGATATCCTACAAAATAACATAAGGTGAATCGACTATCCAACTTATCTCCCACTGTCTGCTTCACGTAAGCAGGACATCCCCAAATCCTTAAGTACGAATACTTAGGAGCTTTGCCATTCCATAACTCGTATGGAGTTTTATCTACTGCTTTAGTGTGGACATTGTTCAACAACAATACCGCCGTTTCAAGCGCATAGCCCCAAAACGAAGGTGGGAGCTCAGTGAAGCTCATCATAGATCAAACCATGTCCAACAAAGTTCGATTGCGACGCTCCGAGACACCATTCAGCTGAGGTGTCATAGGAGGAGTCCACTGAGAGAGAATCTCATTCTCTTTTAGATAGTTCAAAAACTCGGTACTTAAGTATTCTCCACCTCGATCCGATCGAAGTGCTTTAATACTTCTACCTTGTTTGTTTTTTACTTCAGCCTTGAATTATTTGAACTTTTCAAATGATTCAGACTTATATTTCATTAAATATAAATACCCATACCTCGAATAATCATCAGTAAAGGTAATGAAGTAGGTGTGACCAAATTTAGTACCGATACTAAATGGTCTGCAAACATCTGTATGGATCAAATCCAACAGATTTTGACTACGCTCAGGCTTCCCTTTAAAAGGAGATTTAGTCATTTTTCCTTTTAGGCAGGACTCAAAAGTAGGTAGAGAGTTAATATCAGACATATCAAACATGCCCTCTCCCACTAGCTTGTTCATCCTCCTTGAGGAAATATGACCTAGCCTAGCATGCCAAAGGTTTGCCGGGTTTTGGCTATCGTTTTTCCTTTTATTTGTTGTTACCGGTTTATCAACATAATTAATTGGAACGTCTTTTAATTTTAAGTTATATAGATCGTTTTCAAGTTGTCCATTTCCAATCAAACATTCATTCTTGTAAATATTGCAAATCTCATTCACAAAATTACAAGAAAAACCATCTCTATCAAGCATAGAAACAGAAATAATGTTTTTAACTAAATTTGGCACAAATAAAACATCTCTAAAAAATAACTTAAAATTGTTCTGCAAAACTAAATAAACATCTTCCACTGCTTTGGCTTCAACTCTGGAACCATTTCCGAGCCTCAGCTAGGTCTCACCCATCCTAAGCTTACGACTTCTTGTCATCACCTGCAAATCATTGCAAATGTGAGATCCACATCCGGTATCCAATACCTAAGAAGTAGTATTAAGTGAAACATTTATTTCAATGTAAAACATACCCTTTGCAGTTCGCAACTGCTCGAGGTATTCCTTGCAATTACGTTTCCAATGACCGGGTTTCTTGCAGTGATGGCAAACATCTCCAGATATGTTCACGTTTGAAGCTTTTGTCTTGGCCTTCTTTAGTGGTACAATTTTCTTGGGTGGGGCAGAACGTTTCTTACCCTTTCCACTTGGCCCTTTCTTGGAGTAAGAATAGGAGCCAACCAAGAGTACCGGTTTATCCTTCTTTAATGTGGCCTCATAAGACACAAGCATATTGACCATCTCTTCAAGGGTGGCCTCTATCTTGTTCATATTGAAGTTCACCACAAATCCGTCAAATGATGAAGGAAGTGAAAGAAGTAATAAGTCCGCGTTTAGCTCATGCTCCAATGTCAAATCGAGTGTTACCAACTTTTCAATGATCCCAATCATGTGTACCCCATGCTCACGGACCGAAGTCCCATCTCGCATGCGGCATGTCATGAGCTCTTTGACGGTGGCATACCTCTCCGACCTTGACTGAGCTCCAAAAAGTTCCTTGAGGTGCATGTGTATGTCAGCAGCATTCACGGCATCCTCAAATCACCTCTGGAGTTCATCAGACATTGAAGCTTGCATATAGCATTTAGCCTTGATATCATGGTCCCACCATTGATCAAGTTTTGCCAATTCTTTCGGACTTATATTAGCCGGTGCTTCCTTTGGAGGATTCTTTTCTAACACATAGAAAATTTTCTCCAAGTTTAGAACAATCTTTAATTTACGGAACCATTCCGTATAGTTTGCGCCAGTCAATTTGTTTTGTTCGAGAATTGAGTATAGTGGATTGCGCGAATTCATTGTAATGAAATACTGAAAAGAAACAGAAAATAATCAGTGATTGTTTAATTAATTTACTAAGACATAAAATATGGCAAAATTTAATTTTATGAATTTCACTCCCACTATTTTAACGATTTCACTACCCTCTAGTGAAAACAAGAAACTCCTTTCCTTAGTGGGAACATGGAGTCCAATTGACAAATCATAGTCCCGAATAATATCAGCCAACCATAATTTTTAAAAGGTAGAGCCCAATTACTTCCAAAGTAACCCCCATGTTTTTACCTCATGTCCAATAAGGGCCCAATAATATGACGCCGTTTATTGTGACATGTCAAGATAACCCATCAATATTAAGTTGTGATGGACGGTCGCCATGTGGATCCCCCAATAATATGAGTCAATCCCATGGGAGTTCCACCCAACTTACAACATGTGTCGATCCAATGTACAGCTTTTCGACGAACGGGCCCCCCTAATAATATGAGCCGGACCGTATCCGCGGATAGCATCTCATACATTGATCGTTGATGGAAGGTAGGAACATTTAAACAATATTTAAATTCCCTTTTATAAATCTTGATATCAATTTTAAATCATATTTAAAATGAGGGATTTTAATTTTTGAAAATTTATCTCATCATGCAATTTATGTATGCTTGCGGGATTCATACAATTTAGTCTAAACATGCATACATCAATAATATCATATATTATTTAAGGATGATCGATCCAATTATCTAATCGACCCGTGGTTGCCAATCACGAGTCTAAGTCCAATCCTAGGTGATATGCAAGTATGCAATGCAATCCTATTACATTGAGCTTCCATTTACATTTCTTCGGTCTTTATCGTCTGCTGGGCCCACCATTGTCTTCAAATATTTATCTCCCACTAAGTCTAACAAATTTACAATAAATTTCGATGACAAGTAGGGGATACATATTTAAGGGGTGAGAACAGGCCATAAACCAAGCCCACTTTTTATTACAAATGACAATTCAAATTGGGCTATAAACCAAGCCCATTAATAAAACCCAACAAAAATAAAACCAAATGTAAATTACCTAACATACACCTAAAACATTGATCATGGCAATCGATCATCCTTTTATCCAATAATTAATTCAATAATTAAAACATTGGATAACATGCAATGGCATCATAATTAAAAGATAAAATTTTATTTTATCTAATACATACATAAGATCATATCTTATCATCAATTGTACAAAAATAATTAATTTTATAAAATCTAATTTAACAGATAAAATTTATAAATTTTCCAAAAATTCAAATTTATCAAAAAATCAATTTTAAAAATTTCGGACTCGAACAATTCGATCCGATGCCTCGTGGACCAATCAAAAACAATTTTCGATCGGACCAAAAACTAAAATTCCAAAATATTAAAATTTTAATTAAAAATTAATTTTAATTTTTCCCGAGCAGCCCGCGCCCCAAAAAGGGGGCCCGAGCAGGACAGCCCGTTGCTGCCCCTTGGGCAGCGCCCAGCGCTGCCCTGGGCAGCGATCAAGGGCAGCGATCCAATCGCTGCCCCGGGCAGCGACGTGCCCGATGTGCCCATTAAATTTTAATTTAAAATTTTCGTTTTTGTTTCAAAAACCCGAGGCCAAAAATTTTGTACAATCGATTAATTTAATCGTTTGATCTGAGCAACCTGGCTCTGATACCACTGTTGGAAAACGTGTTCAGATCAATTAAGAATTGATACCCGGTGCAGCGGAAGTTTAAAAATTTTATTTTTCGATATGGAACGATTCCATATCATGGGTATCAAAACTTTATGATTAAATTATGTTGCAATTAAAATAATAATAATCACAATTAATAATATTTTACCTCTTCAAGCAACGGCTTGATTATGGACACTAACAGAATTTAATCTGCTCTTCTAGTATATCCCGGGAACCGATGGCTTCACGATCATTCTCCGAAATAAGGTCCACGAACAGAAAACAGAAACCCTCTGATTGATTGCACTAGAAATCAATCAGAAGTTTATCGTAGAGAATAAACAGATTTGATCTGTTAATTCGAAATGTAATTTTTCACAAAAATCACAGTCTGAATTTTTTCAAAAGGGACAGAAGGAATTTTCGAAAAATCCCTTGGAATTAATATGCAGTGTTCGAATTTTCTAAGGAGGAATCAGTGAGTATTTCGAACCCTACACATGTATATATATATAATTTCTAGACTAGATTAAGTTATAATTATGTTAGGACTCTAACTCCTTAGGGCCCATAATCCATAACTTAAGCCCAACAAGCCAAGCCCATTATTCTAGAAATTAATATAAAATTCATCATGACTCCGATTGATAAACCGATTTCACCAATGTGCACAGAAACCATTTCTGCACCTTTTAAAGTCAAAATAATTTTTCTGAATCCGAATTCAGTGATTTTCAAAAATGTCCATCCCTATGTCATTTTAGGAAATTCCACTCCCTTTTAGTTAAGAAGTTCAACTTCTCTTTCATCAAATTTAACTCTTTAAATTTAACTATCTCAACGAGGTTTAGTAATCCATTACTTGTGTGACCCTCAATGGTTCAGGGATACAGCTAGCCGTGGGCTCACAACTCCTTGTGACTCGGAACAACATTTTCCGACTTGCCCAATGAATCATGGTAAGAGCGTCTAGCAACATCGCCCCATGATTTCCTAGGTATCACTGATAGTGCCTGCAAGAACCAATAGATTTTGGTTAGCGTACAGTACGGTCCCTTCATCGATATATCCCGATCGAATCAACAACCATTGGTGCATCGAGAGTCGTTCGAGATTTGATAACTATGCATAACATCTTGGAGATCAAATAGTGACATCGCATGTGTTACTAGGAAAACCGAGTAACCTAAAACACATCATGTACTCTGGCCAGAGATTCGTCACACTAATATCTCCTCAGATCGCATAGGATATCCACACTCGCAAGTATGTGGTGAATCCTTGACAACAAAGCATCGACTCCTATATGTGTCATAACTGTACCCAATCCCGATACCTAATGACCCCAATAGAGTTGGTAAACGAGTCAAAGTACAGTACTAGCATATAGAGTCTCAATGATATTTCAAGTAGTAATGACTAATGGTGTACAACCAAAACCGCGAACTTTATCCATTCGATAAGTGATAACCACTTGGAAAGTACGAATAGGGTAATTCGATCATTCATCATATGAATATCCATTTGCATGCTTTGAGCATATTTATGTCCATTACCAATGAAACGTGGTACTTGGTATCACAAATGCTAGTCTCAATCTCGAGCGATCCTTATCCTTATTAGCGGACGGCTCAATTGACTAAAAACTGTTTAGAATATACAGTGACTATAAGATGTGTTTCATAATAGTGATCTCTCTTTATTCACTATCTCATCTTACTTACACTATAGTATATTCAAGGTCTTTATCAAAACAACAATAGTATATCACAATATAACAATATGAAGAAAGACAAAGATAATGCCATTAATGAATGTAAATTATATTAAACAAAGATTGTTTATACATAGAGTCACAAAAGCCCTTAGCCACAAGTTGGCTAACCGGGCACTCACTCTTTCACTATGAAGGTTTGGTGGACCGTTGTCACCAGGTAGCGGATAGTCTTTGGAGGAACCGGTCTATGATTCCTTCTTTTTCATCCAGACCGACTAGTTCTTTGGGTCCTAGGGGTCAGTCTTTCAAGAAGCAGGGAGGCAGTACTTCTTCTTCTTCCGGATCTGGTGGAGTACATCGTTTCGGTAGCCAAGGAATGAGCTGTTGTTGTCAGTGTAGGCATAATCATCCACCAGGCCCGTGTCCTCGATCGACTGGAGCGTGTTTTCAGTGTGGACAGGAGGGGCACATGAACAGAGATTGCCCTACTCTTGTGGGAGGAGCTAGTGGCTCTGGAGAATCCCAGGCATCAGTACAACAACTGCATCAGCCCTCTCATCAGCAGCGCCAACAGTCGCAGCCATCGCCGCGACAGACTTCTTCTCGTGGCATTTTTCCTTACGGCCACGTGTTCAGTGGAAAGTATTTGCACTGAACCAGGTGCAGGCGGAGGCAAACAGTGACCATATGATTTCAGGTTCCTGTAGTTTATGTGGTTTTCCTCCATATGTTTTGATTGATACGGGTGCGTCACACTCATTCATCTCAACACGTTTTGATAAGAAGTATAGATTGTCGTTTATTCCCTTTGACGTGTTGTTAGTAGTGTCTACTCCGATGGGTAGCGAGGTCTTAGTTAAGCGTCTAGTGTTTGGTTGCTCTTTGGATTTTGAGGGGTATCACCTTAGTGCTAACCTGATGGTCTTAGCTATGGAGGATTTCGACTGCATTATTGGGATTGATCTCTTGACTACCTACAGAGCGATAGTGGATTGCTATTAGAGGCTTGTTCACTTTCGTCCTGAGGATGGTGAGGCATGGTACTTCTATGGTGCCTCCGATGCCAGTGGTTTCTGCTCTGAAAGCTCCGCGTGCTTTAGAATTTGGCGGGGACGGCTACCTTATCTACGCCATCGATGCATCCCTAGAGGGACCAGACATCCAGGAGATACTCATAGTCCGTGAGTTTACCGATGTGTTTCCGAAATAGATTCCAGGCTTACCACCAGTGAGAGAGATCGAGTTTGGCATTGAGTTAATGCCAGGGACAACACCGATTTCTAGAGCTCCGTACCGTTTAGCAACCTCTGAGATGAGAGAGTTGCATAATCAACTTCAAGATCTTCTTGATAACGGTTACATTCAGCCGAGTGTTTCGCCATGGGGAGCCCCAGTACTTTTTGTTAAGAAGAAAGATGGGTTGATGCGTCTTTGTATAGACTATCGACAGCTTAACCAAGCGACAGTGAAGAATAAGTATCCTCTTCCGCGGATAGATGATCTGTTCGATCAGTTACAGGGTACTTCTGTTTACTCAAAGATTGATTTTTGGTCGGGATATCACCTGTTGAGGGTTAGAGATGAGGACATCTCTAAAACAGCATTTCGTAAATGGTATGGTCACTACGAGTTCTTGGTGATGCCATTTGGTTTGACGAATAATCCAGCAGTCTTCATGGATTTGATGAACATAGTATTTTGTGACTTTCTGAATAAGTTCGTGGTAGTGTTCATCAACGATATCCTGGTGTATTCTCGCAGTGTTGATGAGCACGTTTTCCATTTCCGTACAGTATTGCAGATACTGAGAGAGAGGCAGTTGTATGCTAAGTTGAGCAAGCGTGAATTCTGGATTGATCGAGCTATCTTTCTTGGTCATGTGATTTTACGAGACGGTGTAACCATTGATCCTAGTAAGACGGAAGCCATTTTGAATTGGTCGCGCCCGATGACAGTTTCGGAGATTCATAGTTTTCTTGGGATGGCAGGCTACTACCAGAGATTCCTGGAGAAATTTTCTCAGATTTCTAAGCCTTTGACGTAGTTGACGAGAAAGGATGTACCTTTCGTTTGGACGGCAGAGTGCGAGGAGAGTTTTTACGAGTTGCGGCGTCGTATAACTACAGCTCCAGTGTTGGCTCTACCATCTGGATCAGGTGGCTTTGTAGTTCACACTGATGCTTCTCTCCAAGGTTTGGGATGTGTGTTATCGCAGAGAGGTCATGTGATTGCCTATGCCTCTAGACAATTGAAGATTCATGAGGAGAACTATCCTGGACACGATTTGGAGCTTGCAGCCATTTTTTTTGCTCTTAAGATATGGCGTCATTATTTGTACGGTGAGAAGTTTGAGATCTTTACTGACCATAAAAGTTTGAAGTACTTGTTCACTCAGGCTGAGTTGAACATGAGGCAGCGTCGTTGGATGGATTTGCTGAAGGACTACAATTGTGAGATCAAGTATCATCCAGGCGCTTCTAATCCAGTTGAGGATGCTCTTAGCCGCAAAGTGTACGTGAGTTCGCTTCACACCAGCTCAATTGCGCGAGTGGTAGAGGAGTGTTGTTCCTTGTGTTTCACTTTTCAGCATAAGAAGGAACAACAGAGAGTTCGTGTTTCGTCAGTGCTTGCCAAACCAGCATTGTATACTCGTATACGTGAGTTGCAGGTCGTTGATCTGAAGACGCAGAAGTTAGCTCGTTTGGCTCAGTATGGGAATACTTCTGGTTTCCATTTACAGAATGATGGTCTGTTGTGTCTATCTGGACGTGTGGTAGTTCCTGATGATTCCATGTTACGAGAGGAGATTCTGTCTCAAGCTCACCGTAGTTAATTTTCTATACATCCTGGTAGCATAAAAATGTACAAGGATCTACGTACGAGGTTCTGGTGAAAAGGAATGAAGCGCAGTGTTTACCAGTTTGTATCTCGATGCTTTGTGTGTCAGCAGGTCAAGGCAGAATTTCGACGACCCGGTGGTTTGCTTCACAATTTAGAGATTCCTGAATGGAAGTGGGAGCATGTGATGATGGATTTTGTCACCCACTTGCTGATGTCTTCCAGGAACTGCGATGCTATTTGGGTTGTTGTTGATCGATTGTCGAAGTCCGCGCATTTCATGCCTTATAATTGGGACTTTAATTTTGATTGGATGGCACGTCTATATGTGAAAGAGGTTGTTCTTCTGCATGGAATTCTGTTGAGTATTGTCAGCGACAGAGATCCGAGGTTTACCTCTAGGTTCTGGGGTAGCTTCCAACGAGCTCTTGGCACTACTCTGAGTTTAAGTACAACATATCACCCAGAGACCGACGGGCAGAGTGAGAGGACTATTCGTACTCTCGAGGATATGCTTCGAGCTACAGTGATGGATTTTGGTCCATCGTGGCATGACCACTTGGCGTTAGGGGAGTTTGCTTATAACAACAGTTACCAAAACAGCATTGGCATGGCACTATTCGAGGCCTTATACGAACGCCGCTGTCGTACGCCTTTGTTTTGGGATGAAGTTGGAGAACGTCAATTCGAAGGTCCACAGATGATTCAGCAGATGACCGATGTAGTGGAGATGATCCGTTAAAGGATTAAGGCAGCCCAGGATCGACAGGCTAGCTATGCTAACACTCACCGCAGACCGTTATATTTTGAGGTAAGGGAACATGTGTTCCTGCGAGTGTCACCTTTCCGGAAGGTGATGAGATTTGGACTCAAAGGCAAGTTGCCACCAAGATTTATTGGTCCGTTCGAGATTCTTGAGAAAGTTGGAGACGTGGCTTATGGTTTAGCTTTGCCACCGTATCTTTCCAGTATCCATGATGTGTGTCACGTGTCCTTGCTGAGGCAGTACGTGGCGGATGAGTCGTACATCTTGCATCCGACTGAGGTGCAATTGGATCAGGATTTGTCCTACGTGGAGAAACCTCTCAGGATTCTTGACAGGAAGGACAAGATGCTTCGCAATAAGAGCATACCTCTAGTGATGGAGCAGTGGCAGTACAGAGGAACTGAAGAAGCAACTTGGGAACTGGAGAGACGGATGCGAGCTGAGCATCCAGAGTTGTTTTGATGTTTTGTAATTTTCTTTGTAAGAAAGATTTGTACATTGTAATGTTCAGTTGTAATGAAGAATAATTGTTGACTTTTCGTGTTTTCCTCTAGACTTAAATTTCAAAGACGAAATTTCTTAAGTGGGGGAGAATGTAGTGACCCGTACCCAAATTGAGTGATTAAGCGTTAATCACTAAGTCATTATCAAGTAAACAGGATTAAGGGAATTCTCGATGAATAAGCAGAGTCCAAAAACGAACTCAGAATGATCAGAAAAGGCCCGGAGGGTTGGGTGGAATGGAAGCAATGTTGAGGAACGGATGCAACGTTCTGGTCATCTGATGTCATCCGTGACGTCAGCAAGATGATGTCATTGCTTATGAACGTGATGTGACAACGGACGCAACGATCATCGAACAGACGTTCCGTTCGAGGATGGACGCAACGATGGGAGAACGGATGTTTCGTTCTGTGTCTATAAATAGAGGGTCCGAGTGCACATTTTACTCGCACCTCTCCCGTCTTCTCTCTCAATTCCTAGGCCTTCTAACTCAGATCTAGAGAATTCTAGATGCCCTATGGGGAATCCGAAAGTGGCATAGAGATCCAGGCGTCGTAGCGGAGCTGTGGCCTAGTTTTGAGGCAATCGAAAGAAAAGGGCAGACGACGGATGCAGGTATAACTTTGGCATCCTAAAAATATTTAGGAGTATGGAATAGCTTAGTTAAGGCTTTTAGAGCTCATTTAATGGTGCATGGGTATTTGCATTGTAGACACCTTAGTGTGGACTAGTAGGCGTGTGATCTAGACCAGTGGTGCTAGGAATTTCCTGCAGTGTTAGAGGTATGTAAGTACTGACCGAGATAGCCGGCATGATATATATGCTTTTATGTTGCATGAGTATGTGCTATATGTTTTACCATGTTTTACGGCTTTAGTACATGCATGTTTTTACAACATACTACATCTGGTATGATGTGAGTCATGACAGTTTCCATCGTTGATGAGTTACTCCTTATGGATTCATGTCTGGGGACACTCAGCCCTTGTTTTTGCTATCACTAAGAGCGACCACGACGGTGGAGTAGATGCTATAGTGGATAGGGAAATACACGAGTACCCCGCGGAGTCGCTCTCTTAGCACAGTATTGTGTATTCATGGCGCCCTGAGTAGACATTTTTAACAAGTATTTTAAAGTCATTTTCTTGCTGCATATTATTATATATATCATTTCTTTCGTATTGAGTGTTGTCGCTCACGCCCATGTGTTGGTTTCTTTTTGGTATTCCATGTGGCGGGGCAAGTTTGAGGCTGGACGGTCCAGGTGGCTCGCAGCAGGGTTGAGGTTGTTACCTGTTGCAGCGAGGTTTTAGTGGAAGGGTTTGTTGCCATAAAACTTTTGATCTAGTTGTATAAAAGTATCTTTACACTTTATTATCGTCGGTTGTATTCTGCTGATTGGATTTGTTGTATTTTAATTATTCCGCTCTTTATGCTTTTAATATTAATGTATGCACTATTTAAACTCTGATTAGGTAGTGGATCCGGGTAGGGTCGCTACAGGAGATTCCGAAAGTTAGGCCACACACACTTAGTAAGGTTTCACTAGTGTCTAGACACATAATCGCATTCATGAGATCGGAAATTCCGAAGATGAGATTGGAGCTTCCGATCAAGACAGTCTACCAATGTGGCTGACATGCAAAGATCGGAGTTTCCGATCGTCTCCTATAAATAGGGCATCCGAGATTCAGATTTCTTTGCCAATTCACATTTTTCCTCTCTTGTCTTGGTGTTTCTTGGGCGTTTCCAGCCATCTAGGCCTGGTCCAGGCGATAGCGAGGCTTTTTTGAAGTTGTAGAAGAGTCGTGTCCAAGAGTTAGGGCCTTCTACAGCAAAGGGCTGACAACGGACGCATAGATAGTCCTAGATCCCTAATAGTATTAGGAAAATTTCTACTAGCTTAGTTAAGACTATTAAATCAGTAATAATGATATATTAAATATTGTCTTGTAAGATTGGACCTAGTCTGGTGATACTAAGACTGCCTTAGTGATGTACATAAGTACTGATTGAGATAGCCAACGAGTATGCATGCTTATATATTGCATTTTATATGCTGATACATTTTTTACTACTTTGATATATTATGCTGCATGTGCATATTCATGTTGAGCCGAGTTTCATTCGAGATAGCCTTTGTAGAGGATCGTTCAACCCTATATTTCTTGATTATATTGTCTGATTCCGAGAGAAGTCGTGATGATGAGGAATGACGTTACGATGATCTGGACAAGTGTGTGGATGTACCCAGCGTAGTTGACCTCAAATGGTGCTACATGCTCATTGGCGCCTAGACTGAGCAGAACTTGTGATAATAAGTACCCAGTCATTTTTATGCATCATACTAGACTTGTATACTCGTGCTTATTGTATTGAGCGTGGTCGCTCACGTCCACTATTTTGTTTCTTTGACACCCTATTCGACGAGGCAGGTCTCAGTTTGGATGACGTCAGTGCGTTGAGGCAGGGTTGAGAGCTGGAGCTATGGTCGTAGTGAGTTTTTGTTAGTTCAGTGGTGTTGATACTGAGTTTCGATTTGGTTGTATTAAAAAGTTTATCGCTTTTAGTTTTAGTCACTGGTTGTATTCCGTGGATTTTATTTGTAAACCTGGTTTTAGTTTCCGATGTTTAATTTACTTTATCTCTTTGCTTAAGTTATCTTAATTGCCTGCTTATTAAGTCAAGTATTAGGTGATCCAAACAAGGTCACTACATGAAAGATATATTTGTTAGGATCAAGCCTTTACCACTACTGTCGATGATGTTTTCACCAGAGATAGTATTACTCGTTAAGATCTTATGTCCCTCTTTTACGACCTACATAGCCAACTAGGCAGGGCCAGCTCCAAGGAAAGACTTTCTAGGAGGTTGCCTAGACCCTCTCCTTGGTGCGGAGCCTCAATATTTAAATTTTATTTAATTTTTAATATTTTTTATTTAAAGTATTAGGTGTGTCTCTTAATATTTTTGTTAAAAATTTGAAATTGTGGTCAATTATTTTGTACTTTTTTCCACCTTTGTTTGGGTAAAAAAAACTTGTTTCTTACATATAAAAAAACCAGTCTTTTTGTCGATAAATTGCTTCATTCATGTGAATTAGATTGTTAAAATTGTGTCAACTATCTATCATTTTTATTGAAATTTTCTTGTCGATTTGTGTATTACATTTGCTATTTTATTTTTTTATTTATTTGGTTTTTGGTATCTGAGATTCTAAAATCTTGTAATTTTTTTATTACAATATTGGGCTAATTTTTACTCAAATCAATCATAATTATTCCTTTCATCTATTAGTATTTAAATTATAGTTTTTATTTTTTATGATAAAAATAAATTATTTACACTTTTTAGTTTGATTATTCTTATTCTGTTTGCATTATATGTTAATACATATCTGAATCCTGATATTAAAGAGTTCATTGAATTCTTCTTTAATTTCAAAATTTTTTCAATTTTGAATGTCATCGTTTACGTCATTAATTTTATTTGGAAGTATTTGAAATTTTTATGATTAGATAAAGTGATCGTATCGATATTTAATAAAAAAAAATATTATACAGAACTTTCTCTTGAAAATTAGCCTAGGGCCTTCAATTTTCTAGAGACGGTCTGCAATCTGATCAAGCATCGCAACATCAGCAACAATAGTTTGACGCACTAAAGCTTCCTAAGAGGTCACCTATTCCAATATATTTTCACTCATTAACCCAACAATATTTGTTAATAACTATACAATTCAAAAATTTTAAATTGTAAAGTAATCAAACATTACGTATTGATAATCAAATTAGGAACGATCATGATTTATTATAAAAAATTATGTTATTATTAATAATTGAATAATTGATCCTTTTATGTTCTCACGCCATTTTACTTTAATTTTGATATATTTTTTCTAGTTGATTGATGGTCATATATTAAAAAACAAGAGGGAAAATTGCTTTCGACCTTTATACTATTTTGGTTTGTTCTACTATCAAAATTGAGTTTTATTCCTTAAAAAACTCTCATAAAAATGGAATAAAATTACAAAAAAAAAGCAAAGACATCGGATTAATTAAGACTATGTGTAGGATCGAGTGCTTGTCGCTTTACCAAAAGCTATAGTTAGTGGTAATGGTGCAACTCAAATCTTTTAAACCATACAGCAACCCAAGTGTCATAGTTCATCTTTTAAACCGCACAGCAGCTCAAGCGCCATGGTGCCATGGTTCGATCGCTCTATCCAGCAGGGACAATTATTGCACCCAACAATCCCCCTCCTAATAATTATACTCCTTGCAATCAATAAGAATCGAACTCATGACCTTGAATTTGATACCAATATAGGATCGAGCGCTTACCTCTTTACCAAAAGTTATAGCTGGTGGTAATGTTGAAACTCAAATCTTTTAAACTGCACAATAATCCAAGTGTCATGGTTCGATCGCTCTATCCAGCAGGAACAATTATTGCACCCAACACTAAAATTTAATTATATTAAAGATCAAATTGGCAAAGAGAAAAACATTAACCACCAATACTACATTTTCCTTTAAAAAATTTTAAAGTTACAATACTACATTAGATCATTTCACGTGTCACTTTTGTGAGAAAGATCTCAAATTTGATCTGATCCATAAAAAATATTATTTTTCACTGTAAATATAATTCGAATAGATCTTTCTGAAACCTACTATTCTAAAATTAATAACTATCTACCCCGAATATATATATGTGTGTGCGCACACGTGTGTATGTGCGCGAGACATTGCTACTGTTAATTTCAAAATTATAATATGTGAAAGTAACTATTCATTAACGGTCTACATACCCTAAAAAGTAGTGCATATATTATTGAAGGGAGAATTTATTATTTTCTTTTTGAACGCATGAGGGAGAATTTATTAGAATCAAATTAAAGATGGAAGATAAATACAAATTTAAGATACCTAAAGTCTTTTATATACAAAAAAATAAATAAATTCCATCATATCCAAATGCTTTGTATATTCTTATTGCTTTGTATAAAGTAATCTTAGAATTATTTGGATTTTAGTTTTTATCCAGATTACTTTATTCTTCATCTCGATCCCTAACCTTTATTCCATAGTAAATATTCCACCATCTTTTACTCTTTTTTCCATCTTTATTTTTTTTTTAATTTTTTTTTGTCCTCACTCCCCTTGTACTGTACGTGCTGTGGGCTGTGGCACAATTAGAGCATATGATTTTGATTTTCTAAGAATTTTGTTTTGTAAGCTTCATGTTGATATTTGTTGTTTTTAGATAGAATTTGATTACCAAATGAGTCAAAACTGGTCTTACCGTAATAAATTATTTTTTCACATTTAGTTTGATTTTATTCCGACGCTATGTGATTAAGGGTGATATATCGTATCGTACCGAAAATCATATATATCATAGCGAAAATTACTGTATAAGAAAATATATACTGTTATCGTCGAATATTTTGGCATACCGAGATTCAGTATGATATATACCGTTTTATAAAAAAAACCTTATATATTTTTAATTGAATTTATTATTTAAAAATATATTATATTTTTTAATTATATACATATAGTGTTTTGGTATCTCAATATATATTCAAAATTTTCAAATTTCATACTGTTACCGTCTCGGAAAGTTCGATATCGTTATTATATGTTAGAATTGAAAATTTGTTTAGAGGAGGAATGAATACACTCTTTAAAATATTTTGAAAATTTTTGTGATAATAAGTCGAGTTACCACAAGCTTGATTATCTAATTTTGCCTAACAAATACTTGATGTAAGAACTGAGCTAGTCAGTGCAGGTTGATCACACAGTTGATCTGGTACAACTGTAGTGACCCAACCCGGATCCACTACCTAATCAGAGTTATAGTAAAAGCGCACGCAATAAAAGCTTAAAGCGTAAAGAGCGGATAATTAAAATACAACAAATCCAATCGGCAGAATACAACCGACGCTATCACAAGTGTATAAGTACTGTTATACAACCAAATCGAAGGTTCAGGGTAAATAGAAATCCCTACCCTCTACAACCTCGCACTCTCCAAAGCTCAATCCTGCTGAGAGCCGCCTGGACCATCCAGCCTCAAACCTGCCCCGCCACAAGGTACACAATACCCAAACACAGGGGCGTGAGCTAGAACGCTCAATACGAAGCAATGATATAAATACAAATATGCTCACACAGATGATTTAAAACTCAAGTGAAAACACTTGCTCATGGCGCCGGGAATATACAGTACCGGCTAGAGAGCTACTCCGCGAGGTACTCGTATACTCCATATCAGGGCTGAGCCAACCCTATCCTGACCCGAATCCAAAACTGGATACAAGTCCCATATGGAAACTGTCATACCTGACTCGAGTCCAAAATGAGATCATCGTTCCCTATGGAGACTGTCAATGACTCACATCTCTCCGGATGCAGTCACACGTAAAATCATGTATGTGCTAAGGCGGTAAAACATGCTAAAACATGATAAGCAATTATATCATGCCGGTTATCTCGGTCAGTACTTACGTACCTCTAACACTGCTGGTCAAACCTAGCTCTACTGGTCTAGACTCCAAGCCTACTAGTCGAGTCTACTAGCTACTACAATGCAAATATCCATGCATCAACAATTAAGCTCTAAAAGCCTTAACTAAGCTATTGCATACTCCTAAATATTTTTAGGATGCCAAAGCTATACCTTCGTCCGTCGTCAGCCCGCTGGTGTAGAATCACCTCAAAACTTAGGCACACCTCCGCTACGACGCCGGGATCGCTAGGCAACTTCCAGATTCCAAATAGGATGCCTAGAACTCCGTAGATCTAAGGAAGAAGGTTCGAAAACCAGAGGAAAGGAGGGAAAATCGGTGCACAGAATGAGGGCTCGGACCCCTTATTTATAGACGACGATCGGAGCCTCCGAACCTGGTTCGGAACGTCCGAACTCGATCGAAACTTCCGATCGCCCCTTCGGAACTTCCGATCGCCTGATATTACGTCAGCCATGACGTCACCTTGCTGACGTAACCGATGACGTGTACACTGATTCCGATCAGAGCTTCCGATCTTGCCGACGGAGCTTCCGATCTCGATCGGAGCCTCCGATCCTGGCACGGAGCTTCCGATCCACTTCGATCGTCCGAACTCCTCATCGGACCGTCCGGTCCTGCTGAACCAATTCAACTAGTTCGAGTGCTCTGAATCCATTTCTGAAGTCCGTTATCTCAACAGGAACTTACTTAATCATGTTTTACTTAATCTAAACATGATCACGTAATTAATTACTCATTTAATCACTAATCAGAAATGCGGGTTACTACATTCTCCCCCACTTAAGAAATTTCGTCCTCGAAATTTAAGCCTTAGAGGAAAACATAAATAGCTAACCAATGTATTTTATTACAACTGAAGAAGTATAAACTTGATACAAAGGAGTACAAAATCTCAAAATAACTCGGGGTGCTCGGCTAACATCCGGCTCTCCAACTCCCAAGTAGCTTCCTCTGTACCTCTGCGTTGCCACTGTACCATCACCAATAGTATACGCTTGTTACGAAGTACCTTGTCCTTCCTGTGAAGAATCCGTAGGGGTTTCTCCACATACGATAGATCTCGATCCACCTTTACCTCGGTCGAATGCAAAATATGCGACTCGTCCGCCACATACTGTCTCAACAAGGACACTTGGAACACATCGTGGATCTCCGAAAGATCGGGTGGCAAGGCCAGACGATAGGCAACATCCCCAATCTTCTCGAGAATCTCGAAAGGACCAATAAATCTATGTGTCAGCTTACCCTTGCGACCAAACCTCATCACCTTCCGAAAAGGTGACACACGCAAGAAAACATACTCTCCTACCTCAAAATGAAGTGGTCTGCGGTGATTGTTCGCGTAGCTAGCCTGTCGATCCTGGGCTGCCTTAACCCTGCGTCGGATCAATTCTACTGCATCAGTCATCTGTTGAATCATCTGAGGACCCTCCACCTGCCGCTCACCAACCTCGTCCCAAAACAAAGGTGTACAACAACGGCGTCCATAAAGAGCCTCAAATGGTGCCATGCCAATGCTGCGATGGTAACTATTGTTGTAGGCGAACTCCACCAAAGGTAAATGATCATGCCACGCTGGACCAAAATCCATCACCGCCGCGCGAAGCATATCCTTTAGAGTGCGAATAGTACGCTCCGACTGTCCGTCCGTCTCTGGATGATAAGCCATACTCAAGCTCAAAGTAGTACCAAGGGCTCGCTGAAAACTACCCCCAAATCTCGAGGTGAATCTCGGATCTCTATCGCTGATAATGCTCAACGGAATCCCATGCAATCGCACAATCTCCCGCACATACAATTGTGTCATCCTATCAAAGGTGTAATCGCGGTTACAGGGAAGAAAATGCGCTGACTTCGACAACCGATCCACGACAACCCAAATAGCATCACAATTACTGGAAGACATAGGTAAGTGGGTGACAAAGGCCATCGTCACATGCTCCCACTTCCATTCAGGAATCTCTAAGCTGTGAAATAACCCTCCGGGTCGTCTAAACTCTGCCTTGACTTGTTGACACACAAGGCATCGGGACACAAACTGATAAACGCTGCGCTTCATCCCTTTCCACCAAAATCGAGTGCGAAGATCCTTGTACATCTTCATGCTGCCGGGATGTACAGAGAATCGACTGCGGTGAGCTTGCAATAAGATCTCATCCCTAAAAGTAGAATCCTCGGGTACCACAACTCAACCAGAAAGACACAACAGACTGTCTCCTTGCAGATGAAAACCAAAAGTATTATCACCCTCAGCCAGGCGGGCCAACTTCTGAGTCTTCAGATCAGAATTCTGAGCTTCCCGGATTCGTCTGTATAGTGCTGGCTCTGCAAGCACAGAAGAGACACGAATCCCTTGTTGTTCTTTCTTATGACGGAACGTAAATCCCAAAGAACAACACTCCTCCACTGCCTTCGAAACTGAACTGGTATGAAGGGAACTCACATAAATCTTGCGACTAAGCGCATCAGCAACGGGGTTAGAAGAACCTGGATGGTACTTGATCTCACAATCGTAATCCTTCAACAGATCCATCCAACGACGCTGCCGCATGTTCAACTCAGCCTGAGTGAACAGATACTTCAAACTCTTATGATCGGTGAAGATCTCAAATCGTTCTCCGTACAAATAATGACGCAATATCTTAAGAGCAAAGACAATGGCTGCAAGCTCTAAATCATGTACGGGATAGTTCTCCTCGTGAGTCTTCAACTTTCTGGAGGCATAGGCAATCACGTGGCCATTCTGAGTCAACACACACCCCAAACCCTGGAGAGAAGCATCAGTGAAGACTACAAAACCACCTGATCTAGACGGTAAGGCAAGAACTGGAGCTGTCGTCAGATGACGTCTCAACTCATGAAAACTATCTTCACAAGCATCTGACCAAACGAAAGTAACGTCTTTCTTCGTCAACTGAGTCAAAGGCTTAGCTATCTGAGATAAATTCTCCACAAAACGACGATAGTATCCTGCTAAACCAAGGAAACTACGAATCTCAGACGCTGTAGTCGGTCGTGACCAATTCAAAATAGCTTCTGTCTTGCTAGGATCAACAGATACGCCATCTTGAGAAATGACATGACCAAGGAACACAACTCGGTCAATCCAGAAGTCACACTTACTCAGCTTCGCGTACAGCTGTCTCTCCCTCAAGACCTGCAATACAGTATAGAGATGGTAGGCATGCTCATCCATGCTGCGAGAATACACCAAAATGTCATCGATGAACACCACCACGAACTTATCCAGAAAGTCACGGAAAACTCGGTTCATCAGATCCATAAAAATAGCTGGAGCATTCGTCAAACCAAACGGCATCACTAGAAACTCATAGTGCCCATACCGCGTACGAAATGCTGTCTTAGGAACATCCTCCTATCGAACTCGTAACTGATGATACCCAGACCGAAGATCAATCTTCGAATAGACAGAAGTACCCTACAACTGATCAAAGAGATCATCTATCCGCGGAAGAGGATACTTATTCTTCACTGTCACTTGATTCAACTGACGGTAGTCAATACACAACCGCATCGAACCATCCTTCTTCTTGACAAACAGTACTGGGGCTCCCCATGGCGAAACACTAGGTCGAATATAACCCTTATCAAGAAGATCTTGCAATTGCTTCTGCAACTCTTTCATTTCTGACGGTGCCAATCGGTAAGGAGTCCTGGAAACCGGTGTAGTTCCTGGCACTAACTCAATGCCAAACTCAATCTCCCTAACTGGTGGCAAACCTGGAATCTCCTCCGGAAACACATCTGGAAAGTCACGAACCACTGGTATCTCTTGGATATCTGGCTCTCCTAAGGATGCGTCAATGGCGTAGATAAGGTAGCCTTCCCCGCCAGACTCTAACGCACGCCGGGCCTTCAGAGCTGAAACCACTGGCATCGGGGGTCGCGCTTCCTCACCATAGAAATACCATGACTTGTCATCCTCTGGACGAAACTGAACAAACCTCTGATAGCAATCCACTATCGCTCGGTAGGTAGTCAATAGATCTATCCCAATGATGCAATCGAAATCCTCCATCGCTAGAATCATTAGGTTAGCACTAAGCTGATGTCCCTCAAAATCCAAAACACAACCCCCAACTAGACGCTTGGCTAAAACCTCGCTCCCCATAGGAGTAGAAACCACTAATAACACGTCTAGAGTAATATATGGCAACTTATACTTCTTAGCAAAACGTGCTGAGACAAAAGAATGCGATGCACCGGTATCAATTAAAACATATGCAGGAAAACCACATAAACTAAAGATACCTGCAATCATCCGATCGCTGTCAGCCTCTGCCTGCTCCTGGTTAAGCACAAAGACCGGACCCTGGGTACGTGGCCTCAAAGAAGAATGACCCCGAGAAGGAGTCTGAGTAGGTTGTCTCTGAGACTGCTGCGGATGCTGGCGCTGCTGCGAATACTGCTGCTGGAAAGGTGGCTGCTGGTACTAAGGTGGCTGAACAGATGCCTGAGAACCTCCAGAACCACTCGCTGCCCCAATCAGCATAGGACAATCTCTCTTCATGTGACCCTCCTGGCCACACTGGAAACATGTAGTGGTCGATCGACCACACTGCCCTAGCGGATGTCTGCGTCGGCACTGACGGCAACGGTTCGGCCTTTGGCCACCAAAGTTATGCACTCCACTAGATCCAGAGGAAGAAGAAGAAGTACCTCCTGGCTTCTTGAAGGACTGTCCTCTCGGACCCAAAGGACTAGAGCTCACTGGCCTGGAAGAAGAATAAAGTCCCCAATTCCTCCAAATACTGTCCTCGGCCTGGCGACAACGGTCCACCAAATCCTCTTAAGTCCCATCGCCGCCCACAGCAACCATCCGATGAATGTCAGGATTCAAACCCTGAAGGAAATGATCAAACTTCGCCATAGAACTATCAGCAATATGAGGACAAAAAGGTAGCAGATCAAAGAACTTCTGCTGGTATTCCTCGATCGTCATCGTCCCCTGTCGCAACTCAACAACTCACTGGCTTTCGCCTGACGAAGAGCTGGAGGAAAATAAAATCTCTGATAAGCAGTACGGAACTCAACCCAAGTAGTTGCACCTCTAGCTGCTATGAACGGTGCGAAAGTAGATCTCCACCACTTCCTCGCTCTGCCCTCAAGCATAAAGGCAAGAATCTCCATCCTGTCCTCAGCCGTGCAATGGAACTCCTGGAAGCACAGCTCCATCCTCTCCATCCAATCCTCCGCCTCCTCAGCTGTTTCACCACCCGTCAAAGGCTTCGGGCTAACTTCCTTAAACCTACGCATGCTGACTCGCCTGCGCTCCTCGGGCTGTCCCCGACGTCTACGATCGTCCGGATCGCCCCAACGACCGCCGTCTACGCTACCGTGACTCTCGTCCTAATCTGCCATCTGTTACATAAGAACAGATAATTACTTAATCCGCTTTACGATATTCCCAGTGCAATGCGTCGCTCTGATACCAAAAATGTATTGACCCAACCCGGATCCACTACCTAATTAGAGTTATAGTAAAAGCGCACGCAATAAAATCTTAAAGCGTAAAGAGCGGATAATTAAAATACAACAAATCCAATCGGCAGAATACAACCGACGCTATCACAAGTGTATAAGTACTGTTATACAACCAAATCGAAGGTTCAGGGTAAATAAATCCCTACCCTCTACAACCTCGCACTCTCCAAAGCTCAATCCTGCTGAGAGCCGCCTGGACCGTCTAGCCTCAAACCTGCCCCGTCACAAGGTACACAATACCCAAACACAGGAGCGTGAGCTAGAACGCTCAATACGAAGCAATGATATAAATACAAATATGCTCACACAGATGATTTAAAACTCAAGTGAAAACATTTGCTCATGGCGCCGGGAATATACAGTACCGGCTAGAGAGCTACTCCGCGGGGTACTCGTATACTCCATATCAGGGCTGAGCCAACCCTATCCTGACCCGAATCCAAAACTGGATACAAGTCCCATATGGAAACTGTCATACCTGACTTGAGTCCAAAATGAGATCATCGTTCCCTATGGAGACTGTCAATGACTCACATCTCTTCGGATGCAGTCACACGTAAAATCATGTATGTGCTAAGGCGATAAAACATGCTAAAACATGATAAAATATATAGCACATACTCATGCAACATATAAGCAATTATATCATTCCGGCTATCTCGGTCAGTACTTACGTACCTCTAACACTGTTGGTCAAACCTAGCTCTGCTGGTCTAGACTCCAAGCCTACTAGTTCAGTCTACTAGCTACTACAATGCAAATATCCATGCATCAACAATTAAGCTCTAAAAGTCTTAACTAAGCTATTGCATACTCCTAAATATTTTTAGGATGCCAAAGCTATACCTTCGTCCGTCGTCAGCCCGCTGGTGTAGAATCGCCTCAAAACTTAGGCACACCTTCGCTATGATGCCGGGATCGCTAGGCAACTTCCGGATTCCAAATAGGATGCCTAGAACTCCGTAGATCTAAGGAAGAAGGTTCGAAAACCAGAGGAAAGGAGGGGAAATCGGTGCACAGAATGAGGGCTCGGACCCCTTATTTATAGATGGTGATCGGAGCCTCCGAACCTGGTTCGGAACGTCCGAACTCGATCGGAACTTCCGATCGCCCGATATTACATTAGCCATGATGTCACCTTGCTGACGTAACCGATGACGTGTACACTGATTCCGATCGGAGCTTCCGATCTTGCCGACGGAGCTTCCGATCTCGATCGGAGCCTCCGATCCTGGCACGGAGCTTCCGATCCACTTCGGATTGTCCGAACTCCTCATCGGACCGTCCAGTCCTGCTGAACCAATTCAACTAGTTCGAGTGCTCTGAATCCATTTCTGAATTTCGTTATCCCAACAAGAACTTACTTAATCATGTTTTACTGAATCTAAATATGATCACGTAATTAATTACTCATTTAATCACTATTCAGAAATGCAGGTTACTACAACAACAGTGAACGTATGCTTGCAGATCAAAATTTTGATCTGACCTCTTTTCGAATGTATGAATTTTTAAAAGACACAAATCTCTAGTTTCATAGAACGATGATTCAAAAGTCTTTCAAACCTTCATACTCCTCAAATACATATTGACGTGAGGTTCCAACGCCAAAAAATCTAGCCAATATTTATTCTAAAAATAGTCGACATTTATGTAGAGCATGTAACATGTCTTTTGTCATATTTCTCAAAATAGTACAGTGGTGCAGGGTTTATTTTGGATGATAGCTGAATACAGAACAACTACTTTATACATTTTTCATTATCTCCAACATGGATTGATATTTGAAACAGTTCTGGTAGATATTGATCTGATCCGGATAACTTGATCTAGAGCGAATTATTTAAACCAAATTATTATAGGTCAATTAAGTCTTTTGGTTTTGTTCTGTCCATTAGATCTCAACCAATCTGCTCGGACAACTTGATCTGCTAGAAGTTTGATTTATTTTATTATGTTTTTTATCATCACAAAAACTTGAATGTTTTTGTCTTAATACTATATTGTACAAAATATTTTTTGTATATTCGATAAATTCAATATTTATCGATACGATAATCTCGATATACCAAAAGTTTCGACATTTTTTCATGTATGTATTTGATTAGTCCATTGAAAATGGAAAAACATATGTAGAATAACCAATCTGTTTCATTAAGACTAAATTTTTAGAATAAGAAATTCATAGGGCAACAACTAACTCAGAGAACCAATTTTAAATTGTTGCTCGTTTTTCTATTTTATGTTTTATATTGATACACATTTCTATTCTCTGTGTATCTATCCACCACCTGTGTCTGGAGCAATGGAGTGTTTGGATGGGAGAGTGAATAAAAATCTCTAAAAATTTTGGATTTTGTAAACAATTGCGGCTTTAGCTAGGTTTGCAATTGGAATCAGAATTACCAATTAGCCGGATTCTGCAGATAAATTTAAAACGATTTTACAAAGCATTGAATAAATCTGTTAGACTTAGTGAATAGATTTTCTGATTGCAAAATAAATATAATACACTCTCCGTCTCTCTTATTTTGACTGCATTTTTTTTTAATATGTTCCAATTATATAGTTCAGTTTTCATATTTAGTGTTCTATTTCCAGTTTTTTTTTTACCAATTTATCACTATTAAATTAATATCATTAACTTCTTGAATAATTTTTTTATCACACTAAACTCTTCATTAAATAAGGACAAAATTGGAAATTATTTTATAAAATTTAACTTTCCAAAACTTTCATAATTATTTTCACAAGCTTAGATGAGTGGAATGAAGGAGTATAAATTATACAGTATAGTAAGTACGACAAGATTTGTTTGCACAAAAATTCATATGAGACGATTTCACCGGTTAATTTTGTGAGACAGATCTCTTATTCGACATGAAAAAGTATTATTTGTTATTCGAAAAGTATTATTTGCAGTGCTTGTATAAAAAAAAAAATACTTGCAACGCTTGTCCAATTTTGTTCACTTCACAATTTTAGTTAATTGGTTAACTCACTGTTGCTTTAAGCTATTTATTCTACTAATTAAACTCGGGGTATTTTTTTTTACAGAGAAAATTATAGTCAATACACTCGGTGTGTTTTGTTTTTATCCCCTCTATATTAAAATATATATAGTTAGAGGAACCTAGAGTTTCTCTGAAACTATTGTGCGAGCAGGGACCCCTACGTTGCTGAGGGATTTTTCGCTCAATCAAATCATTTGGTTTGATCTGGGCGCTGTGGTAATTACGTTCATTATATGGATCCGGATGAGATTACACGACTTGTGAATGAAATAAAGTTGACAACTGCTGATGACGGGAAGATCACTCTCCATACGGAGGAGTTGAAACTTGGGGAGAACCGTGTGGCTAGTTGTCTTTTAGCACGGGTTATATCGGTAGTGAATCGGGAGGCATTCTGGACACAGATTCCACGCATCATGCAATTGAAGAGAAAGGTCGAGGTTGAATTTGTTGGCGACAATACCTTTTATTCGATTTTACTTTAGAGACCGATAGAAAAAGGGTATTCAATGAAGTGCCATGGAATTTCTTTCAAGATCTGATTGTGATAAAAGATCCCCATGGTATTGATGGTCCATGCAATACGATAGCCCTTTTTTCAGTGTCACAATGTGCCAATTGCTTTCCTAAACAAACGTATCTGTAGGGACCTGACCTGGATCACCTATTACAAAGAGACTTTAAGCATGTCATTAAATTAAACAGATAAACAACATCAAATCTAAAAGCGGAAACTTAATCGAATGCATACTAAACCGACAGAATACAACTGATAAATAAAACTCAAGGCAAAAGAATAATATACAACGCAATCGAATCAAGTAAAGATAACATAAATCAACTTAACCTAACTACCGGTAACCCCTGATCCCAAGCCCTGGTCACCGACCAAATGCTGATCCAACTCTTGGTCAACCTGCAAATCTGCCCCTTCGAATGAGATGCCCATGATAAACAGAGCAGACGTGAGCGACCATCGCTCAGTACAATAAGTACGACTATACAACTAATATGATGCATGCAAAGGACTCGGTATCTGGTAAACTGGCAAGTCCTGCTCATTCTAGGCTCCAATGAGTGTCTAGTACCATCTGGGGGTCAACTCAGCTGGATAACTACCCACACTCGTCAAGATAACGTAGCATATACAAGAATATATGTTTTTAATGACATTTAAAATTGTCATGGTATACTACTTATCCTGACACTTTTGATATCATGACAATAAGTAAAAATGTCCTCTATAGTGATGTCGTCTAAAATCTTATGATATTTTCTAGTGTCACTGTAACATAAAAATAATCACACCACTAATGTCATGAATAATTGTTATAAGGACAAAACGAGTGTCGCCATAAGATTTATAACGACATTTATAGGTGTCATTATAAGATTTGTAACGACATTTATAAATGTCATCTTTTCATATAATATAAATGCATTCGACTTATGAGGAAATTTATAAGCATAATCTTTTAATATTTTTTAAATACATCACAAATTTGATATTTAGAAACAACCCAAAAGCCTAAAAATTATTAATTATTGATATTTATCGAAATACTTAATCAAAACAACAATTTATTATCGAACAATATTTAGATACATAGAACTCATATAAACCTTCTCATAATGTATCAACAAGCTACTTTCTCATAATGTATCAACAAGCTACTTTCTCATAATGTATCAACAAGCTAAGTACACTAAAATCAAATGACTTAATAATAACAAGAGAAGCCAACGTTGTTCTTCAAAACATCCTTCAACATCTGGACAAATGCTATGATGAAATTCATTTGGCCATAAGCTTGGCTTAATCTCTGTGAACTTTTGATCAAATCGAGCCTCCAACCTAAAAGATAAAATAAGCTAGCAATTATATTCTTATTTCAACTTTACAAAATGATTACTGTAGTAACCCATATCCGAAATTAATTATTAATGGATAATTAATCATGTGATCATGTTTAGATTAAGTAAAATATGATTAAGAAAATTTCAGATGGATTAACGAACTTCAGAAATGGAGTCAGAATGATTGGAAATGGCCCAAAGGGTGACCAAGAACGAAAGCAACGTTCGTGGATCGGACGCAACGTTCTTGTCAGCTGATGTCATTCGTGATGTCAGCAAGATGGCGTCATTGATTACGAACGTGATGGGACAATCGGACGCAACGATCGTGGAACAGACGCAACATTTGAGAATGGACGCAACGATGTGAGAACAGACGTTCCGTTATGCATCTATAAATATGAGATCTGAGGCCTCATTTCAACTCGCCTCTCTCCTCTCCTCTCTTCTCTCTCTTTTCTTAGCCTTCTAACTTAGATCTAGGGAATTCTAGGCAGACTATTGGGAATCTGGAAGTAGCGGAGAGATCCCGGCGTCGTAGTGGAGCTGTGCCTAAGTTTTGGAGGCAGTCGCTATCAGTTGGCTGACAACGGACGTAGGTATAGCTTTGGATTCATAAAAATATTTAGGAGTATAAAATAGCTTAGTTAAGTCTTTTAGAGCTTAATGAATGATGCATGTATATTTGAATTGTAGAGCTGATGATAAGCTTGGAATCTAGAGTGAGACTACTAGGAACTGTCTGTAGTAAGGAACGTAAGTACTGACTGAGATGACCAGCATGATATATATATTATATGTGTTGCATGAGTATGTGCTACTTGTTTTATATGTTTTACGGCTTTAGCACATGCATGTTTTTACGGTATACTACATGTGGTACGATGTGAGTCATTGACAGTTTTTATAAGGAGCTTGTAACTCATCATGGACTAGAGGCGGGGATTGACAGTTTCCATATGAACCAAGTGTCCTATTTTGGATTCGGGTCAGGATTGGGGAGACTCAGCCCCTGGTTTTGCTATCACTAGGAGCGACCACGACGGTGGAATAGACGTTATAGTCGGTAGGAGAATATGGGAGCGTGTGAGACCTCAGTTCTAAACAACTAATCTCAGATTAGTCAACAATTAAGCATACAAGATCCAAGACTAAAAACAAAGCAAGAATTTTTTTTTTTTAAAATAGGGCTGCGCTCGCTCGCATGAACTCGTGCGGTCGAGCGCACCAAAAATTCCTCAAGTTCTGCCGGGAAAAATCAATCCATGCGCTCGATCCTATGAACTCATGGAATCGAGTGCACCAAAAATTTGAACTTCTCTTCCTCGAAAATTGAAGGGCCGTGCTTGATCCTACGTACTCATGCGATCGAGCGCGCCCTCTGCCCAGAAAATAAAAACAGAACACTTAGCAAGGCTAACCAATTCCAATCAAGGCCATTCATTACTTCAAAACATAAACATGCATTACAACTCAATTCCTCCAATTAGTACATGAAATTCTGGAGTTCAACAATTGCTCAAAAGTAGAGAACATGCAACAACAACATAACGACGAAGTTTGATAACTAAACATATTCTAACATAACTAGGTTGACATGCTAAAATCGACTTCTAAACCGAGTCCCACAACTAACTCTCCCTCTTGTTGCTAACCGGGCCTTTGCTGACTTGATTCTGCCTCACCTATTGCCAAGTACACATACAAAACAAAGCAACAACCGGATAACCAGTAAGAAAGAGATTCCCAGTAAAAGCAACATAACACATAATATAACAACAAACATGATTTCAAGGTAACAACGAAATGAAATGCATGTATTTAAATCGGGATATCAATTCTGATAAATGAGGGATTGCTGCTGAGCTTTTGGGATCCCAAGGATGAGATCACGTAACGACTCACCGACTCTCCCAATCGAGGTGGTGCCACGTATCCCACTCCCCTAGACTTTGGTGCAACTATAAGGAGTATGCTGACACTAGGTAAACCTCTACACCCAGGCCACTCACAGTATAACCCCCAAAACTTCTAAACAAAAAGGGTTGTTCTGCCCGCTTAAATCAAAGTTGGCTCAAGATGAATGCATAACAAAACATAAACATAAGCCACATAATAAGAGTTCATTCAATCAAAAAAATACAAGTTCCACATGCTAGAACAAGTATTGATACAATATGTGATTTGAAGGGAAACTCGAGAACTAGATGTCCCGAGTATGCTATCCCGCTAAGGATGACTGTTTTTACCTTTCAATGCAGTAGTTCCAACTCCGGATAAGCTACAACAAAATATTGTATCAAAGACTATACAATCTAAACAACTATGGTTCAAGGTAAATCTCTTTACCGTTCTTCGTCCAATCTCTTGACGATCAAATGCTGTTAACACCGGCTTGACAAACTCCAAACGAATCTGTACGGAGACAATAGATGATTAAAAACAACGATCAAACTCACAAACCAAAGTTCAACAACTCAAAAATGGTTCGAAATCCCAAAACTCAAACCGGCGGCATAACGACTAAAACTGAACAAACCGGAAACGCAGATAGCAGTTCAATATTGATAACAACTCGTATCAATGCTAATACAACAATAATATGGCAATTCCAACAAATCTCAAAACCTCTTTTTCGAAAAAGACTTCCAAAAATCATAACAATTCCGAACGTCGCTCTATTTCAAAATCGACAGATAATAAATGATCAAAACTCTGCCAAGAACAACATACTCGAATCTCAAACGATTCTAACAACATCCGAAAAATAGAACGTATCTGATCGTAGAAAAACTTACGATATAACGGAGCTCTCGCTGTAGTGATCGCTAATCTGCCTTCAGAAATAAATTCCAACGGCCGGATCGAGCTCGGACTGAAATCCCAAAGCTTGAAAACCTAAAGAGGCGTCTTTAATGGAGGAAAATAGGCTAAGGAAGAATATGGCGTCAAGAAACAAGTCAAAACTCTTATAAATATCTAATAAACTTGGTATTTGTATTTTAGTCCCTGAAAAATCCAAAATTTGCAAAATGGATCCTGATCAAAATCAAGTCGGCACTTGAACTCTGTAATCTCTGATTAACTCAAATAAACTCATTTAAGATAAAAACGGGGTGTTACAATTCTCCCCCACTAAGAAGAGATTTTATCCTCGAAATCAATACGAATCACAACTCATAAGATAGAATAAAGAACTACAGACAGTAAGAAGAACTCACGTCATCCGAATAACTCCGGAAATTGCTGTCTCAATTCAGATTCTGTCTCCCAAGTTGCTTCCTCGACCCCGTGACGGCTCCACTGCACTTTCTCCAACGGAATCAACTTGGTTCTGAGCTGCTTCTCCTTCCGATCAAGGATCTGAATCGGTCGTTCAAAATAGCTCAGAGTCTCATCTAACTCGGCTTCATCAAGCTGAAGAATATGAGAAGGATCTGGATGATACTTCCGCAGCATAGAGACGTGAAAAACGTCGTGAATACCAGATAAAGACAGAGGAAGTGCAAGCCTGTAAGCAAGATCACCTATCTTCTCGGGAATCTCATACGGACCGATGAATCTCGGAGATAACTTCCCTCTCTTCCCAAATCTGACAGTACCTCTGAAAGAAGAAATCTTAAGGAATACATGGTCTCCCTGCTCAAAACTCAGAGGTCTGCGCCTGACATTCGCATACTTCGCCTATCTATCTTGAGCTGACTTCATTCTCAACTGAATGATCTTAACTTGCTCTGCCATATCTCTAAGCATATCCGGTCCCAAATCAGGTGACTCGAACAAATTATCCCAAAACAAAGGAGATCGGCACTTCTTGCCGTATAAAGCCTCAAAAGGTGTCATACCGATACTCGCTTGGAAGCTGTTGTTGTAAGAAAACTCGACAAGAGGCAAAGAATCTTGCCAACTAATGCCAAAGTCTAGCACTACCGCTCGCAGCATATCTTCTAACGTCTGGATAGTCCGCTCTGACTGTCCATCGGTCTGAGGATGATAAGCTGTACTCAGATGCAATCGAGTACCAAGTGCTTCCTACAGACTATGCCAAAAGTGCGAAGTGAATCTAGGGTCTCGGTCTGAAACGATCGACTTCGGCACACCATGCAATCTTACAACATTGCTATCATACAACTCAGCCATCTGATCATGATGATACGTCATCCTGTACGGAATAAAACAAGCAGACTTTGTCAATCGGTCGATCACTACCCAAATAGCATCGCATCCTCGAACAGATCGTGGTAGCTTCGTGACGAAATCCATAGAGATATGATCTCATTTCTATTCAGGAATTGATAGACTGTGCAATAGACCACCCGGTCGCTTCCGCCCTGCTTTCACTTGCTGGCAGTTCAAACACCGAGATACAAACCTCGCAACATTGCTCTTCATCTTCTTCCACCAAAACTGATTCTTCAGATCGTTGTACATCTTCCGACCTCCAGGATGAACACTGAACCGACTGCAATGAGGTTCTCGGAGAACACGATGTCTCAACTCCAAAATATCAGGCACAACAATACGGTTATTCACAAACAACACGTCATCTCTAACCTGGAATTCAGACTGATGCCCAGATCTGACTTTCTCTACTGAAACCTGAATGCTCGGATCAGACTTCTGTGCTTCTTTGATTGCAATAAACAACTTCGGCTCGGCTTGAATAACAAACACTCTGATAGTCTCTCTATCTGTTTCAAACTCTAAACCAGAAGTGCAACAATCATCGATCAACCGAGAAACACCAATAGTAGAAAGAGATAAAGAACATAGCTTTCGGCTCAAGGCATCTGCAACTTCATTCGACTTTCTGGGATAATACTTGATTTTGCAGTCGAAATCCTTCAACAGATCTAACCATCTTCTCTGTCTCATATTAAGCTCTGCCTGTGAAAACAAATACTTAAGGCTCTTATAGTAAAAAAAGATCTCGAAAGTCTCGCCATAAAGATAGTGACGCCAGATCATCAGAGAAAAAACAATCGCAGCTAGTTCAAGATAATGAACCGGATATCGAGTCTCGTGCGGTTTCAGCTGCCTCGATGCATACGCTATCACATGCTTATGCTGCATAAGGGCACAACCCAAGCCTTGGTTAGAATCATCACAATAGACTGTGAAACCTCTAGTACCTTTCGGAATAGAAAGAATCGGAGCACTGGTTAGTCTCCTTTTCAGATCAACAAAGCTAGCCTCAAAATCTGCAGTCCAGACAAAAGGCGCATTCTTTTGAGTCAGCTGGATAATCGGCTTGGCAATAGAAGAAAAACCCTCGATGAGTCGGCGATAATAACCAGCTAATCCCATAAAGCTTTGGATCTCAGGTACTGATGTCGGTCTAGGCCAATTCATAACCACTTCAATCTTGCTGGGATCGACAGAAATCCCATCTCCTGAAATAATATGACCGAGAAAGACAACTCGATCCAACCAGAATTCACACTTAGAAAACTTGGCAAACAACTGCTCAACTCGCAAAATCTGCAATACGATCCTCAAATGCTCTGCATGGTCAGTACGGTTTTTTGAGTAGATAAGAATATCATCGATGAAGATAATAACAAACTCATCTAAATAACGCTGAAAGATACGGTTCATCAAACCCATAAAAACTGCTGGAGCGTTAGTCAAACCGAATGGCATGACTATAAACTCGAAATGACCATACCTCGTTCTGAATGCGGTCTTAGGAACATCTTCCTCTCGCACTCTCAGCTGATGATAACTTGACCTCAGATCAATCTCTGAATAGACAGAAGAACCCTGCAGATGATCAAAAAGGTAATCAATTTGGGGTAAAGGATACCTTTTCTTAACTGTAGCCTGATTCAACTGACGATAGTCAATACAGAGCCGCATAGAACCATCCTTCTTCCGAAAAAACAGAACAGGAGCGCCCCAAGACGATACACTAGGTCTGATGTTTCCCTTGGCAATCAAATCCTCAAGCTGCTCCTTTAACTCTTTCAGTTCAATAGGTGTCATATGATAAGGAGCTTTGGAAATAGGTTGAGTACCTGACACCAAATCGATGTTGAATTCGATCTCTCGAATAGGTGGCAATCCAGGAACATCTTCCGGGAACACATCAGCAAATTCTCTAATCACTGGTATATCAACCAAATCAGGGCTAGATTTCAGTACATCAACTGCATACACCAAAAATCCCTCTGCACCTTTCTATAACAAATGAGTCATAGATAACACTGAAATCAAAGGAATTCTAGAGCGAGAACCCTTACCGAAGAATTTCCACTCGTCTGCCATTTCAGGTCTGAACCTGACAACTTTCTGAAAACAATCGATGGTTGCCTTGTACTTGGTTAAAGCATCTATACCGACAATACAGTCAAAATCTGACAGCCCAAGTACAATACAGTCGAACTCTAACAAATTTCTCTCAAAACAGAGTTCACAGTTCCTGACCAATCGGACAGAAACAATTCCTCCACCCAAAGGTGAAGTAACAACTACTACAGTAGACAATAACTCAGTAGGCAAAGCATGAAATAACACAAATTTCTCAAAGATAAAGGAATGGGAAGCACCTGTATCTATCAAAACATGAGCAGAATAACCGAAAATCGAACAGTTACCTGCTATAACATCATCCGGCGCTGCCTGAGCCTGATCCTCGGTTAGAGCAAAGACTCGTGTCTGCTGTCTCGGAGACTGGTTCGCACTAGGGTTACATCTCTGTCTGTTCTGCTGCTGAGGCTGGAAAGATTGAACTGCCGAAGACTGCCTCTCAGACGGAGCTGTAGGTCTAGATGAACTCCCACTCTGAGCTCGATCTCTACTACGCTGAGGGCACACCTTAGAAAAGTGTCCCGGTTGCTGACAGGTGTTGCAGTTCCCGAAGACTCCCACACACTGATCCGGTGAGTGTCTTCCCCCACACTTGCTGCAGTACATGGATGAAGATCCAGAACTCTATCCTGAACCGAATTGTTTGGAACCACTAGAACTAGAAGAAATGTTCCCCTGCCTCTTGAACTGTTTCCCCCTTGCTTTGTACTGATCCCTTCTATTTCCCCCACTGTTTCCACCTTCGTACCTCTGCTGTTGATTCTGATAATGAGGTGGTTGATTCTGATGCTGAGAGGGTTGGTTCTGAGACTGCCTCTGCTGCTGATGCACCATCTGATTACCTCTCTGCCTCCACAAGCCCGCTTCAGCTCCCTTTGCATGATTCATGGCATCTGCAAAGTTATCTGGCCTAGTAGTATTCACCAACGTGAAGATGTCGGGATTCAAGCCGTTAATGAACTGATCGGCTTTGGCTTCTTCACTGTCGGCAATGTGCGGTGCAAAACGCAACAAGCTATCAAACTTGGCTACGTATTCCTCAATATTCAGATTCCCATGCCTTAGATTGGCAAAATCTGCTCCCTTGTCCTTCCGGTACGAAACAGGGAAAAATCGCTTATAAAACTCAGTTTTGAAAAGAGACCAATTGACAACTGTACCTCTGTTCTCCATGGATCTCTTTGTCGTGATCCACCAGTTATTGGCAACACCACGAAGCTGATGAATGACTAACCTGGTTCGGCGATCATCTGTGTAATCAATGGAATCAAACAACTGATCAATGTCATCCAACCAACTCTCACAGTCAACTGGATTCTCAGTACCCATCAACAACGGCAGATTAAACGACTAAAACCTCTTCAGCAAGGTTTCTATTGGCGTCGCTGTAGCATCAAACTGATCAACTTCAGTGCTATCTTGTTCAGTCGTAGGAATGACGGGCGGTGTGTTTCTGTTAATCACTTGACAAGGACCCATCTGATAATCAAAGGTTAGGACACAAGATATCTCAATCGCTACAATTCGGTGCCCTTACAACCGCTTGGAATACCGGATACCAGTCGATAACAGAAACAATTATATCTCAAGTAGTTCATACTTTATAAATTAAATCGCAAATCATGTAATTCGATTAATTCTCAAATAATAAAGCATGCTCCCATGGTATTAATTAAACAATTAAAGAACTCAAACACATGCGAGGAGCCAATACATGCGGACTCGAACTACCCCGCCCACTCTAGTTCAACCAAGAATCTTAATTCTCTGATACCACTTAATGTGAGACTTCAGTTCTAAACAACTAATCTCGGATTAGTCAATAATTAAGCATACAAGATCCAAGACTAAAAACAAAGCAAATTTTTTTTTTTAAAATAGGGGTGCTCTCGATCGCATGAACTCGTGCGATCGAGCGCACCAAAAATTCCTGAAGTTCTGCCGGGAAAAATCAATCTGTGCGCTCGATCCTACGAACTCATGGGACCGAGCGCACCAAAAAATTGAACTTCTCAGCCTCGAAAATTTAAGGGTCGCGCTCGATCCTACGTACTCATGCGATCGAGCGCGCTCTCTGCCCAGAAAATAAAAACAGAACACTTAGCAAGTCTAACCAATTCCAATCAAGGCCATTCAATACTTCAAAACATAAACATGCATTACAACTCAATTCCTCCAATTAGGACATGAAATTCTGGAGTTCAACAATTGCTCAAAAGTAGAGAACATGCAACAACAACATAACGACAAAGTTCGATAACTAAACATGTTCTAACATAACTAGGTTGACATGCTGAAATCGACTTCTAAACCGAGTCCCACAACTAACTCTCCCTCTTGTTGCTAACCGGGCCTTCGCTGACTTGATCCTGCCCCACCTGTTACCAAGTACACATACAAAACAAAGCA
Source organism: Henckelia pumila (assembly GCF_033568475.1). Lineage (NCBI taxonomy): Eukaryota > Viridiplantae > Streptophyta > Magnoliopsida > Lamiales > Gesneriaceae > Henckelia > Henckelia pumila. The sequence continues at coordinate 177,092,032 of NC_133123.1, forward strand.
ACAACCGGATAACCGGTGAGAAAGAGATTCCTAGTAAAAGCAACATAACACATAATATAACAACAAACATGCTTTCAAGGTAACAACGAAATGAAATGCATGTCTTTAAATCGGGATATCAATTCTGATAAACGAGGTATTGCTGCTGAGCTTTTGGGATCCCGGGGATGAGATCACGTAACGACTCACCGACTTTCCTAATCGAGGTGGTGCCACGTATCCCACTCCCCTAGACTTTGGTGCAACTATAAGGAGTATGCTGACACTAGGTGAACCTCTACACCCAGGCCACTTACAGTATAGCCCCCAAAATGTCTAAACAAAAAGGGTTGTTCTGCCCGCTGAAATCAAAGTTGGCTCAAGATGAATGCATAACAAAACATAAACATAAGCCACATAATAAGAGTTCATTCAATCAACAAAATACAAGTTCCACATGCTAGAACAAGTATTGATACAATATGTGATTTGAAGGGAAACTCGAGAACTAGCTGTCCCGAGTATGCTATCTTGCTAACGATGACTGGTTTTACCTTTCAATGCAGTAGTTCCAACTCCAGATAAGCTACAACAAAAGATTGTATCAAAGACTATACAATCTAAACAACTACGGTTCAAGGTAAATCTCTTTACCGTTCTTCGTCCAATCTCTTGACGATAAAATGCTGTTAACACCGACTTGACAAACTCCAAACGAATCTGTACGGAGACAATAGATGATCAACAACAACGATCAAACTCACAAACCAAAGTTCAACAACTCACAAACGGTTCGAAATCCCAAAACTCAAACCGGCGGCATAACGACTAAAACTGAACAAACCGAAAACGCAGACAACATTTCAATATTGATAACAACTCGTATCAATGCTAATACAACAATAATAAGGCAATTCCAACAAATCTCAAAACCTCTTTTTCGAAAAAGACTTCCAAAAATCATAACAATTCCGAACGTCGCTCTATTTCAAAATCGACAGATAATAAACGATCAGAACTCTGCCAAGAACAACATACTCGAATCTCAAACGATTCTAACAACATCCAAAAAACAGAACGTATCTGATCGTAGAAAAACTTATGATATAACGGAGCTCTCGCTGCAGTGATCGCTAATCTGCCTTCAGAAATAAATTCCAATGGCCGGATCGATCTCGGACTGAAATCCCAAAGCTTCAAAACCAAAAGAGGCGTCTCTAATGGAGGGAAATAGGCTAAGGAAGAAGATGGAGTCAAGAAAAAAGTCAAAACTCCTATAAATATCTAATAAGCTTGATATTTGCATTTTAGCCCCTGAAAAATCCAAAATTTGCAAAATGGACCTTGATCAAAATCAAGTCGGCTCTTGAACTCTGTAATCTCCGATTAACTCAAATAAACTCATTTAACATAAAAACGGGGCGTTACAGAGCGGCACGGCGGATTAGCTATCCGGCACATCCCTGCATATTCTTGTCACCCTGAGTATATTGTTTTACCTTAGTTTTAAATATACTTGTGTGCTGCATATATTTTATATATCATTGCTTCCGTATTGAGCATAGTCTCTCACGTCAAGTATTTTTTGTATGTCTGGACACCCCATTCGACGGAGCAGGTGTAGGTGCAAGATTGAGTACAAGGAGCTTGGAGAGGCCAGTGACTCTGGAAGACAGCACGATTCGCTGTAGGTCTTTACCCTTAGGATTATTTGTAATTCGATTGGGTTGTATATTGGTTATTTAACCGGTTTTATTCTGCCAGTATGCTTTTATTTAAGTCTTCCGCAACGATTTATTTTAAATGCTTGCTTAATTATGCTCTAAATTTGATTAGGCAGTGGATCCGGGTTGGGTCGCTACATTTATTGGTATCAAAGCTGCATTCAAGAGACTGGGGATATAGTACTGAGACTTTGGATTATCCTTGTAGGATTGGTGAGACCTAACGAAGGATGATTTGGTTCTTCATTGCCGAGATTTGCGGTAGAAGTCTTTACTATAAGGAATTCAATAGTGATGAGAACACCAGTAGTAGCATATCGATAGATAGGCTGACTTTTGTGAACGGTTCATCATTTGATGCATTGGAATGCTGATCGAAGAACATATGGATTTCAGCCGGGGAAGACTGGAAGAGGAGAACGAGTATATCGTGTCAGATACATCTGAGGACTTTTTGAAAAGAATGGTGTGTAACAACCCATGTGGTTCCAGTCCGAAGAGATTCTCCAATCGTAGTTGGAGAGATTGTCATAAAGACCTTCACCAGGGAATGCCTCGAGTGGCTAAGTCATGACTGGGTGACTGGGTCTAAGAGTAAGGTCATTAAATACATTCAAGACATGATTTTATCTGTATGCTTATATCGATGCGTTCGGTAGGCACACGGGAAATTTCATGTTCAAACTCATGAATAAGTTACAAGAAGAACGCTGATGGTAGATCGTGAGCAGAAGAGGTCGATTGACAGGCACTGATGTAGAGCATAGCTGGTTAGCACCCACGGATCATTTCTCCGGATGTCTTTGCAGGAGGACGGGTAGAGAGATTTGGTCAGGAGTACACTAGTATTGATGCGTGTGTCTATTAGAAGTTTCATGCTTAAGAAACGAAGACTAGTATGATGATTTTAAATATTGTATCGTTGTAGTTGTAAACAATATTTTAGTTGTAATGAATCATCAGAATTTGCTTGTATCATTTCAAGTTATTGGTTGTACATTTTTGTTGTATTTTTGGAATACTTAATTTGTATTACATGGGATTGTAATAAAGAAAATTGTACATAACTTGAAACAATGACACATGCATTATTTGAGAATTGTCCAGCGCTTCGTGGATAACTGCAAGTGATTTTACTAAGGTTAGCTTAGTTTAGTTGATTAGTATTCAACTTATGCTACTTATGGATTTTGAGTAAGCCAGCTGTAAATGTTTGACTTGTGGTTAGTCTAGGCTTTTCCTAAGATTGACCTAGTTAGTCAGTGAACTAAGTTAATTCCAGCGATGAGTTGATTCATCAGTGGGCATGAGTTGTGTTCTAGGTTGTTTCCTTAGAACAGTAGTTTGATGACCTTCATAGGTTCAGACTTCGTGATGATGGGTTTTCATCAGGATGCCAGGTCCAGTATATGCCGAGAGTTGTGGACCATGACCATGATTTGACGTGTAACGCCCCGATTTTATCTTAATCGACTTTATTTGAGATAATCGGAGATTTCAGAGTTCAAGAGCCGACTTGATTTTGATCAGGGTCCTTTTTGCAAATTTCGGATTTTTCAGGGACTAAAACGCAAAAAATGGAATTGTTATAATATCTAGACTTTGACTAAGTCTCCCATTCTCCCTTCATCCCTCCCAAACATTTCTCTCCCCCATTGAAGAACTCAACGTGAGTTTCAAGCTTTTGGATTTCCTCCCGAGCTCGATCCGTCCGTTAGAAATTATTTCTGAAGGCAGATTAGCGATCACGGCTGAGAGAGCTTCGTTATACCGTAAGTATTTCTCCGATCGGATATGTTTTGTTTTTCGGAGGTGGTTAGAATCGATTTAGATTCTCGTATGTTGTTCCTGGCGGAGTTCTGATCGTTTATTATCTGTCAGTTTTGAATTAGAGCGACGTTCGGATTTGTTATGAATTTTTGAAGGGATTTTCGAAAAAGTGAGTTTTGTGATTGGTTGGAATTGGATTGTTTTGGTTGAATGTTGATTGATATGAGTTTCTTAGAGTGATATTATGCTGTTTGCATTTTCGGTTAGTTGAATTTATAGCCGTTATGCCGCCGGTTTGAGATTTTGGAAATTGGAGATTCGTTTGAGTTTTTGGGAGTTTCTCGTTTTGAATGGATTGATATTGGATTGATTTTATCTCCGCAGATTAGTTGAAGATCGTGGAGTTCCGAATTGGCAACTTTCGAATCGTTGAAGAGTTGATCGAGGTTTGGTATCGAGTTGATCCATCCTCGAAAGTTGAATTGAATTATCTTTATCGTTGAACTTGATTTGGAATGGAATTTTGATTTGGAATTCTTGTATCGATGTTGTTTCCAGGTTTGGAGCATCGACGTTGTTGAAAGAGGTATAAGATGACTTGGAATGGAATGGAACGAATGACTCGAATCCGACTTGATTCGAGTGTTCCGGAAAAATCACATACTTGCATGTTAATTGATTATTTGAGTTATGTTGCATTGCATTCATATTGAGCATATGAACCCTGATTTGAATAGCGGGCAGGACGGCCCTTTTGATGATAGACGTTTTGGGAATTATATTGTGAGTGGCCTGGGTGTAGCTGTTTCACCTAGTGCTAGCATACTCCTTATAGTTGCACCAAAGTCTAGAGGATGGAGATACGTAGCACCACCTCGATCGGGAGAGTCGGTGAGTTGTTTACGTGATCTCGTCCTCGGGATCCCAAAAGCAAAAGCTGAAATGTTTTGATTATCCGACTTGATAATCTCAGATTTAAAGACATGCATTGCATTTATGCATATGAATTGAGTTTTAGACATACTTGTGGAATTGCATGGTTGTTATTTGAATATGTAGAAGATGATGCATTTCGTTTGAGATGTTTTTATGATATTGCATGTTTGTCTCTTTTACTGGGAATATTATTCTCACCGGATTATCCGGCTGTTGTCTTGTCTTTGTATGTGTGCTTGGCAACAGGTGGGGCAGGACCGAGTCAGAGATCGCATGGCTAGGTGGATGAGTTGATAGAGTGAGGCCTTGTTATTGTAGAAGTCGAATTTGAAATCGAACTTAGATTGTATTCAAACTCGATTTGTATTTTGGATTTTGGAACTTAGAATTGATGCATGTTCTACTATTTCTTGTAATTGAATACTTCGTTTTTGGAAAAGTTTTAGTTGGATCATGTCGGAGCCTTTCTGGGTGTTGGATTGCACTTTTGAAGCCTTATTTTGAGCTAAAACAGCAGGCCATGCGCGCCCGCGCCTGGTGAGGAGCGCCCGCGCGTTCTGCTCCCTTTCTCGGAGGCCCGGGCAGGGCTGTATGCGCGCCCGTGCCTCGGGTGGCGCGCCCGCGCGTCACCCTGTGTAAAAAAAAAAAAAAATTTGCTTTATCTCTTGGATCTTTGGATGTCTATTGATAGGATTAATTCTTGATTAGATGATTAGAATCAGGGTCTCACATTAAGTGGTATCAGAGCGATAAGATTCTTGGACTGAATTTAGAAGTGAGCGGGGTAGATCGAGTCCGCATGAATTGATTCTCGCATGTGATTGAGTTATTTAAATTGATTTATTTAAATACCATGCGAGCATGCTTTGTTGTTGAGAATTACTTGATTTACATGATTTTGTGATTTGAAATATGAAGCATGAATTATTTGAGATATGAACTGTATTTCACCTGTATCCGGAATTCTGAGAGGTTGCAAGGGCACCGAATTGCAGCGATTGAGATATCTTGTGTCCTAACCTTTGATTATCAGATGGGTCCTCAACGAGTTATTAATAGGAATCCACCGCCAGTAATTCCTACAACTGAGCAAGCTAGTACTGAAACGGTAGAGATGGATGCTTCAGCGACGCCTATGGAAACCTTGCTGAAAAGGTTTCAGTCGTTCAATCCGCCATTGTTGATGGGTTCAGAAAATCCAGTTGACTGTGAGAGTTGGTTGGATGATATCGATCAGTTGTTCGATTCCATCGATTACTCAGATGACCGTCGAATCAGGTTAGTCATTCATCAGCTTCGTGGGGTTGCTAAGAGTTGGTGGATCATGACGAAGAAAGCAATGGAGAATAGAGGTACGGAAGTTACTTGGACTCTTTTCAAATCGGAATTTTATAAGCGGTTTTTCCCTATCTCGTATCGCAAAGATAAGGGAGCAGAGTTTGGCAACCTGAGGCAAGGGAATCTGAACATTGAAGAGTACGTGGCTAAGTTCGATAGTCTGTTGCGTTTTGCACCGCTAATTGCCGGAGATGAAGAAGCTAAGGCAGATCAGTTCATCAATGGTTTGAACCCTGACGTCTTCACGTTGGTAAATACCAACAGGCCTAACAACTTTGCGGATGCCATGAATCACGCAAAGGGAGCAGAAGCAGGTTTGTGGAGACAGAGAGGAAATCAGTTTGTGCCTCAGCAGCAGCAAGGACAGTTTCAGGCACAATCTTCTCAATACCAAAACCAACCGTTCCATTACCAAAATCAATCCTTTCAGTTTCAGAACCAACCACCGAGTTCTGATGGTGGTAGCAGTGGAGGTAACAGGAAGGATTACTATCTCCCGAAGGGGAAGCAGTTTAAGAAGCACGGAACCAGTTCTTCGAGCTCGAGTGGTTCGAGGCAGTATGGATCGGGACAGAGTTCGGGACAGTCAGGCATGTCTTGTGCCAACTGCGGAGGTCGTCACTCCAGTGATCAGTGTAGAGGTATTTTTGGAAGCTGTCATATTTGTAACCAGGCGGGGCATTTTGCGAGAACGTGTCCTCAGCGTGTTCCTCAGCAAGCTCAGAGTGGAATTTTCCCGAGACAGACAGCTCAGCCTCAGCAGCAAGCACCTACTGTCCACTCTTTCCAACCTCAGCAACAGAATGTTCAGGAAGGTAATCAGTATGCAAGCCAGCCTCCCACACAGCAGGCACGAGTTTTTGCTCTGTCTGAGGATCCGCAGACTCAGGCTGCACCCGATAATGACAGATCAGGTAACGTTCGATATTGAGTTTCCTATTCTTATTGGACTGTTATATACTGGCGAATCTCTTGCCTTCTTATTGAAGAATCTGTATATGTTTAACGTGCCTCTTTTAAATTGTTGAATCGTTCGAATTGATGAATACTCCAGTAGTGTTGTTAACTTCTGTTAACCGAATCTTTTAGAAGAATTAGTTGAGACTAGGAATTTTTATCGTTGATTTCTTATCTTTTTGGAATGAGAATTGTACTGATCTTTCGGAGCTTTTGAGAATCGTATAGCAGATGTTTGTGCCGAGCAGTTGTATTTTTTTTCTTCGATGTCTGAATTCTTTTGGATCGAATGGTCTTCTTCGATTGTATGATTTGATGATGGAATTTATGCCGATCAGCGATCTTTTCTTATCGAGATTTTGGAGATGTATTCTTATTAAGTGGAATTGCGCTATAGTCTAGACATCGAGACAGTTGAAGACGCTCGATACTCAATGTCTGAATCTGGACTTTGAGCTCGTAGCGATCTTATTGATTTGAAGACCTGTTCTTCTATTTGTCTTATGCGGAAATTCTCGTGATCTGTTCTAATTTTAAGAGTTGGAGTAATTATTTTAGCAGACGGAACTGATTTGAAAGCAGAGAAGAGGATTAGATTGTATGAGATTTCTTACTGCGAATTTTATCTGAGGAATTGTATGCAGCAACCGATGTTTTGAGCTGTTCTTATTTTATCTACTGTCTGATTTGATTGACCGATTGTTGGAATCTGCTACCGTTTTCCGTACAGAATGATTTTCATTCAAGATTAGAGGATTGAGATCTTGTCAGAGGTCGTCAGATGTCATGTTTGGCCGAAGTCGGTTAGTTTAGACAGAGATCCTTGATGCGCTCATTCTTTCAGCAAGGACTTCGATGAGATTTTGCTGCCTGATTTCAACTTTTTCAGTTCGATATCCTCAGAACGACGGACAGCCAGATTAGACGAGTCGAACTTTGGATGTTATGCCTTGAGTTGAAACCGGAGATGATTCAATTGTGACTGAGCTTAGGAGGATTTTCTGTAGAGAAGGAGTCGACTTTTGATTGACAGACTTGAAGGAGTAGTTTGGAGAACAGAGTTCGTGTTGGAACCGTGTCGATTTCGAGGACGAAATCTTTTCTTAGTGGGGGAGAATTGTAACGCCCCGATTTTATCTTAATCGACTTTATTTGAGATAATCGGAGATTTCAGAGTTCAAGAGCCGACTTGATTTTGATCAGGGTCTTTTTTGCAAATTTCGGATTTTTCAGGGACTAAAATGCAAAAAATGGAATTGTTATAATATCTAGACTTTGACTAAGTCTCCCATTCTCCCTTCATCCCTCCCAAACGTTTCTCTCCCCCATTGAAGAACTCAACGTGAGTTTCAAGCTTTTGGATTTCCTCCCGAGCTCGATCCGTCCGTTAGAAATTATTTCTGAAGGCAGATTAGCGATCACGGCTGAGAGAGCTTCGTTATACCGTAAGTATTTCTCCGATCGGATATGTTTTGTTTTTCGGAGGTGGTTAGAATCGATTTAGATTCTCGTATGTTGTTCCTGGCGGAGTTCTGATCGTTTATTATCTGTCAGTTTTGAATTAGAGCGACGTTCGGATTTGTTATGAATTTTTGAAGGGATTTTCGAAAAAGTGAGTTTTGTGATTGGTTGGAATTGGATTGTTTTGGTTGAATGTTGATTGATATGAGTTTCTTAGAGTGATATTATGCTGTTTGCATTTTCGGTTAGTTGAATTTATAGCCGTTATGCCGCCGGTTTGAGATTTTGGAAATTGGAGATTCGTTTGAGTTTTTGGGAGTTTCTCGTTTTGAATGGATTGATATTGGATTGATTTTATCTCCGCAGATTAGTTGAAGATCGTGGAGTTCCGAATTGGCAACTTTCGAATCGTTGAAGAGTTGATCGAGGTTTGGTATCGAGTTGATCCATCCTCGAAAGTTGAATTGAATTATCTTTATCGTTGAACTTGATTTGGAATGGAATTTTGATTTGGAATTCTTGTATCGATGTTGTTTCCAGGTTTGGAGCATCGACGTTGTTGAAAGAGGTATAAGATGACTTGGAATGGAATGGAACGAATGACTCGAATCCGACTTGATTCGAGTGTTCCGGAAAAATCACATACTTGCATGTTAATTGATTATTTGAGTTATGTTGCATTGCATTCATATTGAGCATATGAACCCTGATTTGAATAGCGGGCAGGACGGCCCTTTTGATGATAGACGTTTTGGGAATTATATTGTGAGTGGCCTGGGTGTAGCTGTTTCACCTAGTGCTAGCATACTCCTTATAGTTGCACCAAAGTCTAGAGGATGGAGATATGTAGCACCACCTCGATCGGGAGAGTCGGTGAGTTGTTTACGTGATCTCGTCCTCGGGATCCCAAAAGCAAAAGCTGAAATGTTTTGATTATCCGACTTGATAATCTCAGATTTAAAGACATGCATTGCATTTATGCATATGAATTGAGTTTTAGACATGCTTGTGGAATTGCATGGTTGTTATTTGAATATGTAGAAGATGATGCATTTCGTTTGAGATGTTTTTATGATATTGCATGTTTGTCTCTTTTACTGGGAATATTATTCTCACCGGATTATCCGGCTGTTGTCTTGTCTTTGTATGTGTGCTTGGCAACAGGTGGGGCAGGACCGAGTCAGAGATCGCATGGCTAGGTGGATGAGTTGATAGAGTGAGGCCTTGTTATTGTAGAAGTCGAATTTGAAATCGAACTTAGATTGTATTCGAACTCGATTTGTATTTTGGATTTTGGAACTTAGAATTGATGCATGTTCTACTATTTCTTGTAATTGAATACTTCGTTGTTGGAAAAATTTTAGTTGGATCATGTCGGAGCCTTTCTGGGTGTTGGATTGCACTTTTGAAGCCTTATTTTGAGCTAAAACAGCAGGCCATGCGCGCCCGCGCCTGGTGAGGAGCGCCTGCGCGTTCTGCTCCCTTTCTCGGAGGCCCGGGCAGGGCTGTATGCGCGCCCGTGCCTCGGGTGGCGCGCCCGCGCGTCACCCTGTGTAAAAAAAAAAAAAAAAATTGCTTTATCTCTTGGATCTTTGGATGTCTATTGATAGGATTAATTCTTGATTAGATGATTAGAATCGGGGTCTCACATGACGTGAGGAGGCGCGACCCTATGTCGTGGTACTTGGGAGCCTTTGTGCTTCAGGGGATGGCGGTAAGAAGGCTACTCACTCTAGAGTTTTGGTAACAGTCATGACGAGGTATGACCTTGGAGTATATATCAGGTTTGATATCAATGTTTAGATATCATCTGGGTTTTGTCAGAGATATTAGTTTGAATGTTCTGCTGTGAGGACCAGTCTTGGAGCGATTTCCTTGACGAGTGTGTACTTTGAGCAGATAGGTTTTGACCTACGGAATACTGCTAGATGGATCAATCTAGTAGGTAGACGAATTTCTACCAGCAATGACTAGGGGTTGTCATCAGAGTCACGAGTAAGGATTTCCTTGTGACAGGAGTTATACAATATCCTGGATGGGATGTTCTTTCGAGACTTCGACTCGAATAGGAGAATTGCTCCATGATGATTGACTTCATCAGTAATAGATTATATCAAGGGCTAAGGACTTCATCGGATCATTCGAGATGAAGGGAAGCGTGATTTATGCCAGTGTACACTTGGTGTTGATTCCAGGTGGGATATCGTGGTAAGCTACCTCAATCTTGAATTGTTGTACAATCTTAGCAAGGGGTATAATCAGGAGCGTGTCCGGAGATTGTGAGAATCTTTGGGATTCATTAGTTATAATTCTTGGACTCGACGAGCCGTGGCGTTCATTTCGAATGTACGAGACAAAGGATAGTGAGTCCAGTGATAGCGCTACGTACTATCTGATATTTTTAGAGGTTGAGCGTAGGATTTCAGAGGAATAGAAATGATCTAGGATGATAGATCACGAGTAATTTTTGGGCTTAGTTCGCCTTGATGTTCGCCTTGGGTGAACAAGACAGCGATTAGTAGTGATAAGGTGGCACGGGAATTGTGCTAATGACCACTAGTGACAATTGGCTAACTCTGTCAGAGTTAGGAAGATTAAGTCCAGTGAATGAGATAGTTGTCAGTAGTAAGGAGCGAGTTGGTGCCAATAAACTACTAATAGCTATTATGTGGCTATCAAGTATAGTTGTGTTGAAACCAGAGTAGGGGTGTTCACGGTTCGGATAACCGCCCGATCCGAACCGAAATCAAAAATTCGATTCGAACCGAAAACCGAACCGAAAATTCGGTTCGATTTTCGATTTTTGGATTTCTGGATTTTCGGTTTTTCGGTTTTTCGGTTCGGTTCGGTTCGGTTCGGTTCTGTTTTTTTTCGCGGTTAACCGAACCGAACTGAAAAACCATTTTTTTTTTGTTTTTTTTTTGTTTTTGTTTTTGAATTTGAATTTTTTTACCAATCAATTAATATGTACATCAATATTGTGTTCCCATAAAATTAATTTTATTGAAAAACTGAAAGAACAAAAGTCATCATTTGTTCTTTTTTAAAAAAAAACATAATTGGTTTAATTACTTATCTAATTATTCAAACATACTTGAATTGTGGATTCAACTTGAAAAATGTATTGATTTAGTGATTTTAAAAAATATTGATTTTTGAAATAGAAATAATTAAAAATTAATGAAGTTATTTTATTATATTATATATACACATATTTGCATTATATATTACATTATTTTTATAAATTCATAAATTATTATTATTGAAATTAAAAACGTTAGCAATTTTTTTGTTCTAATGCAGTTATTTTCAAATATATTTTTCCAAGTATTAAAGCACAAATATTTGATTTAACCATTAATTTTTTTCAAAAAATTAATCGAATAACTAAAAATATTTAGTTTTTTTTTTAAAAAAATTTATTTTAATTTTTTTTTTCAAAAAATCTTTTTTTAGAGAAAATTTTTTTTTTTATAAAAAAAACCGAAAAATCGAACCGAAAAACAGAAATAATTTCGGTTAAAAACCGAACCGAACCGCCCAATTTGGTTCAATTTTCGGTTTGGCTTTTCGGAGAACCGAAATTTCGGTTTAACCGAAATTTCGGTTTAACCGAAATTTCGGTTCGGTTCGGTCCAAACCGCCCGAATGAACATCCCTAAACCAGAGCGAGTTGGGTATTCCAAGTGTTGGGGGTAATAGACTTGTGGCAGCTGAGTCAAAACTATTGATCGAGCCACATAGCTAGTCTGATTTGAGTTTCACTGTTGAGCTAAGTGTGAGCCACAGTAGAATCGACGAGTTCGATTAGTTGAGCCCAATCTGTGATGATCAGGGTATAGCAATTAAGAAATACTTGGGATAATATTTTGTCGCATAGTGCTTAAGGGGATTTTTACTTGGTACAATCTCAAAGCAGTCGGCGATTTGGGTGATTTAGAATCTCTAGGGTTGCCGGAGATGAATAGTTTGGGATTGCTGTAATCAGGAAGGATTGCAATTGGACTTGTATGGTCAAGTTAGGCGATAGCTTGACAGTGGAGACAATCAAGGGAGTAGGTGGTTTTCCCAGAATTATGCATTCTTGTTAAGAAAAAACTGATATTGATTCCAGCAATTGCTTAGTAATAACAATCGTATACTCGGGTTGAGTAACGGAAGGGATCAAAATTTCTGCTTCGTGCGATATTTGTCCACTAACAAGAAATTAAGGGTGTCAACCGAACATTTCGACAGAGTGTTCTTGTGTTGAATCCGATGAGTGTTGGAAAAGCTAATGGGCATTAGCAAGGGAACATCAGTTGTCTGATCGTGATATGTGACATTAACTAGGATCTAGTTCTCAAGATCTAGCATGTTATGTCACTAGTATTCTATCATGAGATGCATGATGCTATTGAGATGACTGAGATAGTCGATGATCGACTTAGCAACCAACGAGGTTTGCCTTTGGGATTGAAGACTTCGCAAGATCGTGACGAATTGAATTCGTTCTTTCCAGTCAGAGAGTCACATCCGTTAGGACTGTTTGTCAGGAACATTGCATTTCGGCAATGGACAATGGTCGGATGTGTTTTGTGTGACAAGTTACTTCAAGCAAAAAGTGTCTCCAGGAGTGACTCGGGGACCGATGATTTAGTCCTCTCACTGCTAAGGCTGATGCGTTCAGCAAATGCACGAGTTGAATGTTTGAATCCGTTGGGATTTAGTTTCCAGGATCAATAAGTTCCACCTTGTGAAGTTGGGAAGAGCGATGATGTTATCATCATAGGCTCTGTAGCGAGTTATACCATGTGCAATGACTGTCGAGTTTTGAGACGGAATAGAAAGTGTTTCCATATTCCAGTGCACTATGGAATGTCCCAGTCGAGCATATTGGTGGGAGCTTGCCTTAGTTTTGATGTGTGTACAGTGATTGCGAGTATGTATAACTATCAGGAGAATGTCTATCGATTGGAATTCATGGGAGAATAACCAATGGTCGAGATGATGTAGATCATCAGAGATGCGATGATTGCAATTTCAGAATATGCGTATGACTTCGAAGACCAATGGTTCAAGGGAGGATTTTGTGACATGATTGACATGTGAGGAGAGTTCCTTCATGACACAGTGTTGGGATCGGTATTTCATGACTAGAGGTGTTATGCACCGAGAGCTTTTGGATCCATTAGATGGTTAGGTTAAGTTAGTGATTCGACGAATGTCGTAAGCCAGTCAGGTTATGACTTGGTCTTCGTCAATATAAGACTTTTCCTTGGGACGATGATCTCAATCGAGCGGGTGTTTGCATCCTTCATGATCAAGGAGAATTGTGGTCAGGATGGAAGATGTATCAGTGTTGTGGTACATTAGTGCTAGAGAAGTTCGATTGTCGTCAAGTGATGCAATAAATTGCAACTGGGAGAATTCTAATGCGGTTCAGAATTAATGGAGCACGCAGTAATTTTTTCAAGAGTCTGAGTGCGTCAAAAGCTATTCAACCAGACATGCAAATAAGAATCTTTAATACGTTCTCAAGGTTCTACCCTAGATTTCGAGGACAAAATATTTTAAGGGGGGAGAATGTAGACCCGTATCCAAAATTAATGATTAATGGATAATTAATCATGTGATCATGTTTAGATTAAGTAAAACATGATTAAGAAAATTTCAAATGGATTAACAGACTTCAGAAATGGACTCAAAATGATCGGAAATGGCTCGAAGGGTGACCAAGAATGGAAGCAACGTTCATGGATCGGATGCAACGTTCTGGTCAGCAGATGTCATCCATGATGTCAGCAAGATGACGTCATTGCTTAAAAACGTGATGGGACAATCGGACACAACGATCATGGAACGGACGCAACATTCTAGAACGGACGCAACGATGGGAGAACGGACGTTCCGTTATGCGTCTATAAATATGGGATCTGAGGCCTCATTTCAACTCGCCCCTCTCCTCTCTTCTCTCTCTCTTTTCTTAGCCTTCTAACTTAGATTTAGGAAATTATAGACGTCCTATTGGGAATCCGGAAGTAGCGGAGAGATCCCGACGTCGTAATGGAGCTGTGCCTAAGTTTTGGAGGTAGTTGTCATCAGTAGGCTGACAACGGACGCAGGTATAGCTTTGAATTCATAAAAATATTTAGGAGTATGAAATAGCTTAGTTAAGGCTTTTAGAGTTTAATGAATGATGCATGTATATTTGAATTTTAGAGCTAATGATAAGCTTGGAACCTAGAGTGAGACTACTAGGAACTGCATGTAATAAGGTACGTAAGTACTGACTGAGATGACCAGCATGATATATATATATATATATTATATGTGTTGCATGAGTATGTGCTACTTGTTTTATATATTTTACGGCTTTAGCACATGCATGTTTTTACGGTATACTGCATCTGGTACGATGTGAGTCATTGACAGTTTCCATAAGGAGTTTGTAACTCATCATGGACTCGAGGCGGGGATTGCCAGTTGCCATATGAACCAAGTGTCCTGTTTTGGATTCGGGTCATGATTGGGGAGACTCAGCCCCTGGTTTTGCTATCACTAGGAGCGACCATGACGGTGGAGTAGACGCAATAGTCGGTAGGAGAATATGGGAGCGGCACCGCGGATTAGCTATCCGGCACAGCCCTGCATATTCTTGGCGTCGAAACCCCATTCGACGGGACATGTGTAGGTACAGGATTGAGCACCAGGAGCTTGGAGAATCCAGTGACCCTTGAAGACAACACGATTAGCTGTAGGTCTTAACCCTTAGGATTATTTGTAATTCGATTGGGTTGTATATTGGTTATTTAACCTATTGTATTCTGCTGGTCTGCTTTTATTTAAGTCTTCCGCAACGATTTATTTTAAATACATGCTTAATTATGCTCTAACTCTGATTAGGTAGTGGATCCGGGTTGGATCGCGGGAGCGGCACCGCGGTTAGCTATCCGGCACAGCCCTGCATATTCTTGGTGCCCTGAGTATACTGTTTTACCTGTTTTAAATACATTTGCGTGCTACATATACATATATTTTATATATCATTGCTTCCGTATTGAGCGTAGTCGCTCACGTCCAATATTTTCTGTATGTCTCGACACCTCATTCGATGGGGCAGGTGTAGATGCAGGATTGAACACCAGAAGCTTGGAGAGGTGAGTTACCCTTGAAGACAACACGATTAACTGTAGATCTTAACCCTTAGGATTATTTATAATTCGATTGGGTTGTATATTGGTTATTTAAACGGTTGTATTCTGCCGGTCTGCTTTTATTTAAGTCTTCCACAGTGATTTATTTTAAATGCATGCTTAATTATGTTCTAACTCTGATTAAGTAGTGGATCCGGATTGAGTCGCTAAAATTACATTATAATATCTCTTGCAATACAATATATATTTCTTTCAATATGAATATGTCTCATCATACACCCATTTATTAACAAAAAAACGTTGGCAAACAAGCATGACTACGTTAACAAACTGCCTTGTGTTGCGACAAATTATTAAATTCTAACGACCAATATACCAACAAGCAATCCTGTGTTGAACATTAAAATTTTGAAAAGTTAATAGTATTTTTTGTGCATATAACTTAATTTCAAAAATTATTCCCCAAATCAGCAAAAATAGACTTCTTATTTCCGTTCTTGAGAGGAGAAACTCATCTGCATCTAAGAGATATCATCAAGAGCATTGACAAGGATGTGGTATTATCATCATTGACCGAATCCTATAATAATGAAAGGTGCATCCAAGATGACAATACCAGATTCGAAGTCACGAACGGTTTGATGCAGGCCACAACCTGAAAGAGTCAAGTGAAATCAACATATAATCCTCATATAGTACATTTACCATTATCAAGAATAACAATATAACGGTAGATAGCCTGGTTCTTATAGGTCGGGATCAACAAGAACTTATAACCGTGGACTAATGTAACTCAAAATCAAAACATATAAAAAATCCCAGAGATACTGAGTGCATAAACATTGCAGCTGTCAAATAAAAAATCAAATAAACATTTTTATACATCTCACAATAGCATCTCATAAACTAAAACACATGAGTTCAAGAATCCATAACTTCAATAAAACGTTAAATTACCTGCTTTTGGAACAATTTATGTAAACACTCGCCCAAGTTCTTCATTGCATAAATGATATTTTTTATTCCTACAATATAAAGATAATAATGAAAATATATAAACCGATAAATAGTCTGATAAAAGTTTACCTGTAAGTAAATTTCTATATTTGCATCGAAAATGAACAACCTGATGAATTATAATCCACAAAATATAGCTAATGTTATCCCACTTTCTGATTCCTGCTGCTATTATCTGATTTTTAACAAAAAAACAAGAAAATATTTAGATGTTAATGTGAGATGTATACATCATGAAAATAATTCATGGTACTCATTTTTTTTCTGAATAAAAAATCTTAACAGCAAGGATTATCACACTTCTTTCCATCGCAATACATCCTATATCAAAGACACCATACTAATATTTCTAACTTCACATACACTGTAAGACTGCTCTGTTTCATTTTTAAAACATGAGATTAAAGAAAATATACACATCAAAACAACTCAAAAACACAACTTTGAAATAGCTCAGCTTCAGATTCAGCTTATACTGTCAAAATAATAATCAAATGTCGCGGAGATTATTGACTCTCGGCCACTTCAAGTTGCATATTAAAAAATAAACATACAATGCACCAAAGCCTATATGTCAAGACAAGATCATCCAAATTTATTTATAACTCCAAATGTAAACAGTAAAATCTAATGTTGACAAAACCACAAATCCTTCGATCTCCAAATCTCATGTATTTTTCTCTATAGCCTCATAATTTGGAAATCTAATTTACAATGACGAGGAAGATAACCGAAGAGTGTCTAGCAAAATAAGAGCTAGGTGTCGTACTCCACTTATTCCAAAGGTGATATGATAAATTTTCGACATTCTCACCCAATAACCAAGTAAAATCCATATTTACGATAAATAATATTATTTATTTTCATTACCTATTCTCATTGATTTTTCTTTATTATCTTAGATAAATCTATGAAATTCATTATATTACTAATTGAATTTACGAGACATCACAACAGATCTTAATCATTTACACAAACACTTGGTACACATAGAAGTGTATTTTGCATACACGGACCGTTAATTAGATACACACTTAATCATTGAACATTTCATACGAAAAATTATGTTAATTTCTAGTCTAGTGTAAATAAATTGGTGGTCAAACAAACAGCTAAAAAGCCCACTATAACTTATTCAACGGATTTTAATCTACAAAATTAATGGATTCGCAAACATTTATTTTCATTAAATTCATAACATGTTTTAGATCTTGAAACAGCATCTGCAAATCCCATTTCAACATAAGTCGATCGTACAGGTACTTCCAAAACGTGTGATTGAAACCAGTAGCAGGAGAAAAAAATCGAACCTTATGGAAGCCGAATAACGATTTCATGACTGGCCGATGTTATACCGTTGACGACGAATTGATTTGGGAAACAATGGAAATCAGTTAGATGGATTTGTTTTGGAAGACAGTAGAAAAAAGTGAAGTGGGAAAGGTTAAAATAAAAAGGAAAAAATTGAATGGGTTCTAATTTTTTATTTTTTTTTTTTGGGTGGGGAAATTTCAATTATCCCGCCAGCAAAAAATTTTCATGACATATCGTAAATTTCCTTATAGGTGGTCTATCATGAATTTTATTTTTTAAGAGGACTAGTTTTTATAAATGTCCTTATTAAATAGATTTACAGACACTTAAAAAAATATGTCCACAGAAAAATGTCACTATAGGGGTTTTTTCTTGTATTGCATCTCTTGTAGCTCGATTATTAATTAAGCTAATCAACTACTTAATCATGATTAATTGGTAAAAACATGGTTAAGGAATCATCATTTGTGTAATTAGAATTGGAAATCGGATTCAGAGCGTCCCAAAATGGTCAAATAGTGTTCAAGGGCTTGAGCAGTTCGAAAGATCCAAACTTGAACCAAGAAAGGATAGGTGGATCCAAAATGTTCGGATGACAATGTATTAGATCAAAGGCATCGAACAGTTCGGAAGTTCTGAATTGCAGATAGGAAGATCCAATTGCATTTGGATAATAAATTATAGAATTTTTGATTGATGATTTGACTCGAGAAAGGTTCCAACTCTTGAAGTAATAGTGAGTTATCCAATCATAGGACACGTGTTCGATGGCTAGAGATCGGAAGCTCCGAACAAGGAATAGAATGTTCCGATCGTTGCCTATAAATAGGGGTCGAGATCTTCATTTTCAATTGCTAATTTTCATTTTCTATCTCTCGGTCTTAGCCGGTTTTGAAGATTTCTAGGCGTCATTTCGAAGTCCTGTCAATAGCGAGTCGCTACCAAGATTGTAGCATAGTTGTGCCCAGAGTTTGAGACCATCGCCATCAAAGGGCTAACGACGGATGCAGGTTTAATGCTAGACTCTTATTAGCATCGGTGAGTACTTATTAGTCTAGTTAACACTTTTAGTACATAGAGAGTAATTTGTTGATTACTTTCATACAGGCTTGGACAGGAGTACTCGAGTTGCTAGGTTACTTAAGTTACTTGAGTAGAGATACAGACGTACTATTTGAGATATCCTGATTGAGTATGCATGTTCTATGTCCACATGTTTATATGACATATTTTATGTGCATATATTATGTCATTTTTATTATGCTGCATACATTATCATGTTGAGTTTGTACCTTGATATAATCGTAGTGGGGTCGCTCAACCCCGAGTTCTTGAATTGATGGTTGGACCCGTTGGTTGGGGGATCAAGTCATTGATATCCACAATTTTATTCTGGTGTGTCAGCCACCTCCTGATGTGATTGCCCAACATTCTACATACCATGACACCACTTGATTGAGCAAGAGCTTTACCGTGATAGGTTTCCGGTACCTGTTCATTTGCATTAGTATTCATAGCACGTGTATACTCATACTTCTATAATTGGCGTTATCGCTCACGTCCTTGGTTTTGTCTTGGACACTCCATTTCACGGGACAAGATTTAGGTTGGACAGACCAGGAGGTAGCGATCGTTGAGTTACATTAGACTCAGGGATAGCGTTGAACACGGTCATTCTCCGGATCGAAAAAGAAAGTGATACCCGTTGCAGCGGAAGTTTTAAAATTTTATATAAAACAATTCCATATCATGGGTATCAAATTCCTACGATTAAAATTGATAACATAAAATTTAAATAATATAAATTTTACCTTAAAATCTCGAAGCAAGATTATGGACACCAACAGATTAATCTGCTCTTGTTGTATATCCCAGGAACTGATGAACGAACAATTCTTCAATCAGGTCCACGAACAGAAGTTTAATCCCTCTGATAGACTGCACTAGAAAGTCTATCAGAAGTTTCTACGATGAGATAGAACAGATATGATCTGTTAAATCAGACTGCAAATTCAAAAATTTGCAGACTGAATTTCGAACACTATGAGGGAAGGGGGCGGCCGAATTCTAGAGAGGAGGCTCTCTAGGTTTCCAAATTTTGTGACCTCTTCGTGTAATTTCTGCACTACAATAACTTATTTATAATGTGGGCTGCTAACAGCTTAGGGCCCATTAGTCATAAGTTCAAGCCTGACAAGCAAAGCCCGCATGTTCAGAAATTAATATAAAATTCATCGTGACTCAGATTGATAAACCAATTTCACCAATGTGCACAAAAACCATTTCTGCATATTTTAAAGTCAAGATAAATTTTCTGAATCCAAATTCAGTGATTTCCAAAAATGTCCATCACTATGTCATTTTAGGAAATCTTACTCCCTCTATTCTTAAATAAGAAGTCCCACTTCTTTATTCACTAAATTTAACTCTTTAAATTTAATTATCTCAACGGGGATTAGAAATCCATTACTTGTGTGACCCTCAATGGTTCAGGGATACAGCTAGCCGTGGGCTCACAACTCCTTGTGACTCGGAACAACAATTTCCGACTTACCCAACGAATCATGGTAAGAGCGCCTAGCAACATCGTCCCATGATTCCCTAGGTATCACTGATAGTGCCTGCAAGAACCAATAGATTTTGGTTAGCGTACAGTACGGTCCCTTCATCCATATATCCCGATCGAATCAACAACCATTGGTAAATCGAGAGTCGTTCGAGATTCGATAACTATGCAATTCATCTTGAAGATCAGATAGTGACATCGCATGTGCTACTAAGAAACCATTTCTTAAAGCACATCATGTACTCTGACCAGAGATTTGTCACACTAATATCTCCTCAGATCGCATAGGATATCCACGCTCGCAAGCATGTGGTGAATCCTTGACAACAAAGCATCGACTATTATATGTGTCGTAACTGTACCCAATCCCGACACCTGATGACCCTAATGAAAGAGTGGGTGCCCGGTGAGCCAACTTGTGGCTAAGGGCTTTGATGACTCTTTGTATAAACAATCTTTTGTTTAATATAATTTACACTTTTATTAATGGCAATGACTTTATCTTTCTTCATATTGTTATATTGTGATATACTATTGTTGTTTTGATAAAGACCTTGAATATACTATAGTGTATGTAAGATGTGGTAGTACATGGGGATGTCTATCATGAAACACATCTTATAGTCACTGTATATTCTAAACAGTTCCTAGTCGATTGAGTCGTCCGTTAATAAGGATAAGGATCGCTCGAGATTGAGACTAGCATTTGCGATGCCGAGTACCACGTTTCATTGGTATGGAACATAGAGATGTTCAAAGCATGCAAATGGATATTCATACGATGAATGATCGAACTACCCTATCCGAACTTTCCAAGTGGTTATCACTTATCGAGTGGATAAAGTCCGCGGTTTTGGTTGTACACCATTAGTCCTTACTACTTGAAACATCATTGAGACTCTATATGCTAGTACTGTACTTTGACTCGTTTACCGACTCTATTGGGGTCATCAGGTGTCGGCATTGGGTACAGTTATGACACATATAGGAGTCGATGCTTTGTTGTCAAGGATTCATCACATACTTGCTAGTGTGGATATCCTATGCAATCTGAGGAGATATTAGTGTGACGAATCTCTGGCCAGAGTACATGATGTGTTTTAAGAAATGGTTTCTTAGTAGCACATGCGATGTCACTATTTGATCTTCAAGATGTATTGCATAGTTATCGAATCTCGAACGACTCTCGATTTACCAATGGTTGTTGATTCGATCGAGATATATGGATGAAGGGACCGTACTGTACGCTAACCAAAATCTATTGGTTCTTGCAGACACTATCAGTGATACCTAGGGAATCATGGAGCGTTGTTGCTAGGCGCTCTTACCATGATTCGATGGGCAAGTTGGAAATTGTTGTTCCGAGTCACAAGGAGTTGTGAGCCCACGGCTAGCTGTATCCCTGAACCATTGAGGGTCACACAGAGTAATGGATTTTTAATCCCCGTTGAGATAGTTAAATTTAAAGAGTTAAATTTAATGAACAAAGAAGTGGGACTTCTTATTTAAGAGTAGAGGAGTAAGATTTCCTAAAATGACATAGGGATGGACATTTTTGGAAATCACTGAATTCGGATTCAGAAAATTTATCTTGACTCTAAAAGATGCAGAAATGGTTTCTGTGAACATTGGTGAAATTGGTTTATCAATCTGAGTCACGATGAATTTTATATTAATTTCTGAACATGCGGGCTTTGCTTGTCAGACTTGAACTTATGACTAATGGGCCCTAAGCTGTTAGCAGCCCACATTATAAATAAGTTATTGCAGTACAGAAATTATACAACAGAGGTCACAAAATATTTTCGAAAACCCTAGCTGTGTTTTGTAAAGTGGCCGCCCCCCCTCCCTCTCTGCTCGGGAAAATCCAGCTTGTGAATTTTGAATTTGCATTCTGGTTTAACGGATCAAATTCGTTAATTCTCTTCGTAGAAACTTCTGATAGATTTTCTAGTGCAATCTATCAGAGGGATTAAATCTCTGTTCGTGGACCTGATTGAAGAACAGTTCGTCCATCAGTTCCTGGGATATACAACAAGAGCAGAGTAATCTGTTGGTGTCCATAATCTCGTTTCGAGATTGGAGGTAAAAATTTAATTGTGATTTAATTTTTACACGCACAATTTAATCGTAAAGTTTTGATACCCATTATGGAATCGTTACATATAAAAAAATTTTAAACTTCCGCTGCATCGGGTATCAATTCTGATTGATCTGATCACCGTTCTCCAACAGTGGTATCAGAGCCAGGTTGCTCAGATCAAGCGATTAAATTAATCGATTGAACAAAAAATTTTTAAGCGATTGGATCGCTGCCCGGGGGGCAGCGACGGGCTGCCCGGCCCGAGCCCCTTTGGGGCGCGGGCCGCCCGGGATCGTCCCGGGCGGCCCGGGAAAAAAATTAATTTTTTATTTAAAATTAAAATTTTAATATGTTAAAATTCTATTTTTGGTCCGATCGAAAATTGTTTTTGATTGGTCCACGAGGCGTCGGATCGAATTGTTCGAGTCCGAAAATTTTAAAATTGATTTTTGGATAAATTTGAATTTTTGGAAAATTTATAGATTTTATCCGTTAAATCAGATTTTATGAATTTAATTATTTTTGGTACGATTGATGATAAGATATGATCTTATGGAAATATTGAGTAAAATATGATTTTATGTATAAAATTGGATTTTATATGTAAAATATGATTTTATTTGATAAAAAGATAAAATATGATTTTGTATGTAAAATAAGATTTTATAGATGGAATATGATTTTATCTTTTAATTTAAATTGCCATTGCATGTTATCCAATAAATTAATTTTGAATTTAATATTATTGGATAAGGATGATCGATTGTCATGACCAATTTTGTAGGTGTATGTTAGGAATTTACATTTTTTTTTATTGTTGTTGGATTTATTAATGGGCCAGGTTTATGGCCCAATATGAATTGTCATATGTAATAAAAGTGGGCCTGGTTTATGGCCCGTTCCCACCCCTTAAAATGTATCCCCTACTTGTCATTGTTATTTATTGTAAATACATTAGACTTAGTGGGAGATGAAGATTTGAAGACGGAGGTGGGCCCAGCAGACAATAAAGACTGAAGAAATGTAAATTGGAAGCTCAATGTAATAGGATTGCATTGCATACCTGCATATTACCTAGGATTGGACTTAAACTCGTGATTGGCAACCACGAGTCGATTAGAAATGGAATCGATCATCCTATGTAATATATGATATTATAGTTGTATGCATGTTTTAGACTAAATTGTATGAATCCCGCAAGCATACAAAATCTTAAATGATGAGACAAATTTTCAAAATTAAAATCCCTCATTTTAAATATGATTTAAAATTGATATCAAGATAAATAAAGGAAATTTAAATATTGTTTAAATGTTCCTACCTTCCATCAACGATCAATGTATGAGATGCTACCCGCGGATACGATCCGGCTCATATTATTGGGGGGGCCCGTTCGTCGAAAAGCTGTACATTGGAACAACACATGTTGTAAGTTGGGTGGAACTCCCATGGGATCGGCTCATATTATTGGGGGATCCACATGGCGACCGTCCATCACAACTTAATATTGATGGGTCATCTTGACATGTCACAATAAACGGCGTCATATTATTGGGCCCTTATTGGACATGAGGTAAAAAAAACGTGGAGGTTGCTTTGAAAGTAATTGGGCTCTACCTTTTGAAAATTATGGTTGGCTGATATTATTCGGGACCATAGTTTGTCAATTGGACTCCATGTTCCCACTAAGGAAAACAGTTTCCCGTTTTCACTAGAGGGTAGTGAAACCGTTAAAATAGTGGGAGTGAGATTCATAAAATAAATTTCGCCTATTTTATGTCTTAGTAAATTAATTAAACAATCACTGATAATTGTCTGTTTCTTTTCAGTATTTCATAAAGATGAATTCGCACAATCCACTATTCTCTATTCTCGAACAAAATAAACTGACTGGCGCAAACTATACGGAATGGTTCCGTAAGTTGAAGATTGTCTTAACCTCGGAGAAGATGCTCTACGTGTTAGAAAAATCTCCTCCGAAGGAAGCACCAGCTGATATAAGTCCGGAAGAGTTGGCCAAACTTGATAAATGGTGGGACCATGATATCAAGGCCAAATGCTATATGCAAGCCTCGATGTCTGATGAACTCCAGAGGCGATTTGAGGACACCGTGAATGCTGCTGACATTCACGTACAACTCAAGGAACTTTTTGGGGCTCAATCGAGAGCTGAAAGGTTCGCTACTGTAAAAGAGCTAATGACGTGTCGCATGCGTGAAGGGACTTCGGTCCATGATCATGGGGTACGAGTGATTTGGCTCATACAGAAGTTGGTAACGCTTGATTTGGTGTTGGAGCATGAACTCAACGTGGACTTATTACTTCTCTCTCTTCCTTCTTCGTTTGACGGATTTGTGGTGAATTTCAATATGAACAAGATAGAGGCCTCCCTTGAAGAGATAGTCAATATGCTTGTAACATATGAAGCCACTTTAAAGAAGGATAAACCGGTTCTCTTGGTGGGCTCCTCTTCTTCTGCTAAGAAGGGGCCAAGTACAAAGGGTAAGAAACGTTCTGCCCCACCCAAGAAAACCGGACCCGAGAAGAAGAACAAGAAAAAGGCTTCAAACATGGAAAAGTCCAAGGATGTTTGCCATTACTGCAAGAAACCCGGTCATTGGAAACGTAACTGCAAGGAATATCTAGAGCAGTTGCGAACTGCGAAGGGTATGTTCTATATTGAAATAAATGTTTCACTTAATACTACTTCTTGGGTATTGGATACCAGATGTGGATCTCACATTTGCAATGATTTGCAGGTGATGACAAGAAGTCGCAAGCTTAGAATGGGTGAGACCCAGCTGAGGCTCGGAAATGGTTCTAGAGTTGAAGCCAAAGCTGTGGGAGACGTTTATTTAATTTTGCAGAACGATTTTAAGTTACTTTTGAGAGATGTTTTATTTGTTCCAGATTTGATTAAAAACATTATTTCTGTTTCTATGCTTGATAGATATGGTTATTCTTGCAATTTTGTGAATGAGATTTGCAATATTTACAAGAATGAATGTTTGATTGGAAATGGACAACTTGAAAACGATCTATATAACTTAAAATTAAAAGACGTTCCAATAAATTATATTGATAAACCGGTAACAACGAATAAAAGAAAAATCGATAGTCAAAACCCGGCAAAACTTTGGCATGCTAGGCTAGGTCATATTTCCTCAAGGAGGATGAACAAGCTAGTGGGAGAGGGCATGTTTGATATGTCTGATATTAACTCTCTACCTACTTGTGAGTCCTGCCTGAAAGGAAAAATGACTAAATCTCCTTTTAAGGGAAAACCTGAGCGTAGTCAAAATCTGTTGGATTTGATCCATACAGACGTTTGTGGTTCATTTAGAATTGGTACTCAATATGGCCACACCTACTTCATTACCTTTACTGATGATTATTCAAGGTATGGGTATTTATATTTAATTAAATATAAGTCTGAAGCATTTGAAAAGTTCAAAGAATTCAAGGCTGAAGTAGAAAACAAGCAAGGTAAAAGTATTAAAGCACTTCGATCGGATCGAGGTGGAGAATACTTAAGTACCGAGTTTTTGGAC
Source organism: Henckelia pumila (assembly GCF_033568475.1). Lineage (NCBI taxonomy): Eukaryota > Viridiplantae > Streptophyta > Magnoliopsida > Lamiales > Gesneriaceae > Henckelia > Henckelia pumila. The sequence goes on from NC_133123.1 coordinate 177,117,864, forward strand.
TATCTGAAAGAGAATAGGATTCTCTCTCAGTAGACTCCTCCTATGACACCTCAGCTGAATGGTGTATCGGAGCGTCGTAATCGAACTTTGTTGGACATGGTTCGATCCATGATGAGCTTCACTGAGCTTCCACCTTTGTTTTGGGGCTACGCGCTTGAAACGGCGGTGTTGTTGTTGAACAACGTCCACACCAAAGCAGTGGACAAAACACCATACGAGTTATGGAATGGCAAAGCTCCTAAGTATTCATACTTGAGGATTTGGGGATGTCCTGCTTACGTGAAGCAGACAGTGGGAGATAAGTTGGATATTCGATCCACCTTATGTTATTTTGTAGGGTATCCGAAGAATTCAATCGGATATTATTTCTATCATCCTACTGAAACAAAAATGTTTGTTTCAAGGAATGCCACCTTCTTGGAGAAGGAGTTCTTATTGGATAAGAAAGGCGAGATGATGGAACTCGAAGAAATTCGAGAAGAACTACAAAATAATGATCCTACACCTCAGGAACCATTGATAGACACGCCTATACTTAGAAGATCCGAGAGGACTTCTAGACCTCCTATTCGATATGGTCTTCTTCTTGAAGGGGATCAAGATGAACCCGATGTTGGATGTGATCCAAGAAACTTCAAGGAAGCAATTTCTGATGCGGATTCAAATTTATGGCTTGAAGCTATGCAGTCGGAAATAGATTCGATGCATACAAACCAAGTTTGGTCTTTAGTAGATCCTCCCGATGGAATTGTTCCAATAGGGTGTAAATGGATCTACAAGAGAAAGCTTGGGCCTGATGGTAAGGTATTGACCTATAAGGCACGATTGGTGGCGAAATGTTATACTCAAAGACAAGGAGTTGACTATGATGAAACCTTTTCACCAGTTGCAATGTTCAAGTCCATAAGAATCCTTATTGCCATAGCTGCTTGGTATGACTATGAAATATGACAAATGGATGTGAAGACTGCATTTCTTAATGGAAACATTAAGGAAGATATCTATATGACGCAGCCTGAGGGATACACACCCATGGGAAGCGAGCATAAGGTATGCAAGCTTCAGAGATCGATCTATGGTCTCAAACAAGCATCAAGAAGTTGGAACCAGAAATTTGATGAAACAATAAAGGATTTTGGTTTCATCAAGAACCCGGAGGAACCGTGCGTGTACAAGAAAGTAGTTAAGGATGCTGTGACATTCTTAGTACTTTATGTTGATGACATCCTACTCATTGGGAATGATGTAGGGATGTTGCAGTCAACAAAGATATGGTTATCAGGTAGATTCTCGATGAAGGATTTGGGTGAGGCATCCTATATTCTAGGGATACAGATCTATAGAGATAGATCTAAGAGAATGATAGGACTCACTCAATCAACCTACATCGACACCATATTGAAACGGTTTTCAATGGATGGGTCCAAGAGAGGACATCTACCTATGTGTCATGGAGTTTCTCTATCCAAGTCTATGTGTCCCAAGAGTGATGAAGAGATAGAGAAAATGACATATGTACCATATGCGTCAGCCATAGGTAGTATCATGTATGGGATGATATCTACCAGACCGGATGTAGCATTTGCTCTGAGTGTCACGAGCAGATATCAAGCTAATCCCGGTCAAATGCATTGGAAAGCCGTGAAGGACATTCTTAAGTACTTACGAAGGACTAAGAATATGTTCATGGTATATGGAGGAAGAGAACTAAAATTGGAAGGCTATACCGACTCTAGCTTCCAAAGTGACGTGGATGACTCGAAGTCAACCTCTGGATTTATGTTCATGCTCAATGGCGGTGCTGTCTCTTGGAAGAGTTCCAAGCAGGACACCACAGCGGATTCCACCACTGAGGCAGAATACATTGCGGCATCAGCTGCTGCTAAAGAAGCCGTTTGGATGAGGAATTTCGTCCAAGAGTTGGGCATCATTCCTGAAGTTGTTGGTCCAATCCCGGTGTACTGTTACAACACGGGTGCCGTTGCTCAGGCAAAGGAACCAAGGTCTCATCAAAGATCCAAACACGTACTGAGGAAATACCACATTATCCGGGAGATCGTGGAAAGAGGAGACATCACTGTCGAGAGAGTGGCCTCTGCAGACAATATCGCTGATCCACTTACTATTCCCTTGCCAGGACCATTATTTGACAAACATCGCGAAGCAATGGGTCTACTTAGTATGACTAGTTGGCTTTAGGGCAAGTGGGAGATTGAAAGAGTGGGTGCTCGGTGAGCCAACTTGTGGCTAAGGGCTTTGATGACTCTTTGTATAAACAATCTTTTGTTTAATATAATTTACACTTTTATTAATGGCAATAACTTTATCTTTCTTCATATTGTTATATTGTGATATACTATTGTTGTTTTGATAAAGACCTTGAATATACTATAGTGTATGTAAGATGTGGTAGTACATGGGGATGTCTATCATGAAACACATATTATAGTCACTGTATATTCTAAATAGTTCCTAGTCGATTGAGCCGTCCGTTAATAAGGATAAGGATCGCTCGAGATTGAGACTAGCATTTGCGATGCCGAGTACCACGTTTCATTGGTATGGAACATAGAGATGTTCAAAGCATGCAAATGGATATTCATACGATGAATGATCGAACTACCCTATCCGGACTTTCCAAGTGGTTATCACTTATCGAGTGGATAAAGTCCGCGGTTTTGGTTGTACACCATTAGTCCTTACTACTTGAAACATCATTGAGACTCTATATGCTAGTACTGTACTTTGACTCGTTTACCGACTCTATTGGGGTCATCAGGTGTCGCGATTGAGTACAGTTACGACACATATAGGAGTCGATGCTTTGTTGTCAAGGATTCACCACATACTTGCTAGTGTGGATATCCTATGCAATCTGAGGAGATATTAGTGTGACGAATCTCTGGCCAGAGTACATGATGTGTTTTAAGAAATGGTTTCTTAGTAGCACATGCGATGTCACTATTTGATCTTCAAGATGTATTGCATAGTTATCGAATCTCGAACGACTCTCGATTTACCAATGGTTGTTGATTCGATCGGGATATATGGATGAAGGGACCGTACTGTACGCTAACCAAAATATATTGGTTCTTGCAGGTACTATCAGTGATACCTAGGGAATCATGGGGCGTTGTTGCTAGGCGCTCTTACCATGATTCGATGGGCAAGTCGGAAATTGTTGTTCCGAGTCACAAGGAGTTGTGAGCCCATGGCTAGCTGTATCCCTGAACCATTGAGGGTCACACAGAGTAATGGATTTTTAATCCCCGTTGAGATAGTTAAATTTAAAGAGTTAAATTTAATGAACAAAGAAGTGAGACTTCTTATTTAAGAGTAGAGGAGTAAGATTTCCTAAAATGACATAGGGATGGGCATTTTTGGAAATCACTGAATTCGGATTCTAAAAATTTATCTTGATTCTAAAAGATGCAGAAATGTTTTCTGTGAACATTGGTGAAATTGGTTTATCAATCTGAGTCACGATGAATTTTATATTAATTTTTGAACATGCGGGCTTTGCTTGTCAGGCTTGAACTTATGACTAATGAGCCCTAAGCTGTTAGCAGCCCATATTATAAATAAGTTATTGTAGTACATAAATTATACAACAGAGGTCACAAAATATTTTCGAAAACCCTAGCTGTGTTTTGTAAAGTGGCCGCCCCCCTCCCTCTCTGCTCGGGAAAATCCAGCTTGTGAATTTTGAATTTGCAGTCTGGTTTAACGGATCAAATTCATTAATTCTCTTCGTAGAAACTTCTGATAGATTTTCTAGTGCAATCTATCAGAGGGATTAAATCTCTGTTCGTGGACCTGATTGAAGAACAGTTCGTCCATCAGTTCCTGGGATATACAACAAGAGTAGAGTAATCTGTTGGTGTCCATAATCTCGTTTCGAGATTGGAGGTAAAAATTTAATTGTGATTTAATTTTTACACGCACAATTTAATCGTAAAGTTTTGATACCCAATATGGAATCGTTCCATATAAAAAAATTTTAAACTTCCGCTGCACCGGGTATCAATTCTGATTGATCTGATCACCGTTCTCCAACACCTAATAGAGTCGGTAAACGAGTCAAAGCATAGTACTAGCATATAGAGTCTCAATGATGTTTCAAGTAATAAAGACTAATGGTGTACAACCAAAACCGCGGACTATATCCACTCGATAAGTGATAACCACTTGAAAAGTCCGAATAGGGTAGTTTGATCATTCATCATATGAATATCCATTTGCATGCTTCGAACATCTCTATGTTCCATACCAATGAAACATGGTACTCGGCATCGCAAATGCTAGTTTTAATCTCGAGCGATCCTTATCCTTATTTGTGGACGGCTCAATTGACTAGGAACTGTTTAGAATATACAGTGAACATAAGATGTGTTTCATGATAGTGATCTCTCTATATTCACTATCTCATCTTACTTTAGTATATTCAAGGTTTTTATCAAAATAGCAATAGTATATCATTATATAATAATAAGATAAAGTGAACGCCATTTAAAGAACGTATATTATATTAAACAAAGATTGTTTACAAAAAGAGACTCTCAAAGCCCTTAGCCACAAATTGGCTAACGGGGCATCAACTCTTTCAATCTCCCACTTGCCCTAAAGCCAACTAGTCATACTACGTAGTCCCATTGCTTCGCGATGTTTGTCAAATAATGGTCCTGGCAAGGGCTTAGTAAGTGGATCAGCGATATTGTCTGCAGAGGCCACTCTCTCGACTGTGATGTCTCCTCTTTCCACGATCTCCCGGATGATGTGGTATTTCCTCAGTACGTGTTTGGATCTTTGATGAGACCTTGGTTCCTTTGCCTGAGCAACGACACCCGTGTTGTCATAGTACACCGGGACTGGACCAACAGCTTTAGGAATAATGCCCAACTCTTGGACGAAATTCCTCATCCAAACGGCCTCTTTAGCAGCAGCTGATGCCGCAATGTATTCTGCCTTAGTGGTGGAATCTGCTGTGGTGTCCTGCTTGAAACTCTTCCAAGAGACAGCACTGCTATTGAGCATGAACACAAATCCAGAGGTTGACTTCGAGTCATCCACGTCACTTTGGAAGCTAGAGTCGGTATAGCCTTCCAATTTCAGATCTCTTCCTCCATAAACCATGAATACATTCTTAGTTCTTCTCAAGTACTTAAGAATATCCTTCACGGCTTTCCAATGCATTTGATCGGGATTGGCTTGATATCTGCTCGTGACACTCAGAGCAAATGCCATATCTGGTCTGGTAGATATCATCCCATACATGATACTCCCTTTGGCTGACGCATATGGTATGTGTGTCATTTTCTCTATCTCTTCGTCAGTCTTGGGACACATAGACTGTTGGAAATCGGTGTTCAGATCAATTAGAATTGATACCCGGTGCAGCGGAAGTTTAAAAATTTTATTTTATTAATATGGAACGATTCCATATCTGGGTATCAAAACTTTTACGATTAAATTTGTGTAAGTAAAATAAATAATCACAATTAAATATTTTACCTTAAAATCTCGAAGCAAGATTATGGACACCAACAGAATTTAATCTGCTCTTGTTGTATATCCCAGGAACTGATGAACGAACGTTTCTTCAATCAGGTCCACGAATAGAAAACAAAACCCTCTGATTGACTGCACTAGAAATCAATCAGAAGTTTGCGTAGAGAATAAACAGATATGATCTGTTAATTCAGATTGTAATTTTTCATAAAAATCACAAGCCGAATTTTCTCCGAAAGGGACAGAGGATTTCGAAAATCCTCTTGAATAATCTAGACTGATTTTCGAAAATTCAAGACTGAAAATCACACCAAATTTTCGAACACTGCAGCCCTATTTATAGATAATTTCTAGTTATAATTGTATCAGGACTCTAACTCCTTAAAGCCCACAATCCATAACTTAAACCCAACAAGCCAAGCCTGTTGTTGTAGAAATTAATATAAAATTCATCGTGACTCTGATTGATAAACTGATTTCACCAATGTGCACATAAACCATTTCTGCATCTTTTAGAGTCAAGATAATTTTTCTGAATCCGAATTCAGTGATTTCCAAAAATGTCCATCCCTATGTCATTTTAGAAAATTCCACTCCCTTTAGTTAAGAAGTCCAACTTCTCTTTCATTAAATTTAACTCTTTAAATTTAACTATCACTACGAGGTTTTAGTAATCCATTACTTGTGTAACCCTCAATGGTTCATGAATACAGCTAGCCGTGGGCTCACAACTCCTCAGATCGCATAGGATATCCACACTCGCAAGTATGTGGTGAATTCTTGACAACAAAGCATCGACTCCTATATGTGTCATAACTGTACCCAATCCCGACACCTGATGACCCCAATAGAGTCGGTAAACGAGTCAAAGTATAGTACTAGCATATAGAGTCTCAATGATGTTTCAAGTAATAAGGACTAATGGTGTACAACCAAAACCGCAGACTTTATCCACTCGATAAGTGATAACCTCTTGGAAAGTTCGAATAGGGTAGTTCGATCATTCATCATATGAATATCCATTTGCATGCTTTGAACATCTCTATGTTCCATACCAATGAAACGTGGTACTCGGCATCGCAAATGCTAGTCTCAATCTCGAGCGATCCTTATCCTTATTTGCGGACGGCTCAATTGACTAGGAACAATTTAGAATATACAGTGACTATAAGATGTGTTTCATGATAGCCATCCCCATGTGCTACCACATCTTACATACACTATAGTATATTCAAGGTCTTTATCAAAACAACAATAGTATATCATAATATAACAATATGAAGAAAGATAAAGTCAATGCCATTATAAAAGTGTAAATTATATTAAACAAAAGATTGTTTTACATAGAGTCATAAAAGCCCTTAGCCGCAAGTTGGCTAACCGGGCACCCACTCTTTCAATCTCCCACTTGCCCTAAAGCCAACTAGTCATACTACGTAATCCCATTGCTTCGCGATGTTTGTCAAACAATGGTCTTGACAAGGGCTTAGTAAGCGGATCAGCGATATTGTCTGTAGAGGCCACTCTCTCGACACTGATGTCTCCTCTTTCCATGATCTCCCGGATGATGTGGTATTTCCTCAATACGTGTTTGGACTTCTGATGAGACCTTGGTTCCTTTGCCTGAGCAACGGCACCCGTGTTGTCACAGTACACCGGGACTGGACCAACAGCTTCAGGAATTACACCCAACTCTTGGATGAATTTCCTTATCCAAACCGCCTCTTTAGCAGCAGCTGGTGCTGGAATGTATTCTGCCTCAGTGGTGGAATCCGCTGTGGTGTCCTGCTTGGAACTCTTCCAAGAGACAGCACCGCCATTGAGCACGAATACAAATCCAGAGGTTGATTTCGAGTCATCCACGTCACATTGGAAGCTAGAGTCGGTATAGCCTTCCAACTTCAATTCTCTCCCCCCATAAACCATGAACAAATTTTTAGTCCTTCGCAAGTACTTAAGAATATTCTTCACGGCTTTCCAATGCATTTGACCGGGATTGGCTTGATATCTGCTCGTGACGCTCAGAGCATAGGCCACATCTGGTCTGGTAGATATCATCACATACATGATACTACCAATGGCTGACGCATATGGTATGTGTGTCATTTTCTCTATCTCTTCATCAGTCTTAGGACACATAGACTTGGATAAAGAAACTCCATGACACATAGGTAGATGTCCTCTCTTGGACCCATCCATTGAAAACCTTTTCAATATGGTTTCGATGTAGGTTGATTGAGTAAGTCCTATCATTCTCTTAGATCTATCGCTATACATCTGTATCCATAGAATATAGGAGGCCTCACCCAAATCCTTCATCGAGAATCTACCTGATAACCATATCTTTGTTGACTGCAACATCCCTACGTCATTCCCCATGAGTAGAATGTCATCAACATAAAGTACTAAGAATATTACCGCATCCTTAACTACTTTCTTGTACACGCAAGGTTCCTCCGGGTTTTTGATGAAACCAAAATCTTTTATTGTTTCATCAAATTTCTGGTTCCAACTTCTTGATGCTTGTTTGAGACCATAAATTGAACTCTGAAGCTTGCATACCTTATTCTCGCTTCCCATGGATGTGTATCCCTCAGGCTGCATCATATAGATCTCTTCCTTAATGTTTCCATTAAGAAAAGCAGTCTTTACATCCATTTGCCATATCTCATAGTCATACCATGCTGCTATGGCAATAAGGATTCTTATGGACTTGAACATTGCGACTGGTGAAAAGGTTTCATCATAGTCAACTCCTTGTCTTTGAGTATAACCTTTTGCCACCAATCGTGCCTTGTAGGTCAATACCTTTCCGTCAGGCTCAAGCTTTCTCTTGTAGATCCATTTGCACCCTATTGGAACAATTCCATCGGGAGGATCTACTAAAGACCAAACTTGGTTAGTATGCATCGAGTCTATTTTCGATTGCATAGCTTCAAGCCATAAATTTGAATCCGCATCAGAAATTGCTTCCTTGAAGTTTTTTGGATCACATCCAATGTCGGGTTCACCTTGATCCCCTTCAAGAAGAAGACCATATCTAATAGGAGGTCTAGAAGTCCTCTCGGATCTTCTAGAAATAGGCGTGTCTTGTGATGATTCTTGAGGTGTAGGATCGCTGTTTTGTATCTCGGGTTCTTCTCGAATTTCTTCGAGTTCCATCATCTTGCCTTTCTTATCCAATAAGAACTCCTTCTCCAAGAAGGTGGCATTCCTTGAAACAAACACTTTTGTTTCATTAGGATGATAGAAATAATATCCGATTGAATTCTTCGGATACCCTACAAAATAACATAAGGTGGATCGACTATCCAACTTATCTCCCACTGTCTGCTTTACGTAAGCAGAACATCCCCAAATCCTCAAGTACGAATACTTAGGAGCTTTGCCATTCCATAACTCGTATGGTATTTTATCTACTGCTTTAGTGTGGATGTTGTTCAACAACAATACCGCCGTTTCAAGCGCGTAGCCCCAAAACGAAGGTGGAAGCTCAGTGAAGCTCATCATGGATCGAACCATGTCCAACAAATTTCGTTTGCGACGCTCCGAAACACCATTCAGCTGAGGTGTCATAGGAGGAGTCCACTGAGAGAGAATCCCATTCTCTTTTAGATAGTCCGAAAATTCGGTACTTAAGTATTCTCCACCTCGATCCAATCGAAGTGCTTTAATACTTTTCCCTTGCATGTTTTCTACTTCAGCCTTGAATTCTTTGAACCTTTCAAATGCTTCAGACTTATATTTCATTAAATTTAAATACCCATACTTTGAATAATCATCAGTAAAGGTAATGAAGTAGGTATTGCCACATTTAGTACCAATCCTAAATGGACCGCAAACATCCATATGGATCAAATCCAACGGATTTTGGCTACGCTCAGGTTTCCCTTTGAAAGGAGATTTAGTCATTTTTCTCTTTAGGCAGGATTCACAAGTAGGTAGAGAGTTAATATCAGACATATCAAACATGCCCTCTCCCACTAGCTTGTTCATCCTCCTTGAGGAAATATGACCTAGCCTAGCATGCCAAAGGTTTGCCGGGTTTTGACTATCGTTTTTCCTTTTAATTGTTGTCACCGGTTTATCAACATAATTAATTGGAACGTCTTTTAATTTTAAGCTATATAGATCGTTTTCAAGTTGTCCATTTCCAATCAAACATTCATTCTTGTAAATATTGCAAATCCCATTTACAAAATTGCAAGAAATGTTGGATAACTCGGCGATCAGATCAATTATGATTGATACCCGGTGCAGCGGAAGTTTAAAATTTTTGTATGGAACGATTCCATAATGGGTATCAACCTTACGATTAAATTGTGTGTGTAAAAATTAAATAACAATTATAAAATTTTTACCTTTAATCTCGAATCGAGATTTTGGACACCAACAGATTTCTCTGCTCTTGTTGTATATCCCTGGAACTGATGGACGAACTGTTCTTCAATCAGGTCCACGAACGGATATTTTAATCCCTCTGATAGATTGCACTAGAAAATCTATCAGAAGTTTTCTACGAAGAGATTAACGAATTTGATCCGTTAAACCAGACTGTAATTCAAAATCACAGGCTGGATTTTTCTCGAGTAGAGGGAGAGGGGGGGGGGGGGGGGGGACGGCCACCTTTTAAAAATAAACTAGGGTTTTCGAAAAATCCTTGTGACCTGTTGTGTCTAATTTCTGTACTGCAATAACTTATTTATAATGTAGGCCACTAACAGCTTAGGGCCCATTAGTCATAAGTTCAAGCCCGACAAGCAAAGCCCGCATGTTCAGAAATTAATATAAAATTCATCGTGACTCCGATTGATAAACCAATTTCACCAATGTGCTCAGAAACCATTTCTGCACCTTTTAAAGTCAAGATAAATTTTTCTGAATCCGAATTCAGTGGTTTCCAAAAATGGCCATCCCTATGTCATTTTAGGAAATCTTACTCCTCTACTCTTAAATAAGAAGTCCAACTTCTTTGTTCATTAAATTTAACTCTTTAAATTTAACTATCTCAACGGGGATTAAAAATACATTACACTGTGTGACCCTTAATGGTTCAGGGATACAGCTAGCCGTGGGCTCACAACTCCTTGTGACTCGGAACAACAATTTCCGACTTGCCCATCGAATCATGGTATGAGTGCCTAGCAACATCGCCCCATGATTCCCTAGGTATCACTGATAGTGCCTACAAGAACCAGTAGATTTTGGTTAGCGTACAGTACGGTCCCTTCATCCAAATATCCCGATCGAATCAACAACCATTGGTATATCGAGAGTCGCTCGAGATTCGATAACTATGCAATGCATCTTGAAGATCAAATAGTGACATCGCATGTGCTACTAAGAAACCATTTCTTAAATCACATCATGTACTCTGGCCAGAGATTCGTCACACTAATATCTCCTCAGATCGCATAGGATATCCACACTCGCAAGTATGTGGTGAATCTTTGACAACAAAGCATCGACTCCTATATATGTTGTAACTGTACCCAATCCCGACACCTGATGACCCCAATAGAGTCGGTAAACGAGTCAAAGCACAGTACTAGCATATAGAGTCTCAATGATGTTTCAAGTAGTAAGGACTAATGGTGTACAACCAAAACCGCGGACTATATCCACTCGATAAGTGATAACCACTTGGAAAGTCCGGATAGGGTAGTTCGATCATTCATCGTATAAATATCCATTTGCATGCTTTGAACATCTCTATGTTCCTTACCAATGAAACGTGGTACTCCGCATCGCAAATGCTAGTCTCAAACTCGAGCGATCCTTATCCTTATTATCGGACGGCTCAATCGACTAGGAACAGTTTATAATATACAGTGACTATAAGATGTGTTTCATGATAGACATCCCCATGTTCTACCACATCTTACATACACTATAGTATATTCAAGGTCTTTATCAAAACAACAATAGTATATCACAATATAACAATATGAAGAAAGATAAAGTCATTGCCATTAATAAATGTGTAAATAATATTAAACAAAAGATTGTTTATACAAAGAGTCATCAAAGCCCTTAGCCACAAGTTGGCTTATCGGGCACCCACTCTTTCAATCTCCCACTTGCCCTATAGCCAACTAGTCATACTACGTAGACCCATTGCTTCGCGATGTTTGTCAAATAATGGTCCTGGCAAGGGCTTAGTAAGTGGATCAGCGATATTGTCTGCAGAGGCCACTCTTTCGACAGTGATGTCTCCTCTTTCCACAATCTCCCGGATGATGTGGTATTTCCTCAGTACGTGTTTGGATCTTTGATGAGACCTTGGTTCCTTTGCCTGAGCAATGGCACCCGTGTTGTCACAGTACACCGGGACTGGACCAACAACTTCAGGAATGACGCCCAACTCTTGGACGAAATTCCTCATCCAAACGGCCTCTTTAGCAGCAGCTGATGCTGCAATGTATTCTGCTTTAGTGGTGGAATCCGCTGTGGTGTCCTGCTTGGAACTCTTCCAAGAGACAGCACCACCATTGAGCATGAACACAAATCCAGAGGTTGACTTCGAGTCATCCACGTCACTTTGGAAGCTAGAGTCGGTATATCCTTCCAACTTTAGTTCTCTTCCTCCATATACCATGAACATATTCTTAGTCCTTCGTAAGTACTTAAGAATGTCCTTCACGGCTTTCCAATGCATTTGACCGGGATTAGCTTGATATCTGCTCATGACACTCAGAGCAAATGCTACATCCGGTCTGGTAGATATCATCCCATACATGATACTACCTATGGCTGACGCATATGGTACATGTGTCATTTTCTCTATCTCTTCATCAGTCCTGGGACACATAGACTTGGATAGAGAAACTCCATGACACATGGGTAGATGTCCTCTCTTGGACTCATCCATTGAAAACCGTTTCAATATGGTGTCGATGTAGGTTGATTGAGTGAGTCCTATCATTCTCTTAGATCTATCTCTATAGATCTGTATCCCAAGAATATAGGATGCCTCACCCAAATCCTTCATCGAGAATCTACCTGATAACCATATCTTTGTTGACTGCAACATCCCTACATCATTCCCAATGAGTAGGATGTCATCAACATAAAGTACTAAGAATGTCACAGCATCCTTAACTACTTTCTTGTACACGCATGGTTCCTCCGGATTCTTGATGAAACCAAAATCTTTTATTGTTTCATCAAATTTTTGGTTCCAACTTCTTGATGCTTGTTTTAGACCATAAATTGATCTCTGAAGCTTGCATACCTTATGCTCGCTTCCCATGGATGTGTACCCCTCAGGCTGCTTCATATAGATTTCTTCCTTAATGTCTTCATTAAGAAAAGCAGTCTTCACATCCATTTGCCATATCTCATAGTCATACCAAGCAGCTATGGCAATAAGGATTCTTATGGACTTGAACATTGCAACTGGTGAAAAAGTTTCATCATAGTCAACTCCTTGTCTTTGAGTATAACCTTTCGCCACCAATCGCGCCTTGTAGGTCAATACCTTACCATCAGGCCCAAGCTTTCTCTTGTAGATCCATTTACACCCTATTGGAACAATTCCATCGGGAGGATCTACTAAAGACCAAACTTGGTTTGTATGCATCGAATCTATTTCCGACTGCATAGCTTCAAGCCATAAATTTGAATCCGCATCAGAAATTGCTTCCTTGAAGTTTCTTGGATCACATCCAACATCGGGTTCATCTTGATCCCCTTCAAGAAGAAGACCATATCGAATAGGAGGTCTAGAAGTCCTCTCGGATCTTCTAGGTACAGGCGTGTCCAGCAATGGTTCCTGAGGTGTAGGATCGTTATTTTGTATTTCGGGTTCTTCTCGAATTTCTTCAAGTTCCATCATCTCGCCTTTCTTATCCAATAAGAACTCCTTCTCCAAGAAGGTGGCATTCCTTGAAACAAACACCTTTGTTTCAGCAGGATAATAGAAATAATATCCGATTGAATTTTTCGGATACCCTACAAAATAACATAAGCTGGATCGACTATCCAACTTATCTCCCACTGTCCACTTCACGTAAGCAGGACATCCCCAAATCCTCAAGTACGAATACTTAGGAGCTTTGCCATTCCATAACTCGTATGGTGTTTTGTCCACTGCTTTAGTGTGGACGTTGTTCAACAACAATACCGCCGTTTCAAGCGCATAGCCCCAAAACGAAGGTGGAAGCTCAGTGAAGCTCATCATGGATCGAACCATGTCCAACAAAGTTTGATTACGACGCTCCGATACACCATTAAGCTGTGGTGTCATAGGAGGAGTCCATTGAGAGAGAATCCCATTCTCTTTTAGATAGTCCAAAAACTCGGTACTCAAGTATTCTCCACCTCGATCCGATCGAAGTGCTTTAATAATTTTACCTAGCTTGTTTTCTACTTCAGCCTTGAATTCTTTGAACTTTTCAAATGCTTCAGACTTATATTTCATTAAATATAAATACCCATACCTTGAATAATCATCAGTAAAGGTAATGAAGTAGGTGTGGCCATATTGAGTCCCAACTCTAAATGGACCACAAACATCTGTATGGATCAAATCCAATAGATTTTGACTACGCTCAGGTTTCCCCTTAAAAGGAGATTTAGTCATTTTTCCTTTTAGGTAGGATTCACAAGTAGGTAGAGAGTTAATATCAGACATATCAAACATGCCCTCTCCCACTAGCTTGTTCATCCTCCTTGAGGAAATATGACCTAGCCTAGCGTGCCAAAGGTTTGCCGGGTTTTGGCTATCGATTTTCCTTTTGTTTGTTGTTGCCGGTTTATCAACATAATTTATTGGAACGTCTTTTAGTTTTAAGTTGTATAGATCGTTTTCAAGTTGTCCACTTCCAATCAAACATTCATTCTTGTAAATATTGCAAATCCCATTCACAAAATTGCAAGAATAACCATCTCTATCAAGCATAGAAACAGAAATAATGTTTTTAATCAAATCCGGAACAAATAAAACATCTCTTAAAAGTAACTTAAAACCGTTCTGAAAAATTAAATAAACATCTCCCACGGCTTTTGCTTCAACTCTGGAACCATTTCCGAGCCTCAGCTGGGTCTCACCCATCCTAAGCCTGTGACTTCTTGTCATCACCTGCAAATCATTGCAAATGTGAGATCCACATCCGGTATCCAATACCCAAGAAGTAGTATTAAGTGAAACATTTATTTCAATATAGAACATACCCTTTGCAGTTCGCAACTGCTCTAGATATTCCTTGCAGTTACGCTTCCAATGACCGGGCTTCTTGCAGTAATGGCAAACATCCTTGGATTTTTCCATCTTTGAAGCCTTTGTCTTGTACTTCTTCTCGGGTTCGATTTTCTTGGGTGGGGCAGAACGTTTCTTACCCTTTGTACTTGGCCCCTTCTTAGCAGAAGAAGAGGAGCCCACCAAGAAAGCCGGTTTATCCTTCTTTAATGTGGATTCATATGTCACAAGAATATTGACCATCTCTTCAAGGGAGGCCTCTATCTTGTTCATATTGAAATTTACCACAAATCCGTCAAACGAAGAAGGAAGAGACAGAAGTAGTAAGTCCACGTTGAGTTCATGCTCCAACACCAAATCAAGGGTTACCAACTTCTGTATGAGCCAAATCACTCGTACCCCATGATCACGGACCGAAGTCCCTTCACGCATGCGACACGTCATTAGCTCCTTTATAGTAGCGAACCTTTCAGCCCTCGATTGAGCCCCAAAAAGTTCCTTGAGTTGAACGTGAATGTCAGCAGCATTCACGGTGTCCTCAAATCGCCTCTGGAGTTCATCAGACATCGAGGCTTGCATATAGCATTTGGTCTTGATATCATGGTCCCACCATGTATCAAGCTTGGCTAACTCCTCCGGACTTACGTCAGCTGGTGCTTCCTTCGGAGGAGATTTCTCTAACACGTAGAGCATCTTCTCCGAAGTCAAGACAATCTTCAACTTACGGAACCATTCCGTATAGTTTGCGCCAGTCAACTTATTTTGTTCGAGGATCGAGAAAAGTGGATTACGCGAATTCATCTTATGAAATACTGAAAAGAAACAGACAAATATCAGTGATTGTTTAAGCAATTTACTAAGACATAAAATAGGCGAAATTTATTTTATGAATCTCACTCCCACTATTTTAACAATTTCACTACCCTCTAGTGAAAACGGGAAACTGTTTTCCTTAGTGAGAACATGGAGTCCAATTGACAAACTTATGGTCCTGAATAATATCAGCCAACCATAATTTTCAAAAGGTAGTGCCCAATTGCTTCCAAAGCAACCTCCACGTTTTTACCTCATGTCCAATAAAGGCCCAATAATATGACGCCGATTATTGTGACATGTCAAGATGACCCATCAATATTAAGTTGTGATGGACGGTCGCCATGTGGATCCCCCAATAATATGAGCCGATCCCATGGGAGTTCCACCCAACTTACAACATGTGTCGATCCAATGTACAGCTTTCCGACGAACGGGCCCCCCCAATAATATGAGCCGGACCGTATCCGCGGGTAGCATCTCATACATTGATCGTTGATGGAAGGTAGGAACATTTAAACAAATTTAAATTTCCTTTATTTATCTTGATATCAATTTTAAATCATATTTAAAATGAGGGATTTTTAATTATAAAAATTTGCCTCATCATTTTTTAAAAATTTTGTAAGCTTGCCGGATTCACACAATTATGTCTAAAACATGCATACAACTATAATATCACATATTATATAGGATGATCGATTCCATTTCTAATCGACCCGTGGTTGCCAATCACGAGTCTTAGTCCAATCCTAGGTAATATGCAGTATGCAATGCAATCCTATTACATTTGCTTTCAATTTACATTTCTTCTGTCTTTATTGTCTGCTGGGCCCACCTCCATCTTCAAATCTTGATCTCCCACTAAATCTAATGTATTTACAATAAATAACAATGACAAGTAGGGGATACATTTTTAAGGGGTGGGAACGGGCCATAAACCAAGCCCACTTTTATTACATATGACATTCATATTGGGCCATAAACCAGGCCCATTAATAAAACCAACAACAATAAAACAAATGTAAATTCCTAACATACACCTACAAAATTGGTCATGGCAATCGATCATCCTTATCCAATAACATTTAATTCAAAATTAATTTATTGGATAACATGCAATGGCAATTTAAATTTAAAAGGATAAAATCATATTTCATACATAAAATCTTATTTTACATATAAAATCATATTTTATCTTTTTATCAAATAAAATCATATTTTATCTATAAAATCCAATTTTATACATAAAATCATATTTTACTCAATATATCCATAAGATCATATCTTATCATCAATTGCACCAAAAATAATTAATTTCAAAATTCAATTAAAGGATAAAATATTAAAATTTTCCAAAAATTCAAATTTATCCAAAAATCAATTTTAAAATTTTCGGACTCGAACAATTCGATCCGACGCCTCGTGGACCAATCAAAACAATTTTCGATCGGACCAAAAATAGAATTTTAACATATTAAAATTTAATTTAAAAAATTAAAAATAATTTTTCCCGCGGGCCGCCCGGGACGTTCCCGGGCCGGGCAGCGACGATCGCTGCCCCTGCCCCGGGCAGCGATCCAATCGCTGCCCGGGTTTTTGCCCGAAAAAATATTTTATTTTTAAATATTTATTTTGTTTCAAAAAACCGAGGCCTAAAAAATTTTTGTACAATCGATTAATTTAATCGCTTGATCTGAGCAACCTTGCTCTGATACCACTGTTGGATAACTCGGCGATCAGATCAATTATGATTGATACCCGGTGCAGCGGAAGTTTAAAATTTTTGTATGGAACGATTCAATAATGGGTATCAACCTTACGATTAAATTGTGTGTGTAAAAATTAAATAACAATTATAAAATTTTTACCTTTAATCTCGAATCGAGATTTTGGACACCAACAGATTTCTCTGCTCTTGTTGTATATCCCTGGAACTGATGGACGAACTGTTCTTCAATCAGGTCCACGAACGGATATTTTAATCCCTCTGATAGATTGCACTAGAAAATCTATCAGAAGTTTTCTACGAAGAGATTAACGAATTTGATCCGTTAAACCAGACTGTAATTCAAAATCACAGGCTGGATTTTTCTCGAGTAGAGGGAGAGGGGGTGGACGGCCACCTTTTAAAAATAAACTAGGGTTTTCGAAAAATCCTTGTGACCTGTTGTGTCTAATTTCTGTACTGCAATAACTTATTTATAATGTAGGCCACTAACAGCTTAGGGCCCATTAGTCATAAGTTCAAGCCCGACAAGCAAAGCCCGCATGTTCAGAAATTAATATAAAATTCATCGTGACTCCGATTGATAAACCAATTTCACCAATGTGCTCAGAAACCATTTCTGCACCTTTTAAAGTCAAGATAAATTTTTCTGAATCCGAATTCAGTGGTTTCCAAAAATGGCCATCCCTATGTCATTTTAGGAAATCTTACTCCTCTACTCTTAAATAAGAAGTCCAACTTCTTCGTTCATTAAATTTAACTCTTTAAATTTAACTATCTCAACGGGGATTAAAAATCCATTACACTATGTGACCCTCAATGGTTCAGGGATACAGCTAGCCGTGGGCTCACAACTCCTTGTGACTCGGAACAACAATTTCCGACTTGCCCATCGAATCATGGTATGAGCGCCTAGCAACATCGCCCCATGATTCCCTAGGTATCACTGATAGTGCCTACAAGAACCAGTAGATTTTGGTTAGCGTACAGTACGGTCCCTTCATCCAAATATCCCGATCGAATCAACAACCATTGGTATATCGAGAGTCGCTCGAGATTCGATAACTATGCAATGCATCTTGAAGATCAAATAGTGACATCGCATGTGCTACTAAGAAACCATTTCTTAAATCACATCATGTACTCTGGCCAGAGATTCGTCACACTAATATCTCCTCAGATCGCATAGGATATCCACACTCGCAAGTATGTGGTGAATCCTTGACAACAAAGCATCGACTCCTATATGTGTTGTAACTGTACCCAATCCCGACACCTGATGACCCCAATAGAGTCGGTAAACGAGTCAAAGCACAGTACTAGCATATAGAGTCTCAATGATGTTTCAAGTAGTAAGGACTAATGGTGTACAACCAAAACCGCGGACTATATCCACTCGATAAGTGATAACCACTTGGAAAGTCCGGATAGGGTAGTTCGATCATTCATCATATGAATATCCATTTGCATGCTTTGAACATCTCTATGTTCCTTACCAATGAAACGTGGTACTCCGCATCGCAAATGCTAGTCTCAAACTCGAGCGATCCTTATCCTTATTATCGGACGGCTCAATCGACTAGGAACAGTTTAGAATATACAGTGACTATAAGATGTGTTTCATGATAGACATCCCCATGTTCTACCACATCTTACATACACTATAGTATATTCAAGGTCTTTATCAAAACAACAATAGTATATCACAATATAACAATATGAAGAAAGATAAATTTATTGCCATTAATAAATGTGTAAATAATATTAAACAAAAGATTGTTTATACAAAGAGTCATCAAAGCCTTAGCCACAAGTTGGCTCACCGGGCACCCACTCTTTCAAGAAAAACCATCTCTATCAAGCATAGAAATAGATATAATGTTTTTGACCAAATCCGGAACATATAAAACATCTCTAAAAAATAACTTAAAATTGTTCTGCAAAACTAAATAAATGTCTCCTATAGCTTTGGCTTCGACTCTAGAACCATTCCCGAGCCTTAGCTGGGTCTCACCCATCCTTAGCTTATTACTTCTTGTCATTATTTGCAACTCATTGTAAATGTGAGATCTATATCTGGTATCCAATACCCAAGAAGTAGTATAAAGTAAAACATTTATTTCAATGTAAAACATACCCTTTGCAGTTCTCAACTGCTTGAGATATTCCTTGCAGTTACGTTTTCAATGACCGGGTTTCTTGCAGTAATGGCAAACTTGTTTAGACTTGTCGAATTTTGCATGTAACATTTGGCCTTGAGATCATGGTCCAACCATTTCTCTAGTTCGGCCAACCTTTCGGCAGTTACATCAGCCGAGGCTGTTTTCGGAGAAGCCTTTTCTAACACTTAGAAAATCTTTTTCGAACTCAGGACAATCTTAACTTATGGAACCATTCTGTATAGATTGCGCCAGAAAATTTGTTTTGTTCGAGAATTGAAACATGTGGATTACGAATTCATTGTAATGAAATACTGAGATGAAACAGACAATAATCGATGATTTTTTTAATAATTTACTAAGACATAAAATATGGCGAATTTTATTTTATGAATCACACTCCCACTATTTTGACGATTTCACCACCTTCTAGTGAAAACGAGAAACATTTTCTTTAGTGGGAACATGGAGTCCAATTGACAAACTATAGTCCCGAATAATATCAGCCAACCATAATTTTCAAGAGGTAGAGCCCAATTACTTCCAAAGCAACCTCCACGTTTTTACCTCATGTCCAATAAGGGCCCAATAATATGACGCCGTTTATTGTGACATGTCAAGATAACCCATCAATATTAAGTTGTGATGGATGGTCGCCATGTGGATCCCCAATAATATGAGCCAATCTCATGGGAGTTCCACCCAACTTACAACATGTGTCGATCCAATGTACAACTTTCCGACGAACGGGCCCCCCCAATAATATGAGCCGGACCATATCCGCGAGTAGCATCTCATACATTGATCGTTGATGGAAGGTAGAAATATTTAAACAATATTTAAATTCCCTTTTTATTAATCTTGATATCAATTTTAAATCATATTTAAAATGAGGGATTTTAATTTTGAAAATTTGTATCATCATGCCATTTATGTATGCTTGCGGGATTCATACAATTTAGTCTAAACATGCATACATCAATAATATCATATATTATTTAAGGATGATCTATCCCATTAACTAATCGACCCGTGGTTGCCAATCACGAGTCTAAGTCCAATCCTAGGTGATATGTAAGTATGCAATGAAATCCTATTACATTGTGCTTCCATTTTACATTTCTTCGGTCTTCATTGCTGCTGGGCCCACCATTTCTTCAAATCTTTGTCTCCCACTAAGTCTAATAAATTTACAATAAATTTCGATGACAAATATGGGATACATTTTTAGGGTGGGAACGGGCCATAAACCAGGCCCACTTTTATTACATATGACAATCATATTGGGCTATAAACCAAGCCCATTAATAAACACCAACAACAATAAGACAAATGTAAATCACCTAACATACACCTAAAACATTGGTCATGGCAATCGATCATCCTTTATCCATTAATTAATTCAATAATTAAATAATTGGATAAACATACAATGGCATCATAATTAAAAGATAAAATCATATTTTATCTTATCCATCCATAAGATCATATCTTAACATCAATTGTACCAAAATAATTAATTTTATAAAATCTAATTTAACGGATAAAATTTATAAATTTTCCAAAAATTCAAATTTATCCAAAAATCAATTTTAAAAATTTTGGACTCGAACAATTCGATCCGATGCCTCGTGATCTAATCAAAAACAATTTTCGATCGGATCAAACACTAGAATTTCAAAAATTAAAAATTTTTTTAAAAATAAAATTTTAATTTTTCGGGCTGCCCGGGACAATCTCGGGCAGCCCGTGCCCCGACCGGGGCTCGGGCTGGGCAGCCCGTCGCTGCCCATTGGGCAGCGATGATCGCTGCCCGTGTTTTGCCCGTCAAAATTTTGATTTTAAAAAATTTGTTTTGTTTCAAAAACCGAGGCTTAAAAATTTTGTACAATCGATTAATTTAATCATTTGATCTGAGCAACCTGTCTCTGATACCACTGTTGGAAATCGGTGTTCAGATCAATTAGAATTGATACCCGGTGCAGCGTAAGTTTAAAAATTTTATTTTATTAATATGGAACGATTCCATATCTGGGTATCAAAACTTTTACGATTAAATTTGTGTAAGTAAAATAAATAATCACAATTAAATATTTTACCTTAAAATCTCGAAGCGAGATTATGAACACCAACAGAATTTAATCTGCTCTTGTTGTATATCCCAGGAACTGATGAACGAACGTTTCTTCAATCAGGTCCACGAATAGAAAACAAAACCCTCTGATTGACTGCACTAGAAATCAATCAGAAGTTTGCGTAGAGAATAAACAGATATGATCTGTTAATTCAGATTGTAATTTTTCATAAAAATCACAAGCCGAATTTTCTCCGAAAGGGACAGAGGATTTCGAAAATCCTCTTGAATAATCTAGACTGATTTTCGAAAATTCAAGACTGAAAATCACACCAAATTTTCGAACACTACAGCCCTATTTATAGATAATTTCTAGTTATAATTGTATCAGGACTCTAACTCCTTAAAGCCCACAATCCATAACTTAAGCCCAACAAACCAAGCCTGTTGTTGTAGAAATTAATATAAAATTCATCGTGACTCCGATTGATAAACTGATTTCACCAATGTGCACAGAAACCATTTCTGCATCTTTTAGAGTCAAGATAATTTTTCTGAATCCGAATTCAGTGATTTCCAAAAATGTCCATCCCTATATCATTTTAGGAAATTCCACTCCCTTTAGTTAAGAAGTCCAACTTCTCTTTCATTAAATTTAACTCTTTAAATTTAACTATCTCTACGGGATTTTAGTAATCCATTACTTGTGTAACCCTCAATGGTTCAGGAATACAGCTAGCCATGGGCTCACAACTCCTTGTGACTCGGAACAACAATTTCCGACTTACCCATCGAATCATGGTAAGAGCTCCTAGCAACATCGCCCCATTATTCCCTAGGTATTACTGATAGTGCTTGCAAGAACCAGTAGATTTTGGTGTTGGAGAACGCGGCGATTAGATCAATCAGGATTGATACCCGGTGCAGCGGAAGTTTAAAAATTTTATATGGAACGATTCCATAGTGGGTATCAAAACCTTACGATTAAATTGTGTGTGTAAAAATTAAATAACAATTATAAATTTTTACCTCCAATCTCGAAGCGAGATTATGGACACCAACAGATTGCTCTGCTCTTGTTGTATATCCCTGGAACTGATGGACGAACTGTTCTTCAATCAGGTCCATGAACGGATATTTAATCCCTCTGATAGATTGCACTAGAAAATCTATCAGAAGTTTCTACGAAGAGATTAACAAATTTGATCCGTTAAACCAGACTGCAATTCAAAATTCACAGACTGGATTTTCCGAGCAGAGGGGAGAAAGGGGGCGGCCACTATTGAGAGAAAAATATATGGTTTTCGAAAATTGTGACCTGTTGTGTGTAATTTCTGTACTGCAATAACTTATTTATAATGTAGGCCACTAACAGCTTAGGGCCCATTAGTCATAAGTTCAAGCCCGACAAGCAAAGCCCGCATGTTCAGAAATTAATATAAAATTCATCATGACTCCGATTGATAAACCGATTTTACCAATGTGCACGAAAACCATTTCTGCACCTTTTAAAGTCAAGATAAATTTTTCTGAATTCGAATTCAGTGATTTCCAAAAATGCTCATCCCTATGTCATTTTAGGAAATCTTACTCCTCTACTCTTAAATAAGAAGTCCAACTTCTTTGTTCATTAAATTTAACTCTTTAAATTTAACTATCTCAACGGGGATTAAAAATCCATTACTCTGTGTGACCCTCAATGGTTCAGGGATACAGCTAGCCGTGGGCTCACAACTCCTTGTGACTCGGAACAACAATTTCCGACTTGCCCATCGAATCATGGTAAGAGCGCCTAGCAACATCGCCCCATGATTCCCTAGTTATCACTGATAGTGCCTGCAAGAACCAATAGATTTTGGTTAACGTACAGTACGGTCCCTTCATCCATATATCCCGATCGAATCAACAACCATTGGTATATCGAGAGTCATTCGAGATTCGATAACTATGCAATACATCTTGAAGATCAAATAGTGACATCGCATGTGTTACTAAGAAACCATTTCTTAAAACACATCATGTACTCTGGCCAGAGATTCGTCACACTAATATCTCCTCAGATCGCATAGGATATCCACACTCGCAAGTATGTGGTGAATCCTTGACAACAAAGCATCGACTCCTATATGTGTTGTAACTGTACCAATCCCGACACCTGATGACCCCAATAGAGTCGGTAAACGAGTCAAAGCACAGTACTAGCATATAGAGTCTCAATGATGTTTCAAGTAGTAAGGACTAATGGTGTACAACCAAAACCGCGGACTTTATCCACTCGATAAGTGATAACCACTTGGAAAGTCCGGATAGGGTAGTTCGATCATTCATCGTATGAATATCCATTTGCATGCTTCGAACATCTCTATGTTCCTTACCAATGAAACGTGGTACTCTGCATCGCAAATGCTAGTCTCAAACTCGAGCGATCCTTATCCTTATTATCGGACGGCTCAATCGACTAGGAACAGTTTAGAATATACAGTGACTATAAGATGTGTTTCATGATAGACATCCCCATGTTCTACCACATCTTACATACACTATAGTATATTCAAGGTCTTTATCAAAACAACAATAGTATATCACAATATAACAATATGAAGAAAGATAAAGTCATTGCCATTAATAAAAGTGTAAATAATATTAAACAAAAGATTGTTTATACAAAGAGTCATCAAAGCCCTTAGCCACAAGTTGGCTCACCGGGCACCCACTCTTTCAATCTCCCACTTTCCCTATAGCCAACTAGTCATACTACGTAGACCCATTGCTTCGCGATGTTTGTCAAATAATGGTCCTGGCAAGGGCTTAGTAAGTGGATCAGCGATATTGTCTGCAGAGGCCACTCTTTCGACAGTGATGTCTCCTCTTTCCACAATCTCCCGGATGATGTGGTATTTCCTCAGTACGTGTTTGGATCTTTGATGAGACCTTGGTTCCTTTGCCTGAGCAACGGCACCCGTGTTGTCACAGTACACCGGGACTGGACCAACAACTTCAGGAATGACGCCCAACTCTTGGACGAAATTCCTCATCCAAACGGCCTCTTTAGCAGCAGCTGATGCTGCAATGTATTCTGCCTCAGTGGTGGAATCCGCTGTGGTGTTCTGCTTGGAACTCTTCCAAGAGACAGCACCGCCATTGAGCATGAACACAAAACCAGAGATTGACTTCGAGTCATCCACGTCACTTTGGAAGCTAGAGTCGGTATAGCCTTCCAATTTTAGTTCTCTTCCTCCATATACCATGAACATATTCTTAGTCCTTCGTAAGTACTTAAAAATGTCCTTCACGGCTTTCCAATGCATTTGACCGGGATTAGCTTGATATCTGCTCGTGACACTCAGAGCAAATGCTACATCCGGTCTGGTAGATATCATCCCATACATGATACTACCTATGGCTGACGCATATGGTACATGTGTCATTTTCCCTATCTCTTCATCCGTCTTGGGACACATAGACTTGGATAGAGAAACTCGATGACACATGGGTAGATGTCCTCTCTTGGACCCATCCATTGAAAACCGTTTCAATATGGTGTCGATGTAGGTTGATTGAGTGAGTCCTATCATTCTCTTAGATCTATCTCTATAGATCTGTATCCCTAGAATATAGGATGCCTCACCCAAATTGTTCATCGAGAATCTACCTGATAACCATATCTTTGTTGACTGCAACATCCCTACATCATTCCCAATGAGTAGGATGTCATCAACATAAAGTACTAAGAATGTCACAGCATCCTTAACTACTTTCTTGTACACGCATGGTTCCTCCGGTTTCTTGATGAAACCAAAATCCTTTATTGTTTCATCAAATTTCTGGTTCCAACTTCTTGATGCTTGTTTTAGACCATAAATTGATCTCTGAAGCTTGCATACCTTATGCTCGCTTCCCATGGATGTGTATCCCTCAGGCTGCTTCATATAGATTTCTTCCTTAATGTCTCCATTAAGAAAAGCAGTCTTCACATCCATTTGCCATATCTCATAGTCATACCAAGCAGCTATGGCAATAAGGATTCTTATGGACTTGAACATTGCAACTGGTGAAAAGGTTTCATCATAGTCAACTCCTTGTCTTTGAGTATAACCTTTCGCCACCAATCGCGCCTTGTAGGTCAATACCTTACCATCAGGCCCAAGCTTTCTCTTGTAGATCCATTTACACCCTATTGGAACAATTCCATCGGGAGGATCTACTAAAGACCAAACTTGGTTTGTATGCATCGAATCTATTTCCGACTGCATAGCTTCAAGCCATAAATTTGAATCCGCATCAGAAATTGCTTCCTTGAAGTTTCTTGGATCACATCCAACATCGGGTTCATCTTGATCCCCTTCAAGAAGAAGACCATATCGAATAGGAGGTCTAGAAGTCCTCTCGGATCTTCTAGGTACAGGCGTGTCTATCAATGGTTCCTGAGGTATAGGATCGTTATTTTTGTATTTCGGGTTCTTCTCGAATTTCTTCGAGTTCCATCATCTCGCCTTTCTTATCCAATAAAAACTCCTTCTCCAAGAAGGTGGCATTCCTTGAAACAAACACCTTTGTTTCAGCAGGATAATAGAAATAATATCCGGTTGAATTCTTCGGATACCCTACAAAATAACATAAGCTGGATCGACTATCCAACTTATCTCCCACTGTCCGCTTCACGTAAGCAGGACATCCCCAAATCCTCAAGTACGAATACTTAGGAGCTTTGCCATTCCATAACTCGTATGGTGTTTTGTCCACTGCTTTGGTGTGGACGTTGTTCAACAACAACACCGCCGTTTCAAGCGCGTAGCCCCAAAACGAAGGTGGAAGCTCAGTGAAGCTCATCATGGATCGAACCATGTCCAACAAAGTTCGATTACGACGCTCCGATACACCATTCAGCTGTGGTATCATAGGAGGAGTCCACTGAGAGAGAATCCCATTCTCTTTTAGATAGTCCAAAAACTCGGTACTTAAGTAAACTCCACCTCGATCCGATCGAAGTTCTTTAATACTTTTACCTAGCTTGTTTTCTACTTCAGCCTTGAATTCTTTGAGCTTTTCAAATGCTTCAGACTTATATTTCATTAAATATAAATACCCATACCTAGAATAATCATCAGTAAAGGTAATGAAGTAGGTGTGGCCATATTGAGTACCAACTCTAAATGGACCACAAACATCTGTATGGATCAAATCCAACAGATTTTGACTACGCTCAGGTTTCCCCTTAAAAGGAGATTTAGTCATTTTTCCTTTCAGGCAGGATTCACAAGTAGGTAGAGAGTTAATATCAGACATATCAAACATGCCCTCTCCCACTAGCTTGTTCATCCTCCTTGATGAAATATGACCTAGCCTAGCATGCCAAAGGTTTGCCGGGTTTTGACTATCGATTTTCCTTTTGTTTGTTGTTGCCGGTTTATCAACATAATTTATTGGAACGTCTTTTAGTTTTAAGTTGTATAGATCGTTTTCAAGTTGTCCATTTCCAATCAAACATTCATTCTTGTAAATATTGCAAATCTCATTCACAAAATTGCAAGAATAACCATCTCTATCAAGCATAGAAACAGATATAATGTTTTTGACCAAATCCGGAACATATAAAACATCTCTCAAAATTAACTTAAAATTGTTCTGCAAAATTAAATAAATGTCTCCTATAGCTTTGTCTTCGACTCTAGAACCATTCCCGAGCCTTAGCTGGGTCTCACCCATCCTTAGCTTACGACTTCTTGTCATCATTTGCAACTCATTGCAAATATGAGATCCACATCCGGTATCCAATACCCAAGAAGTAGTGTTAAGTGAAACATTTATTTCAATATAGAACATACCCTTCGCAGTTCGTAACTGCTCGAGGTATTCCTTGCAGTTACGTTTCCAATGACCGGGTTTCTTGCAGTGATGGCAAACTTGTTTAGACTTGTCCAATTTTGCATGTAACATTTGGCCTTGAGATCATGGTCCAACCATTTCTCTAGTTCGGCCAACCTTTCGGCAGTTACATCAGCCAGGGCTGTTTTCGGAGAAGCCTTTTCTAACACTTAGAAAATCTTTTCCGAACTTAGGACAATCTTAACTTATGGAATCATTCTGTATTGTTTGCGCCAGTAAGTTTGTTTTGTTGGAGAATTGAAACATGTGGATTACGAAGATTCATCATAATGATATACTGAGATGAAACAGACAATTATCGATGATTGTTTAATTAATTTACTAAGACATAAAATAGGCGAAATATATTTTATGAATCTCACTCCCACTATTTTAACGATTTCACTACCCTCTAGTGATAACGGGAAACTGTTTTCCTTAGTGAGAACATGGAGTCCAATTGACAAACTATGGTCCCGAATAATATCAGCCAACTATAATTTTCAAAAGGTAGAGCCCAATTGCTTCCAAGACAACCTCCACGTTTTTTACCTCATGTCCAATAAGGGCCCAATAATATGACGCCGTTTATTGTGACAAGTCAAGATGACCCATCAATATTAAGTTGTGATGGACGGTCGCCATGTGGATCCCCCAATAATATGAGCCGATCCCATGGGAGTTCCATCCAACTTACAACATGTGTCGATCCAATGTACAGCTTTCCGACGAACGGGCCCCCCCAATAATATGAGCCGGACCGTATCCGCGGGTAGCATCTCATACATTGATCGTTGATGGAAGGTAGGAACATTTAAACAAATTTAAATTTCCTTTATTTATCTTGATATCAATTTTAAATCATATTTAAAATGAGGGATTTTATTTTTGAAAATTTGTCTCATCATTTTTAAAATTTTGTATGCTTGTCGGATTCACACAATTTTGTCTAAAACATGCATACAACTATAATATCACATATTATATAGGATGATCGATTCCATTTCTAATCGACCCGTGGTTGCCATTCACGAGTCTTAGTCCAATCCTAGGTAATATGCAGTATGCAATGCAATCCTATTACATTGAGCTTCCAATTTACATTTCTTGTGTCTTTATTGTCTGCTGGGCCCACCACCGTCTTCAAATCTTCATCTCCCACTAAATCTAATGTATTTACAATAAATAACAATGACAAGTAGGGGATACATTTTTAAGGGGTGGGAACGGGCCATAAACCAAGCCCACTTTTATTACATATGACAATTCATATTGGGCCATAAACCAGGCCCATTAATAAAACCAACAACAATAAAAACAAATGTAAATTCCTAACATACACCTACAAAATTGGCCATGACAATCGATCATCCTTTTCCAATAACATTTAATTCAAAATTAATTTATTGGATAACATGCAATGGCAATTTAAATTTAAAAGGATAAAATCATATTTCATACATAAAATCTTATTTTATATACAAAATCATATTTTATCTTTTTATCAAATAAAATCATATTTTATCTATAAAATCCAATTTTATACATAAAATCATATTTTACTCAATATATCCATAAGATCATATCTTATCATCAATTGTACCAAAAATAATTAATTTCAAAATTCAATTTAACGGATAAAATATTTAAATTTTCCAAAAATTCAAATTTATCCAAAAATCAATTTTAAAATTTTCGGACTCGAACAATTCGATCCGACGCCTCGTGGACCAATCAAAAACAATTTTCAATCGGACCAAAAATAGAATTTTAACATATTAAAATTTAATTTAAAAATTAAAAAATTAATTTTTCCCACGGGCCGCCCGGGACATTCCCGGGCTGCCCGCGCCCCCTAGGGCTCGGGCCGGGCAGCCCGGCTGCCCCAAGGGCAGCGACGATCACTGCCCCCCCGGGCAGCGATCCAATCGCTGCCCGGGTTTTTGCCCGAATTTTTTTTTTTTATTTTTAAATATTTATTTTGTTTCAAAAACCGAGGCCTAAAATTTTTTTTTGTACAATCGATTAATTTAATCGCTTGATCTGAGCAACCTGGCTCTGATACCACTGTTGGAGAATGCGACGATCAGATCAATCAGGATTGATACCCGGTGCAGCGGAAGTTTAAAAATTTTATATGGAACGATTCCATAATGGGTATCAAAACCTTACGATTAAATTGTGTGTGTAAAAATTAAATAACAATTATAAATTTTTACCTCCAATCTCGAAGCGAGATTATGGATACCAACAGATTGCTCTGCTCTTGTTGTATATCCCTGGAACTGATGGACGAACTGTTCTTCAATCAGGTCCACAAACGGATATTTAATCCCTCTGATAGATTGCACTAGAAAATCTATCAGAAGTTTCTACGAAGAGATTAACGAATTTGATCCGTTAAACCAGACTGCAATTCAAAATTCACAGACTGGATTTTCCGAGCAGAGGGGAGAAAGGGGGCGGCCACTATTGAGAGAAAAATACTAGGGTTTTCGAAAATTGTGACCTGTTGTGTGTAATTTCTGTACTGCAATAACTTATTTATAATGTAGGCCACTAACAGCTTAGGGCCCATTAGTCATAAGTTCAAGCCCGACAAGCAAAGCCCGCATGTTCAGAAATTAATATAAAATTCATCATGACTCCGATTGATAAACCGATTTTACCAATGTGCACAGAAAACATTTCTGCACCTTTTAAAGTCAAGATAAATTTTTCTGAATCCGAATTCAGTGATTTCCAAAAATGCCCATCCCTATGTCATTTTAGGAAATCTTACTCCTCTACTCTTAAATAAGAAGTCCAACTTCTTTCTTCATTAAATTTAACTCTTTAAATTTAACTATCTCAACGGGGATTAAAAATCCATTACTCTGTGTGACCCTCAATGGTTCAGGGATACAGCTAGCCGTGGGCTCACAACTCCTTGTGACTCGGAACAACAATTTCCGACTTGCCCATCGAATCATGGTAAGAGCGCCTAGCAACATCGCCCCATGATTCCCTAGGTATCACTGATAGTGCCTGCGAGAACCAATAGATTTTGGTTAACGTACAGTACGGTCCCTTCATCCATATATCCCGATCGAATCAACAACCATTGGTATATCGAGAGTCGTTCGAGATTCGATAACTATGCAATACATCTTGAAGATCAAATAGTGACATCGCATGTGTTACTAAGAAACCATTTCTTAAAACACATCATGTACTCTGGCCAGAGATTCGTCACACTAATATCTCCTCAGATCGCATAGGATATCCACACTCGCAAGTATGTGGTGAATCCTTGACAACAAAGCATCGACTCCTATATGTGTTGTAACTGTACCCAATCCCGACACCTGATGACCCCAATAGAGTCGGTAAACGAGTCAAAGCACAGTACTAGCATATAGAGTCTCAATGATGTTTCAAGTAGTAAGGACTAATGGTGTACAACCAAAACCGCGGACTTTATCCACTCGATAAGTGATAACCACTTGGAAAGTCAGGATAGGGTAGTTCGATCATTCATCGTATGAATATCCATTTGCATGCTTCGAACATCTCTATGTTCCTTACCAATGAAACGTGGTACTCTGCATCGCAAATGCTAGTCTCAAACTCGAGCGATCCTTATCCTTATTATCGGACGGCCCAATCGACTAGGAACAGTTTAGAATATACAGTGACTATAAGATGTGTTTCATGATAGACATCCCCATGTTCTACCACATCTTACATACACTATAGTATATTCAAGGTCTTTATCAAAACAACAATAGTATATCACAATATAACAATATGAAGAAAGATAAAGTAATTGCCATTAATAAAAGTGTAAATAATATTAAACAAAAGATTGTTTATACAAAGAGTCATCAAAGCCCTTAGCCACAAGTTGGCTCACCGGGCACCCACTCTTTCAAATGGTTAGCGTACAGTACGGTCCCTTCATCCATATATCCCGATCGAATCAACAACCATTGGTGCATCGAGAGTCGTTCGAGATTCGATAACTATGCATAACATCTTGGAGATCAAATAGTGACATCGCATGTGTTACTAGGATAACCCATTAACCTAAAACACATCATGTACTCTGGCCAGAGATTCGTCACACTAATATCTCCTCAGATCGCATAGGATATCCACACTCGCAAGTATGTGGTGAATCCTTGACAACAAAGCATCAACTCCTATATGTGTCGTAACTGTAACCAATCCCGACACCTGATGACCCCAATAGAGTCGGTAAACGAGTCAAAATACAGTACTAGCATATAGAGTCTCAATGATGTTTCAAGTAATAAGGACTAATGGTGTACAACCAAAACCGCAGACTTTATCCACTCGATAAGTGATAACCACTTGGAAAGTTCGAATAGGGTAGTTCGATCATTCATCATATGAATATCCATTTGCATGCTTTGAACATCTCTATGTTCCATACCAATGAAACGTGGTACTCGGCATCGCAAATGCTAGTCTCAATCTCGAGCGATCCTTATCCTTATTTGCGGACGGCTCAATTGACTAGGAATAATTTATAATATACAGTGACTATAAGATGTGTTTCATGATAGCCATCCCCATGTGCTACCACATCTTACATACACTATAGTATATTCAAGGTCTTTATCAAAACAACAATAGTATATCATAATATAACAATATGAAGAAAGATAAAGTCAATGCCATTATAAAAGTGTAAATTATATTAAACAAAATATTGTTTTACATAGAGTCATAAAAGCCCTTATCCGCAAGTTGGCTAACCGGGCACCCACTCTTTCATAGGCTTGGATAGAGAGACTCCATGACACATAGGTAGATGTCCTCTCTTGGACTCATCCATTGAAAAACTTTTCAATATAGTGTCGATGTAGGAAGCTTGAGTAAGTCCTATCATTCTCTTACATCTATCTCTATAGATCTGTATCCCTAGAATATAGGACGCCTCACCCAAATTATTCTTCGAGAATCTACCTGACAACCATATCTTTGTTGACTGCAACATCCCTACATCATTCCCAATGAGTAAGATGTCATCAACATAAAGTACTAAGAATGTCACAGCATCCTTAACTACTTTTTTGTATACGCACGGTTCCTCCGGGTTCTTGATGAAACAAAAGTCCTTTATTGTTTTATCAAATTTTTGGTTCCAACTTCTTGATGCCTGTTTGAGACCATAGATCAATCTCTGAAGCTTACATACCTTATGCTCACTTCCCATGGATGTGAATCCCTCGGGCTGCATCATATAGATTTCTTCCTTAATGTTTCCATTAAGAAATGCAGTCTTCACATCCATTTGCCATATCTCGTAGTCATACCAAGCTTCTATGGCAATAAGGATTCTTATGTACTTGAACATTGCGACTGGTGAAAAGGTTTCATCATAGTCAACTCCTTGTCTTTGAGTATAACCTTTTGCAACCAATCGTTCCTTGTAGGTCAGTATCTTACCATCAGGCCCAAGCTTTGTCTTGTAGATCCATTTACACCCTATTAGAACTATTCCATCGGGAGGATCTACTAAAGACCAAACTTGGTTTGCATGCATCGAGTCTATTTCCGACTGCATAGCTTCAAGCCATAAGTTCGAATCAGCATCTGAAATTGCTTCCTTGAAGTTTCTCGGATCACATCCAATGTCGGGTTCACTTTAATCCCCTACAAGAAGAAGAACATATCTAATAGGAGGCCTAGAAGTCCTCTCAGATCTTCTAGTAATAGGCGTGTCTTGTGATGATTCTTGAGGTATAGGATCGTTATTTTGTATCTCGGGTTCTTCTCGAATTTCTTCGAGTTCCATCATCTTGTCTTTCTTATCCAATAAGAACTCCTTCTCCAAGAAGGTGGCATTCCTTGAAACAAACACTTTTGTTTCAGTAGGATGATAGAAATAATATCCGATTGAATTCTTCGGATACCCTACAAAATAACATAAGGTGGATCGACTATCCAACTTATCTCCCACTGTCTGCTTCACGTAAGCAGGACATCCCAAAATCCTGAAGTACGAATACTTAGGAGCTTTTTCATTCCATAACTCGTATGGTGTTTTGTCCACTGCTTTAGTGTGGACGTTGTTCAACAACAATACCGCCGTTTCAAGAGCATAGCCCCAAAACGAAGGTGGGAGCTCAGTGAAGCTCATCATAGATCGAACCATGTCCAACAAGGTTCGATTGCGATGCTCCGAAACACCATTCAGCTGAGGTGTCATAGGAGGAGTCCACTGAGAGAGAATCCCATTCTCTTTTAGATAATCCAAGAACTCGGTACTTAAGTATTCTCCATCTCGATCTGATCGAAGTGCTTTAATACTCTTACCTAGTTTGTTTTCTACTTCAGCCTTGAATTCTTTGAACTTTTCAAATGATTCAGACTTATATTTTATCAAATATAAGTTCCCATACCTAGAATAATCATCAGTAAAGGTAATGAAGTAGGTGTGACCAAATTTTGTACCAATACTAAATGGTCCGCAAACATCTGTATGGATCAAATCCAATAGATTTTGACTATGCTCAGGTTTTCCTTTGAAAGGAGATTTAGTCATTTTTCCTTTCAGGCAGGACTCACAAGTAGGTAGAGAGTTAATATCAGACATATCAAACATGCCCTCTCCCACTAGCTTGTTCATCCTCCTTGAGGAAATATGACCTAGCCTAGCATGCCAAAGGTTTGCCGAGTTTTGATTATAAATTTTCCTTTTATTTGTTGTTACCAGTTTATCAATATAATTAATTGGAACGTATTTTAATTTTAAGTTATATAGATCGTTTTCAAGTTGTCCACATCCAATTAAACATTCATTCTTGTAAATATTGCAAATCCCATTCACAAAATTATAAGAAAAACCATCTCTATCAAACATAGAAATAGAAATAATGTTTTTAACCAAATCTGGCACATATAAAACATCTCTAAAAAATAACTTAAAATCATTCTGCAAAATTAAACAAATGTCTCCCACAGCAAAATTAAGCTTGCGACTTCTTGTCATCACCTGCAAATCATTGCAAATGTGAGATCCACATCCGGTATCCAATACCCAAGAAGTAGTATTAAGTGAAACATTTATTTCAATATAAAACATACCCTTCGCAGTTCGCAACTGCTCGAGATATTCCTTGCAGTTACGTTTCCAATGATCGGGTTTCTTGCAGTGATGGCAAACATCCTTGGATTTTTCCACGTTTGAAGCCTTTGTCTTGTTTTTCTTCTCGGGTCCGGTTTTCTTGGATGGGGCAGAACGTTTCTTACCCTTTGTACTTGGCCCCTTCTTAGCAGAAGAAGAGGAGCCCACCAAGAGAACAGGTTTATCCTTCTTTAAAGTGGCTTCATAAGTTACAAGCATATTGACCATCTCTTCAAGGGAGGCCTCTATCTTGTTCATATTGAAATTCACCACAAAACCGTCAAATGATGAAGGAAGAGAGAGAAGTAATAAGTCCACATTGAGTTCATGCTCCAATACCAATTCAAGTGTTACCAACTTTTGAATGAGCCAAATCATGTGTATCCCATGATCACGGACCGAAGTCCCTTCACGCATGCGACACGTCATTAACTCTTTTACAGTAGCGAACCTTTCAGCTCTCGATTGAGCCCCAAAAAGTTCCTTGAGTTGTACGTGAATGTCAGCAGCATTCACGGTATCCTCAAATCGCCTCTGGAGTTCATCAGACATCGAAACTTGCATATAGCATTTGGCCTTGA
This sequence comes from Henckelia pumila, assembly GCF_033568475.1. Taxonomy (NCBI): domain Eukaryota; kingdom Viridiplantae; phylum Streptophyta; class Magnoliopsida; order Lamiales; family Gesneriaceae; genus Henckelia; species Henckelia pumila. The sequence goes on from NC_133123.1 coordinate 177,152,930, forward strand.
TATCATGGTCCCACCATTTATCAAGTTTGGCCAACTCTTCCGGACTTATATCAGCTGGTGCTTCCTTTGGAGGAGATTTTTCTAACACGTAGAACATCTTCTCCGAGGTCAAGACAATCTTCAACTTACGGAACCATTCCGTATAGTTTGCGCCAGTCAGTTTGTTTTGTTCGAGAATAGAGAATAGTGGATTGCGCGAATTCATCTTAATGAAATACTGAAAAGAAACAGACAATAATCAGTGATTGTTTAATTAATTTAATAAGACATAAAATAAGGCGAGTTTAATTTTATGAATTACACTCCCACTATTTTAACGATTCCACCACCCTCTAGTGAAAACGAGAGAATTATTTTCTTTAGTGGGAACATGGAGCCCAATTGACAAAACATGATCCCGAATAATATCAGCCAACCATGCTCTTCAAAAGGTAGAGCCCAATTGTTTCCAAAACAATCCCTATGTTATTTACCTCATATCCAATAAGGACCTAATAATATGACGCCGTTTATTGTGACATGTTAAAATGACCCATCAATATTAAGTTGTGATGGACGGTCGCCATGTGGATCCCCAATAATATGAGCCAATCCCATGGGAGTTCCACCCAACTTACAACATGTGTCGATCCAATGTACAGCTTTCCGACGAACGAGCCCCCCCAATAATATGAGCCGGACCATGCCCGCGGGTAGCATCTCATACATTAATCGTTGATGGAAGGAAGGAACATTTAAACAATATTTAAATTCTCTTTTGTTAATCTTGATATCAATTTTAAATAAAATTTAAAATGAGGGATTTTAATTTCGAAAAATTTGTCTCATCATTCAAAATTTGTATGCTTGCGAGATTCATACAATTTAGTCTAAACATGTATACAACAATAATATCATATATTATTTTAGGATGATCGATTCCATTACTAATCGACCCGTGGTTGCCAATCACGAGTCTAAGTCCAATCCTAGGTAATATGCAAGTATGCAATGCAATCCTATTACATTGAGCTTCCAATTTACATTTCTTCGGTCTTTATTGTCTGTTGGGCCCACCTTTGTCTTCAAATCTTTATCTCCCACTGAGTCTTATAAATTTACAATAAATTTCGATGACAAGTAGGGGATACATATTTTAGGGGTGGGAACGTGCCATAAACCAGACCCAGTTATATTACATATGACAATTCATATAGGGCCATAAACCAGGCCCATTAATAAAACACAACAACAATAATAAAACCAAATGTAAACAACTTATATACACCTATAATATTGGTCATGGCAATCGATCATCCTTATCCAATAATTTTAATTCCAAATTAATTTATTGGATAACATGCAATTGCAATAAAATTTAAATAGATAAAATCATATTTCATACATAAAATCTTATTTTATATATAAAATCATATTTTATCTAGTTTATCCATAAAATCATATTTTACATATAAAATCCAATTTTATACATAAATCATATTTTATTATCAATTGTACCAAAATAAATAATTAAAGATTTAATTTATCGGATTAAATTTATAAATTTCCAAAATTTAAAATTTATCCAAAAACTAATTTTCTTAAAAATTTTGGGCTCAAACAATTTTGACACATTTCCTCGTGGACCAACTGAAACAATTTTCAATCGAGCCAAAAACTGGGCCCGATAACAATTAACGGGCTGAAATTCAAAATTTCAAAAAAAAATAAAATTTTAATTTTTCTGGGCTGCCCGAGACGATCCCGGGCAGTCCTCGACAATCGGGCCAGGGGCCCAGCCCTTCGCTGGGCCGCTGGGCGCGGCCCAGCTGCGCGCAGGGCAGCGGCCGCCCGTTGCCTTTTCGGGCAGCGGGCGTCCCCCCGGAAACTTAAAATTTTTTTTATTTTTTCGTTTTATTTTTCTGAAAAATCGAGGCTTGTACAATTGAACAATATTTTAATCGTAAAATCCGAGAACAACCTGGCTTTGATACCACTGTTGGAACACGATCGTTCTCCGGATCGAAAAATAAAGTGATACCCGTTGCAGCGGAAGTTTTAAAATTTTATATGGAACAATTCCATATCATGGGTATCAAATTCCTACGATTAAAATTGATAACATAAAATTTAAACAATATAAATTTTACCTTAGAATCTCGAAGCGAGATTATGGACACCAACAGATTAATCTGCTCTTGTTGTATATCCCAGGAACTGATGAACGAACAATTCTTCAATCAGGTCCACGATCAGAAGTTTAATCCCTCTGATAGACAGCACTAGAAAGTCTATCAGAAGTTTCTACGATGAGATAGAACAGATATGATATGTTAAATCAGACTGCAAATTCAGAAATTTGCAGACTGAATTTCGAACACTGTGAGGGAAGGGTGCGGCCGAATTCTAGAGAGGAGGCTCTCTAGGTTTCGAAATATTGTGACCACTTCGTGTAATTTCTGCACTGCAATAACTTATTTATAATGTGGGCTGCTAACAGCTTAGGGCCCATTAGTCATAAGTTCAAGCCTGACAAGAAAAGCCCGCATGTTCAGAAATTAATATAAAATTCATCGTGACTCAGATTGATAAACCAATTTCACCAATGTGCACAGAAACAATTTCTACATCTTTTAAAGTCAAGATAAATTTTCTGAATCCAAATTCAGTGATTTCCAAAAATGTCCATCACTATGTCATTTTAGAAAATCTTACTGCCTCTATTCTTAAAATAGAAGTCCGACTTCTTTATTCACTAAATTTAACTCTTTAAATTTAATTATCTCAACGGAGATTAGAAATCCATTACTTGTGTGACCCTCAATGGTTCAGGGAGACAGCTAGCCGTGGGCTCACAACTCCTTGTGACTCGGAACAACAATTTCCGACTTACCCAATAAATCATGGTAAGAGCGCCTAGCAACATCGCCCCATGATTCCCTAGGTATCACTAATAGTGCCTGCAAGAACCAATATATTTTGGTTAGCGTACAGTACGGTCCCTTCATCCATATATCCCGATCGAATCAACAACCATTGGTAAATCGAGAGTCGTTCGAGATTCGATAACTGTGCAATTCATCTTGAAGATTAGATAGTGACATTGTTGGAAAACTGGCGGTCAGATCAATCACGATTGATACCCGGTGCAGCGGAAGTTTAAAAATTTTGTTATGGAACAATTCCATAGTGTGGGTATCAACCGTTCAACGATTAAATTATAAGTGTGTAAAATTCAAATAACAATTAATTAAATTTTACCTTCAATCTCGAAGCGAGATTAATGGACACCACACAGATTTCTCTGCGCTTCTTGTATCTCCCAGGAACTGATGAACTCCTTCAATCAGGTCCACGAATGAGGTTTAAATCCCTCTGACAGATTGCACTAGAAAATCTGTCAGAAGTTTTCTGCGAAGAGATTAAACGAATCTGATTCGTTATTCCTGACTGCGATTCAAAATCACAGACCGAAATTTTCTCGGGCAGAGCAGGAGGGGAACGGCCGAAAATTCTTTGAGAGAGCTAGGGTTCGATTTTTTTTGTCTCTAAAAAATTATGACCTATTGTGTGTAATTTCTGTACTGCAATAACTTATTTATAATGCAGGCCACTAACACCTTAGGGCCCATTAGTCATAAGTTAGGGCCCGACAAGCAAAGCCCGCACGTTCAGAAATTAATATAAAATTCATCGTGACTCCGATTGATGAACCGATTTCACCAATGTGCACAGAAACCATTTCTGCACATTTTAAAGTCAAAATAAATTTTCCTGAATCCGAATTCAGTGGTTTCCAAAAATGCCCATCCCTATGTCATTTTAGGAAATCCTACTCCCTTACTCTTAATTAAGAAGTCCAACTTCTTTGGTTCATTAAATTTAACTCTTTAAATTTAACTATCTCAACGGGGATTAAAACTCCATTACACTGTGTGACCCTCAATGGTTCAGGGATACAGCTAGCCGTGGGCTCACAACTCCTTGTGACTCGGAACAACACTTTCCGACTTGCCCAACGAATCATGGTAAAGCGCCTAGCAACATCGCCCCATGATTCCCTAGGTATCACTGATAGTGCCTACAAGAACCAGTATATTTTGGTTAGCGTACAGTACGGTCCCTTCATCCATATATCCCGATCGAATCAACAACCATTGGTATATCGAGAGTCGCTCAAGATTCGATAACTATGCAATACATCTTGAAGATCAAATTAGTGACATTGCATGTGCTACTAAGAAACCATTTCTTAAATCACATCAAGTACTCTGGCCAGAGATTTGTCACACTAATATCTCCTCAGATCGCATAGGATATCCACACTCGCAAGTATGTGGTGAATCCTTGACAACAATGCATCGACTCCTATATGTGTCGTAACTGTACCCAATCTCGACACCTGATGACCCCCATAGAGTCGGTAAACGAGTCAAAGCACAGCACTAGCATATAGAGTCTCCATGATGTTTCAAGTCGTAAGGACTAATGGTGTACAACCAAAACCGCGGACTTTATCCACTCGATAAGTGATAACCACTTGGAAAGTCCGGATAGGGTAGTTCGATTATTCATCCTATGAATATCCATTTGCATGCTTCGAACATCTCTATGTTCCCTACCAATGAAACGTGGTACTCCGCATCGCAAATGCTAGTTTCAAACTCGAGCGATCCTTATCCTTATTATCGGACGGCTCAATCGACTAGGAACAGTTTAGAATATACAGTGACTATAAGATGTATTTCATGATAGACATCTCCATGTTCTACCACATCTTACATACACTATGGTATATTCAAGGTCTTTATCAAAACAACAATAGTATATCACAATATAACAATATGAAGTAATATAAAGTCATTGCCATTAATAAAAGTGTAAATTACATTAAACAAAAGATTGTTTTTACAAAGAGTCATCAAAGCCCATAGCCACAAGTTGGCTCACTGGGCACCTACTCTTTCAATCTCCCACTTGCCCTATAGCCAACTAGTCATACTACGTAGACCCATTGCTTCGCGATGTTTGTCAAACAATGGTCCTGGCAAGAGCTTAGTAAGCGGATCAGCGATATTGTCTGCAGAGGCCACTCGTTCGACAGTGATGTCTCCTTTTTCCACAATCTCCCGGATGATGTGGTATTTCCTCAGTACGTGTTTGGATCTTTGATGAGACCTTGGTTCCTTTGCTTGAGCAACGGCACCCGTGTTGTCACAGTACACCGGGACTGGACCAACAAATTCAGGAATGACGCCCAACTCTTGGACGAAATTCCTCATCCAAACGGCCTCTTTAGCAGCAGCTGATGCTGCAATGTATTCAGCCTCAGTGGTGGAATCCGCTGTGGTGTCCTGCTTGGAACTTTTCCAAGAGACAGCACCGCCATTGAGCATGAATACAAATCCAGAGGTTGACTTCGAGTCATCCACGTCACTTTGGAAGCTAGAGTCGGTATAGCCTTCCAATTTGAGTTCTCGTCCTCCATAGACCATGAACATATTCTTAGTCCTTCGTAAGTACTTAAGAATGTCCTTCACGGCTTTCCAATGCATTTGACCAGGATTAGACTGATATCTGCTCGTGACACTCAGAGCAAATGCTACATCCGGTCTGGTAGATATCATCCCATACATGATACTACCTATAGCTGACGCATATGGTACATGTGTCATATTCTCTATCTCTGCATCAGTCTTGGGACACATAGACTTGGATAGAGAAACTCCATGACACATGGGTAGATGTCCTCTCTTGGACCCATCCATTGAAAACCGTTTCAATATGGTATCGATGTAGGTTGATTGAGTGAGTCCTATCATTCTCTTAGACCTATCTCTATAGATCTGTATCCCAAGAATGTAGGATGCCTCACCCAAATCCTTCATCGAGAATCTACCTGATAACCATATCTTTGTTGACTGCAACATCCCTACGTCATTCCCAATGAGTAGGATGTCATCAACATAAAGTACTAAGAATGTCACCGCATCCTTAACTACTTTCTTGTACACGCATGGTTCCTCCGGGTTCTTGATGAAACCAAAATCTTTTATTGTTTCATCAAATTTCTGGTTCCAACTTCTTGATGCTTGTTTTAGACCATAAATTGATCTCTGAAGCTTGCATACCTTATGCTCGCTTCCCATGGATGTGAACCCCTCTGGCTGCTTCATATAGATTTCTTCCTTAATGTCTCCATTAAGAAAAGCAGTCTTCACATCCATTTGCCATATCTCATAGTCATACCATGCAGCTATGGCAATAAGGATTCTTATGGACTTGAACATTGCAACTGGTGAAAAGGTTTCATCATAGTCAACTCCTTGTCTTTGAGTGTAACCTTTTGCCACCAATCGCGCCTTGTAGGTCAATACCTTACCATCAGGCCCAAGCTTTCTCTTGTAGATCCATTTACACCCTATTGGAACAATTCCATCAGGAGGATCTACTAAAGACCAAACTTGGTTTGTATGCATTGAATCCAATTCAGACTGCATAGCTTCAAGCCATAAATTTGAATCCGCATCAGAAATTGCTTCCTTGAAGTTTCTTGGATCACATCCAATGTCGGGTTCATCTTGATCCCCTTCAAGAAGAAGACCATATCGAACAGGAGGTCTAGAAGTCCTCTCGGATCTTCTAGGTTCAGGCGTGTCCAGTAATGGTTCCTGAGGTGTAGGATCGTTATTTTGTATTTCGGGTTCTTCTCGAACTTCTTCGAGTTCCATCATCTCGCCTTTCTTATCCAATAAGAACTCCTTCTCCAAGAAGGTGGCATTTCTAGAAACAAACACCTTTGTTTCAGCAGGATAATAGAAATAATATCCGATTGAATTCTTCGGATACCCTACAAAATAACATAAGCTGGATCGACTATCCAACTTATCTCCCACTGTCCGCTTCACGTAAGCAGGACATCCCCAAATCCTCAAGTACGAATACTTAGGAGCTTTGCCATTCCATAACTCGTATGGTGTTTTGTCCACTGCTTTAGTGTGGACGTTGTTCAACAACAATACCGCCGTTTCAAGCGCATAGCCCCAAAACGAAGGTGGAAGCTCAGTGAAGCTCATCATGGATCGAACCATGTCCAACAAAGTTCGATTACGACGCTCCGATACACCATTCAGCTGTGGTGTCATAGGAGGAGTCCACTGAGAGAGAATCCCATTCTCTTTCAGATAGTCCAAAAACTCGGTACTCAAGTATTCTCCACCTCGATCCGATCGAAGTGCCTTAATACTTTTACCTAGCTTGTTTTCTACTTCAGCCTTGAATTCTTTGAACTTTTCAAATGCTTCAGACTTATATTTCATTAAATATAAATACCCATATCTTGAATAATCATCAGTAAAGGTAATGAAGTAGGTGTGGCCATGTTGAGTCCCAACTCTAAATGGACCACAAACATCTGTATGGATCAAATCCAACAGATTTTGACTACGCTCAGGTTTCCCCTTAAAAGGAGATTTAGTCATTTTCCCTTTTAGGCAGGATTCACAAGTAGGTAGAGAGTTAATATCAGACATATCAAACATGCCCTCTCCCACTAGCTTGTTCATCCTCCTTGAGGAAATATGACCTAGTCTAGCGTGCCAAAGGTTTGCCGGGTTTTGACTATCGATTTTCCTTTTGTTTGTTGTCGCCGGTTTATCAATATAATTTATTGGAACGTCTTTTAGTTTTAAGTTGTATAGATCGTTTTCAAGTTGTCCATTTCCAATCAAACATTCATTCTTGTAAATATTGCAAATCCCATTCACAAAATTGCAAGAATAACCATCTCTATCAAGCATAGAAATAGAAATAATATTTTTAATTAAATCTGGAACAAATAAAACATCTCTTAATAATAACTTAAAACCGTTCTGCAAAATTAAACAAACGTCTCCTACGGCTGTAGCTTCAACTCTGGAACCATTCCCGAGCCTCAGCTGGGTCTCACCCATTCTAAGCCTCCGACTTCTTGTCATCACCTGCAAATCATTGCAAATGTGAGATCCACATCCGGTATCCAATACCCAAGAAGTAGAGTTAAGCGAAACGTTAATTTCAATATAGAACATACCCTTTGCAGTTCGCAACTGCTCTAGATATTCCTTGCAGTTACGCTTCCAATGTCCCGGCTTCTTGCAGTAATGGCAAACATCCTTGGATTTTCCATTGTTTGAAGCCTTTGTCTTTTGCTTCTTCTCGGGCTCGACTTTCTTGGGTGGGGCAGAACGTTTCTTGCCCTTCATACTTGGCCCTTTCTTAGCAGAAGATGAGGAGCCCACCAAGAAAACGGGCTTATCCTTCTTAAGTGTGGATTCATATGTAACGAGCATATTGACCATCTCTTCAAGGGTGGCCTCTATCTTGTTCATATTAAAATTTATCACAAATCCATCAAATGAAGAAGGAAGAGACAGAAGCAGTAAATCCACATTGAGTTCATGCTCTAACACCAAATCAAGGGTCGCCAACTTTTGTATGAGCCAAATCATTCGTACCCCATGATCACGGACCGAAGTCCCTTCACGCATGCGGCACGTCATCAACTCCTTAACAGTTGCGAACCTTTCAGCCCTCGATTGAGCCCCAAAAAGTTCCTTGAGTTGCGCGTGAATGTCAGCAGCATTCACCGTGTCCTCAAATCGCCTCTGGAGTTCATCAGACATCGAGGCTTGCATATAGCATTTGGTCTTGATGTCATGGTCCCACCATGCATCAAGCTTGGTCAATTCCTCCGGACTTACATCAGCTGGTGCTTCCTTCGGAGGTGCTTTCTCTAACACGTAGAGCATTTTCTCCGAAGTTAAGACAATCTTCAACTTCCGGAACCATTCCGTATAGTTGGCGCCAGTCAACTTGTTTTGTTCGAGGATCGAGAATAAAGGATTACGCGAATTCATCGTATGAAATACTGAAAAGAAAAACAGACATATATCAATGATTGTTTAACAATTTACTAAGACATAAAATAGGCGAAATTTAATTTTATGAATCTCACTCCCACTATTTTAACGATTTCACCACCCTCTAGTGAAAACGGGAAACTTTTTCCTTAGTGAGAACATGGAGTCCAATTGACAAACTTATGGTCCCGAATAATATCAGCCAACCATAATTCTCAAAAGGTAGAGCCCAATTGCTTCCAAAGGAACCCCCATGTATTTACCTCATGTCCAATAAGGGCCCAATAATATGACGCCGTTTAAAGTGACATGTCAAGATGACCCATCAATATTAAGTTGTGATGGACGGTCGCCATGTGGATCCCCCAATAATATGAGCCGATCCCATGGGAGTTCAACCCAACTTACAACATGTGTCGATCCAATGTACAGCTTTCCGACAGATGGGCCCCCCCAATAATATGAGCCGGACCGTATCCGCGGGTAGCATCACATACATTGACCGTTGATGGAAGGTAGGAACATTTAAACAAATTTAAATTTCCTTTATTTATCTTGATATCAATTTTAAATCATATTTAAAATGAGGGATTTTTAATTATAAAATATTTGTCTCATCATATTCAATTTATTGCATGCTTGCCGGATTCACGCAATTATGTCTAAACATGCATACAATCATAATATCATATATTATATAGGATGATCGATTCCATTTCTAATTGACCCGTGGTTGCCAATCACGGGTCTTAGTCCAATCCTAGGTAATATGCAGTATGCAATGCAATCCTATTACATGTGCTTCCAATTTACATTTTTTCAGTCTTTATTGTCTGCTGGGCCCACCATCTTCAAATCTTGATCTCCCACTAAATCTAATGTATTTACAATAAATAACAATGACAAGCAGGGGATACATTTTTAGGGGTGGGAACGGGCCATAAACCAAGCCCACTTTTATTACATATGACATTCATATCGGGCCATAAACCAGGCCCATTAATAAAACCAACAACAATAAAACAAAATGTAAATTCCTAACATACACCTACAAAATTGGTCATGGCAATCGATCATCCTTATCCAATAACATTTAATTCAAAATTAATTTATTGGATAACATGCAGTGGCAATTCAAATTTAAACAAGATAAAATCATATTTTATATATAAAATCATATTTTACACATAAAATCATATTTTATCTCTATATCAAATAAAATCATATTTTATCTATAAAATCCAATTTTACAGATAAAATCATATTTTACTTAATATATTATAAGATCATATCTTATCATCAATTGTACCAAAAATAATTGATTTCAAAATTCAATTTAAGGATAAAATATTAAAATTTTCCAAAAATTCAAATTTATCCAAAAATCAATTTTAAAATTTACGGACTCGAACAATTCGATCCGAAATCTCGTGAACCAATCAAAAACAATTTTTGACCGGACCAAAAATAAAATTTTAACACATTAAAATTAATTTTAAATAAAATATAATTGTCCCGCGGGCCGCCCGGGACACTCCCGGGCCGGCCCGCACCCGGGGCGCGGGCCGGGGGCAGCCCGGCTGCCCCCTTAGGGCAGCGCCGTGCGCTGCCCTGGGCGGCGCCGAGCGCCGCCCCTGGGCAGCGCCGAGCGCTGCCCTGCGCAGCGCCCAGCGCTGCGCTGCGCTGGGCGGCGCCGTGCGCCGCCCGGGGCAGCAACAATTGCTGCCCCACCGGGCAGCGATCCAATCGCTGCCCGGGTTTTGCCCCGAAAAAATTTTTTTATTTAAAAATATTTATTTTGTTTCAAAAACCGAGACTCAAAAATTTTGTACAATCGATTAATTTAATCGTTTGATCTGAGCAACCTGGCTCTGATACCACTGTTGGAAAACTGGCGGTCAGATCAATCACGATTGATATCCGGTGCAGCGGAAGTTTAAAAATTTTGTTATGGAACAATTCCATAGTGTGGGTATCAACCGTTCAACGATTAAATTATAAGTGTGTAAAATTCAAATAACAATTAATTAAATTTTACCTTCAATCTCGAAGCGAGATTAATGGACACCACACAGATTTCTCTGCGCTTCTTGTATCTCCCAGGAACTGATGAACTCCTTCAATCAGGTCCACGAATGAGGTTTAAATCCCTCTGACAGATTGCACTAGAAAATCTGTCAGAAGTTTTCTGCGAAGAGATTAAACGAATCTGATTCGTTATTCCTGACTGCGATTCAAAATCACAGACCGAAATTTTCTCGGGCAGAGCAGGAGGGGAACGGCCGAAAATTCTTTGAGAGAGCTAGGGTTCGATTTTTTTTGTCTCTCAAAAATTATGACCTATTGTGTGTAATTTCTGTACTGCAATAACTTATTTATAATGCAGGCCACTAACACCTTAGGGCCCATTAGTCATAAGTTAGGGCCCGACAAGCAAAGCCCGCACGTTCAGAAATTAATATAAAATTCATCGTGACTCCGATTGATGAACCGATTTCACCAATGTGCACAGAAACCATTTCTGCACATTTTAAAGTCAAAATAAATTTTCCTGAATCCGAATTCAGTGGTTTCCAAAAATGCCCATCCCTATGTCATTTTAGGAAATCCTACTCCCTTACTCTTAATTAAGAAGTCCAACTTCTTTGGTTCATTAAATTTAACTCTTTAAATTTAACTATCTCAACGGGGATTAAAACTCCATTACACTGTGTGACCCTCAATGGTTCAGGGATACAGCTAGCCGTGGGCTCACAACTCCTTGTGACTCGAAACAACACTTTCCGACTTGCCCAACGAATCATGGTAAAGCGCCTAGCAACATCGCCCCATGATTCCCTAGGTATCACTGATAGTGCCTACAAGAACCAGTAGATTTTGGTTAGCGTACAGTACGGTCCCTTCATCCATATATCCCGATCGAATCAACAACCATTGGTATATCGAGAGTCGCTCAAGATTCGATAACTATGCAATACATCTTGAAGATCAAATTAGTGACATCGCATGTGCTACTAAGAAACCATTTCTTAAATCACATCAAGTACTCTGGCCAGAGATTTGTCACACTAATATCTCCTCAGATCGCATAGGATATCCACACTCGCAAGTATGTGGTGAATCCTTGACAACAATGCATCGACTCCTATATGTGTCATAACTGTACCCAATCTCGACACCTGATGACCCCCATAGAGTCGGTAAACGAGTCAAAGCACAGCACTAGCATATAGAGTCTCCATGATGTTTCAAGTCGTAAGGACTAATGGTGTACAACCAAAACCGCGGACTTTATCCACTCGATAAGTGATAACCACTTGGAAAGTCCGGATAGGGTAGTTCGATTATTCATCCTATGAATATCCATTTGCATGCTTCGAACATCTCTATGTTCCCTACCAATGAAACGTGGTACTCCGCATCGCAAATGCTAGTCTCAAACTCGAGCGATCCTTATCCTTATTATCGGACGGCTCAATCGACTAGGAACAGTTTAGAATATACAGTGACTATAAGATGTATTTCATGATAGACATCTCCATGTTCTACCACATCTTACATACACTATGGTATATTCAAGGTCTTTATCAAAACAACAATAGTATATCACAATATAACAATATGAAGTAATATAAAGTCATTGCCATTAATAAAAGTGTAAATTAAATTAAACAAAAGATTGTTTTTACAAAGAGTCATCAAAGCCCATAGCCACAAGTTGGCTCACTGGGCACCTACTCTTTCAGACATCGCATGTGCTACTAAGAAACCATTTCTTAAAGCACAACATGTACTCTGGCCAGAGATTTGTCACACTAATATCTCCTCAGATCGCATAGGATATCCACGCTCGCAAGCATGTGGTGAATCCTTGACAACAAAGCATAGACTCCTATATGTGTCCTAACTGTACCCAATCCCGACACCTGATGATCCTAATAGAGTCGGTAAACGAGTCAAAGCACAGTACTAGCATATAGAGTCTCAATGATGTTTCAAGTAATAAGGACTAATGGTGTACAACCAAAACCGCGGACTATATCCACTCGATAAGTGATAACCACTTGGAAAGTCCGAATAGGGTAGTTCGATCATTCATCATATGAATATCCATTTGCATGCTTCGAACATTTTAATGTTCCATACCAATGAAACATGGTACTCGGCATCGCAAATGCTAGTCTCAATCTCGAGCGATCCTTATCCTTATTTGTGGACGACTCAATTGACTAGGAACTGTTTAGAATATACAGTGAACATAAGATATGTTTCATGATAGTGATCTCTCTATATTCACTATCTCATCTTACTTTAGTATATTCAAGGTCTTTATCAAAATAGCAATAGTATATCATTATATAATAATAAGATAAAGTGAACGCCATTTAAAGAACGTATATTATATTAAATAAAGATTGTTTACAAAAAGAGACTCTCAAAGACCTTAGCCACAAGTTGGCTAACGGGGCATCAACTTTTTCAAGGTTTCAGTTCGAGGATATTATATTTTTAATACTATATTCGATAGGGTTGTATAAACAATGTTTCACTGTTGGTTTAAAGGGCGGTTGTATTCCATTGGTTGTTTGGTTGTATCGATTTATTTCTGTTGTTTAATAATTATTGCATATTATGTTTATTTTTCGTGCATAATTATGAATAGTAGGTGATCCCGTAGTGAGTCACTACATTTATGGTATCAGAGCACGCATTAGATTTTTTGAATTTAGGACAAACAGTCTTGAAGTTAATATATATATGTTACCTTTTGTAGAGATAACAAAAATTGGCGTTGAGATGCACAAGACTTGGAGGACGTTGGGGGAGACGAAGACAATCATGAGCCCCCTTGTCATCATTTTGATGGATGCTGCCACTTTGACATGCACAATTTGTGAAGATGGGGTGTGACGACCTGGTTCTTAAACTCTCAATTCACAAAAATTAATCCAAGATCATGAATTAAAGATAAGTAATCAACAAGCATCCGAAGCTGCAAAGATTTTTTTTATTTTTTTAGAGAGGGGGTGCGCTCGGGCGGCTCTTTTCAGCCGCTCGAGCGCCCACCCTCGGGTGTGAGCACCAAAGGGGTGCGCTCGGGCTGCTGTTTTCTGCAGCTCGGGCGCTGCCCTGGGCAGATTCTTGCCCAAGAATTGCAGCTCATTCTTGTTTTGAAAATTGCTTCCCAACTTGATTCTTTGACACAAAAACATGCACAAAATAATGATCAAGTTCTAGCCATGTTGATTCAAGTCCAAAAACACATCACCATATTCTAAGAAACATTAACAAGGCAATAACATAAAATACAACATGTCATTGCAAAGGAAAACACCACAAGATCAAGTGTGATTACAAGTTCAAGGAGCATACATTCTAGACTAAAGTTCAAGTCTAGTTCTATACAAGCATAGTCCTTGAAACTAACATAACATAACAGCAACTTCAAATCTACACCGGATCATCACTCTAATCTCTCAATCTCTATTCTTCAAGCTCATCTCTGCCCTGTTCCCGAACCACCTGTTGTCATGCACACATACAAACACGACAACAGCCGGATATCTTCGGTGAGAAATACATTTCCCAGTATAAGAAACATATAGCAAGCTATCAAGTTCAAGTGTAATCACTATCATAATTAAGTCATAAAATATTCATGAACAACAATACATGCTATAATTCAAAGCATAAAACAAAGGCATGCTATAAATCAAAGCATAACACAAAAACATGCTATAATCAAAGCATAACATATTCATCAATACAAAGTCATCTATCAAATCTAAGTAGTGTCTTAGTCTTGACTCTACCTTCTTTGTATTGCCATCTTGATCTTGACTCTTGGTCTTAACTCTAGACCAAGACTTGACTAGTTTCTCAACTTTCATCTAGGGATCCCGGTTTGAATAAGAATGTAACAAATCTCCCACCTACTCTCCCATTCGAGGTGGCGGTACGTTCTTATTTCCGAACTTCGGTCCACTATATCGATCTTCAGTCATAGGAGTCGATCTACTCCTAAGCACATCGATACAAATCCAAACATTCGGTAATTTGGCACATCAGCCATCCTAAGACATGGCATATCCGCCTTCAGCTCTTAAAGATCTAGTGGCTTATCAAGATGCAACCAATTCTAGAAGCATTAATCTAAGACACCTACAAGAGACAAGCTAATCTAGCAAGGAAATGCAATAGACTTATCTATCTATGCCATCATCTATCTCATACAAATTCATCTATCAATAAACAATCAAGAACATATATCTATGGACTTGAAAATAAATCAATTCCAACAAGAACAAATAAGTATGTGGTTTGGGGAAACTCAAGTCAAATCTAACTCGAGTTATATATCCCGTGGTTCGATGTTGGTTTATACCTTTCTTGTCTTGGTTTCAAGCTCTTCAAGGCTATCAAATCTGCTCCCAAATCTGGTCAAGCCATACAACATAACCTTGTGTCAAAATCTGCTCAAACACTACTTGATTTTCAAGGCTCAACTTCATAAATCTTGACCCAATTCAATCCCGGTTCGAAGCTGAAGGTTCGAGTTCGATATCCCCTGTTTTCAAAACTGAAAACACAGCAAAAATAACTCATAATATCAGCAAGAACTCACTTCATCCACAGTTCCATCATAATCCATCAAAACAGCTTCAAATCATAAATTCGACGGCGTAACGGTATGAGCTCGTCATCCCAAAACTCAACTACAACAATTCTAACAATCATTCACATCCTATATCAGCTGAATATTAATCAAATCCAGAATAACATACTATAGGGATTTTGAAATAATTTCTGGAAATTCATAAGAAACCGATACGACATTCGTTCCTCAACCCGACTTCAATATAACACAACATAGAAGTTCAACAACATCAATTCATAATCACATCTGATCTCTGCCATTTTCGAATTCTTCAACCATGATGAAAGATACAAAAAACTTACATCAAATCGAAGGCCTTGTTTCAAGGATTCCAAAACACTTTCCGGAATCAAAATCGGATAAGCGGAACTCAAGATATTGCGATTTGAAGATGAAGAATGTGCTTGATTTCCTTTCCCTTCTTCTCTCGGTTTCTCTTCTGATTTTTCTGATGAAATAAGTTGAATTAAACGTGAATACCTTTCAGAATAACAAGTGTCCCACTCAAAATAAGAATTTTGCACTTTGGCCCCTTAAATCTCCAATAATTGCAATTTGGTCCTCAGCCTTTAATTTAATTCAATTTCAATCCTAAATAATTTAAGAATATTAGAATTTAAATCAAAACTCTAAATATTTTCAAATTAAATATACTCGGATTAAAATTAATTAATTTTGGATTAGATCAAATAATCCCGGGCCTTACAATTCTCTCCTTCTAAGATCTGATTTCGTCCTCGAAATCTCTTGCAATCGATACGCACATAAGATAAGGAATAACAGAAATACGAAATAAGACCTCATATCAGTCGAATAACTCAGAATAACACTGTCTCATATCAGATTCATCTTCTCAATATCTTCTTCAATTCTAGAACAACTCCATTGAATTGTCACTAGCGGATTAATCTTCTTTCTGAGTTGATTTTTCTTCCTCATCAAATAGTCATATCATTTGCTCGACATAGATTAATGTCTCATCAAACTCATTCTCATCTGAATTAAGTACATAAGAAGTCTCACTCTAATACGCTCGCAACATAAATACAATGCGAATATCAGAAAGCAATAAAGACAATGTTATTCGATAGGCAAGATTGCCTACTTCTTCAGAAATGTCATCAGATTCAACAATTCTCGGAGATAATATTCGTCGCGTATTAATTCAAACAATACTTCTGTAATAAAAGAATCTATAAACATACTCAGTCTCCCTGTTCAAAAAACAAAATCGGTGTCTGATTGCGTATGTTTTGCTTCTCGATCATCAACTATCTTCATTCTGTTCTGAAAGAGCTTCTCGTTCTCTACCTTCATTAAAAAGCATGTAAGAACTGATCGCTGATACTTCTGAAATACTGTCTCAATTCAGAACATTTCTGTTTTACTTATCATTTTAAAAAAATCAGAACAGTATTGTTACATCTATTAGATAGCTGTTCCAGGAATTACAATCTCCAAGTGGCAATATTTGAAACATCAAGGACTCTTTAAACTTAAATGCGGAATTTTTTTTTTAAATAATATAAATACATATATGCCCATACATATATGTAATTCAAAATAAAAGATAAATATTATCATGCATGAAATAAAAAATAAGTTTTGCATGCTCCAAAAACACCAAGTGCGGAAATACTAAAGTAAAAGTATAATTTGCTTAAAAATCAACAACATAATAAAGTGTATCTGAAATAATTCTAAATCATGCAACGGTCACGGGGCCACTGTTCCATGAGCTCATACGTCCTCACCACCGGTAGGAGCTACCTAAAAGTTATCTGTCTCACCTGCACCATATAAGCGTAGTGAGCCTAGGGGCTCAACATGTCAAAACTTGGATATCAAGGTTTAAAATAATGCATCACATAATCATACTAATACATATACATATACATATACATGATACATGAGCATGCATGGAAACATTTTTCATAACATAAATGCTGAATCATAAATCTTAAGCATAAACATCATCTTTCTTCATCATACATAACATAATTGAGCATGGTATTTTTGAAACAGTCTATGGTCCTATCCGTAAGTGTGACGCTTATCTGTGTCGATTGATCAGTCTCATAAACCAACGTACGTGGCAGTGATAAATCACCTCCTATGATAGTAAACTACGGCATAAATCATATATCATATGGTGGATAACCACCCTTATGTCACACTACTTCAATTTCCATCAAGAAAATATTTTTGCTCAACTCATATATAATCATAATCATATCATATAAAATTTCATGAATGCATGCAATAAAAATTATCCGTAATATATATATTTAATTTATTTTTCATAATAAATATACTTATACTTAAAATATAAACTTCATGCATAAAAATAATTAAATATATATTCCGGACTTAATTATTTTTCATGGGTTGGTCCAGACTGCTGATCACTCACTCTAAGCCCATTAAACTTAAATAAGAGCCCAATTATCATATTTTAGCCCAAATAACTTAACTAAACTTAATTGGGCCTAAATAAAAATATTTAAGCCCATTAACTTAAATAAACCCAATAAGACACTAGACTGACCCAAAAATCCTCTGGCTGACCTAAAAATTTCCATGGGCTCCCAAGCCCATAAAAATCATTGGGCTAACTTAAATAAATTATTTAAAGCCCAAAATAAAATTATTTGGAAGCCCAAATAATTTTATTTCTAATTAATTAGCCCAAAAACCAATTAAAACCTTAAACACTTATAAATTAAAAATACTCGAGCCTGGCCCACCTAACCCAGACCCAAACCGACCTTAACCGACCCACAAATTACCAGACCCAATCCAGGCCCCAAGACCGGACCCGGACCTGCCCAAAACCCTAAACCCGTTTCCCTCTTGTTCCTTACTCTCGGCTGCAACCAGCTTCTGTTCAGAGGCATTGGCCGCATACTCCGGCCACCAAATGGCCGGAGCACCACCACCTACACCTAGAAGACTTCAAGAAGTTTCCAGAAAGCTAAAAACCAGCCCAAACAGAGTCCTAACGAAGGAGAACGAACCAAAACAAAATCTGCCTAATTTCTGCTCGCGCGCTGCGCGTGATGCCGGATTTCCGGCCGTTCGGCCGCCCAACTCCGACAATCGCTGGCTAGAGAACTACCTGAGATAACTTTCTCTATGTCTTGGGGTTCTAACCCAATTGGAATCACCCTCAAACCCATCCTATACAGTGCACACGAACCATTCTCCCAAAACCGCTCAAACTACGACCTTCTATGCAACCAGAAGATATTGTTTCAGTTCAGACCAACCTTTGCTCAAACCACTCAAACCACTCAACCCTAAGGCACCCTAGGACATCCCTTGACCGAGCCCCAGCCTCTGGACCATACCATGCTTGGCAAAAACGTGAGTCATGACCAATCAAGCAAGAACATGCATCAATACAAGGCATACATGCATAAACTCGAAATTTCCATGAAAAATCTGAAATAAAACACATCATGCAAGAGTAATAGCTTATATGGTGGCCAAATAAAGGTTTTAGACATGCCTTTAAATCTTTGAATGAATATTGATGCGTTTACGGGTCTCCGGGACGACGAACGGACCAAAATCACCAAAGAAAGTTGCTTGATTGGCTATGGAGGCTGTGTTTCTGGAAAAGAGGCGTGAGAAAGGTTGGAGAAAGGGGTTGGAGGCGGCTGATCAGATTAGTCTTAGGGTAGGGAGTGATTTTGGGGTTTAATTTTGCGTAGATTTAGGATAATAACTAATATAAATTAATTAGGTAGATAATATAACATAAATATAAGATTTTAAACTTTTAAAAATACCTACTAATCTGATATATAATAATAAATCTCGAAATATAATATTAAAGGATTTTTAAAGATCAATAAAAGTCATTAAAATGACTTATTTTGGCCAAAAATTAATTCTTAAATAAATATATAAGTAAATACTAAAATTTTCTTGACAAAATACCTTAAAATATTATTTTAAGGCTCATAAAACTCATAAAATATTTTTGACTAAGAATTTTGGTATCTCGTCCGTCCGCGGTTCCGTCTACGCGATCAAAATAATAAATTCCTTAAAATCTAGAATTTCCATAATTATGGGATAAATGCTAAAATAAATTAAATCATGCATATAAATCACATAATATCACATAAATACATTTAACCCTTAATTAAAAATTAATTTTCTCCTAATTATGCGTGCGGATTTACGTTTTAAAATTTCCGGGTGTTACAATTCTCCCCCCCTTAAATTGAATTTCGTCCTCGAAATTTGACTGATCAAACTCTAGTGACGGAGTCCCTCAAAAATCTAATTTACTAAATCCACGATTACCTATCTAGTTCCCAAGTTTCGTTATCTCAAAAGTCTTGCTTCTGCTGCGCACTCTAATAAAAAAAATATTTTATCCTTCCCATTTGTCCTCTTCATCTCCATCAAACCTACATTTATAAACTTCCGCTGCTGAAACACCTCGTAAAGAGAATCATTACAATTTACTTACATTCCACTGTAAACAAAATCTGATGTTTTATACAAATCTTAGTACCATAATGAAAGTACACCCACATACTTACCTCAACTTATACGTACAACTCAAGTATTAACTCTACTATTCGTCTTCCTAAACACAACAATCGCACTATGCCAAAACTTGACTGATTTCATACACCCTACTTATCAATCCTCCAATATTTGTGAGCCGAACTTTTGTTCCCAAATTTACTTATTAAAGCATAGGATTACGATATAAACTCCAATAAATTCAACTTGTAAAGCTTATCCACACACTAGCCTTCTATAATAAGTTAAACATCTTTGAGTCGAACATTTGTCATTCATCGCCATTTTCTTCAACTCATCCATTTACCACTACACTTCCAACTATCGAACACTTGAAAGTCTTAAATATCGAGTTCTATAAATCCATGAAACCCAAAAAAAGTGAATTTAGTGTCAAACGTCATGTACAACATAAATTCTCCTAACGTCAGGAATATGCTTAAAATATATGAATTCTAATTCTGTGGTTAGTTTAGGCTTAAGGCACTTAGATTCTCCTATTGGAGAAATGAAATTCCCCGAACAGTATTTAAATGTCATCGTCTCTAAATAGCGTAATCATATAACATTCAGTAGTTAATTCCATATCATTTCCTAGTTGCCTCTACTTATAGTCCATGGAATCTAAACTCCTCAAAATCAAAATACTAAGTCAATTACCTAATAAACTGAATAATCTGCTCACAAGTAATACATGTTGGTCCCATGTACAGTCAAAACACAACTAGTACCTTTTTGCTCATGCATCCCAAAAATCTTGGTGGAGACACTCCTATAACATGACCCAATAATTCAAGTTTATACAACTCAAGGATATTGAAAGAACATCCATACAAATACTTATATACAATTAACCCCAACGTAAAACGAAAGTATCGAGATAACAGTTATAATATCAAGTCATTACGCTGACTCGTGATTATTCCAAGTGCTTCAACTACCCATACAAGCGTAGAACCAACGACTCAAATTCTCAAATGACTCACTCTTAACAAAAGAACTCACTCCATAAAATATATATATATATCGTCAACTCTTAGGTCATATCTAAATCTTATATTACACTTGACATCGAAACCAAAATTTTATAACAAGTGTTATGCCACACCTGACCAATTACACAAGCCTATAAAAATTTACACCTTCATCATTCAGTCATCACAATATCTATAAGTCAGGCTGACAAGTTCCCAAATCTATTTATTTAAACGTAGTGACTTGAACGTCAAACCCAATACAGCTTACTTGGTAACACCAACCATGCGAACCCTTAATTCTTATAAAATATTACCCAATTCTTTATCAAACTAACTCCACGATTATTTTTTATTCTCAAAGATTCAAGAATCTAATACAAAGCATACTTATCATCAATTTATACCTCATATAATTAAGAGTACAAACTTAAAATCACAAACCATCAAACTATAACCTTATGGTACCAGTGTCATCTCCAAGAAAATCATGACTTCTTCGTCAAGGGAAAAACCTTAATAGTTAAATGAATGACAATATGATATCTGTGAACCCACTAGCATAATTTGACACATGCGACTTAATTCCCAAAAATATATACTAGACTCTATAAAGTAGCATTTTAAATTCACCAAAGAAGAAAATGATACAACCCTCAATTAATCATTTTTGCGAGGAATCCTATTCTTGCCTCAAACAATAATTCTATTGCTATCACAAAAACTTAATGCCTCTTATTGGAATTTACCTTTATTGTTCTATTTATCGCTACACCTTCATAAAAAAAAAATTTCTTGATAGGCCCGCTACCTCTTACCATCACCAACCCAATAATTTACCAATGAAATCATTCTAACTTAAAATCAATAAGTTACTACAAAAAAATTTCAAGTGACAACCTAAATATCAAACTTAGTTTCAACAAAATAAAACCAAATTCCTAAATTCAAAATTTCTTGTGGTCAACTTGTCGTATAACATGTCTAGGGGCATACTGCATCACCAAACATTCTTCACGTAAATTGCAATGCATAACTAAGTATGTTAAAACTTTGCTAACATAAAGTCTTAAGTCATAACATATGCTCCTGATAGATCATAAGAAAACAATTAAAACTTACAGACCGGTAGTAGGATTTCTGAGCTTCACATGGCAGATAGACTCCTACAAGAACTGCGCTTTGATACCAATTGAAACATCTAGGACTCTTTAAACTTAAATGCGGAATTTTTTTTTTAAAAATAATATCAATACATATATGCCCATACATATATGTAATTCAAAATAAAAGATAAATATTATCATGCATGAAATAAAAAATAAGTTTTGCATGCTCCAAAAATACCAAGTGCGGAAATACTAAAGTAAAAGTATAATTTGCTTAAAAATCAACAACATAATAAAATGTATCTGAAATAATTCTAAATCATGCAACGGTCACGGGGCCACTGTTCCATGAGCTCATACGTCCTTACCACCGGTAGGAGCTACCTAAAAGTTATCTGTCTCACCTGCACCATATAAGCGTAGTGAGCCTAGGGGCTCAACATGTCTAAACTTGGTTATCAAGGTTTAAAATAATGCATCACATAATCATACTAATACATATACATGATACATGAGCATGCATGGAAACATTTTTCATAACATAAATGCTGAATCATAAATCTTAAGCATAAACATCATCTTTCTGCATCATACATAACATAATTGAGCATGGTATTTTTGAAACAGTCTATGGTCCTATCCATAAGTGTGACTCTTATCTGTGTCGACTGATCAGTCTCATAAACCAACGTACGTGGCGGTGATAAATCACCTCCTATGGTAGTAAACTACCGCATAAATCATATATCATATGGTGGATAACCACCCTTATGTCACACTACTTCAATTTTCATCAAGAAAATATTTTTGCTCAACTCATACATAATCATAATCATATCATATAAAATTTCATGAATGCATGCAATAAAAATTGTCCGTAATATATATATTTAATTTATTTTTCATAATAAATATACTTATACTTAAAATATAAACTTAATGCATAAAAATAATTAAATATATATTCCGGACTTAATTATTTTTCATGGGTTGGTCCAGACTGCTGATCACTCACTCTAAGCCCATTAAACTTAAATAAGAGCCCAATTATCATATTTTAGCCCAAATAACTTAACTAAACTTAACTGGACCTAAATAAAAATATTTAAGCCCATTAACTTAAATAAACCCAATAAGACACTAGACTGACCCAAAAATCCTCTAATTGACCCAAAAATTCCCATGGGCTCCCAAGCCCATAAAAATCATTGGGCTAACTTAAATAAATTATTTAAAGCCAAAAATAAAATTATTTGGAAGCCCAAATAATTTTATTTCTAATTAATTTGCCCAAAAACAAATTAAAACCTTAAACACTTAAAAATTAAAAATACTCGAGCCTGGCCCACCTAACCCGGACCCGGACCGACCTGAACCAACCCACAAATTACCAGACCCGATCCAGGCCCCAAGACCCGACCCGGACCTGCCCAAAACCCTAAACCCGTTTCCCTCTTGTTCCTTACTCTCGGCTGCGACCAGCTTCTGTTCAGAGGCATCGGCCGCCATACTACGGCCACCAAATGGCCGGAGAACCACCACCTACACCTATAAGACTTCAAGAAGTTTCCAGAAAGCTAAAAACCAGCCCAAACGGAGTCCTAACGAAGGAGAATGAACCAAAACAAAATCTGCCTAATTTCTACTCGCGTGCTGCGTGCGACGCCGGACTTACCGCCGTTCGGACGCCCAACTCCGACCATCACTGGCTAGAGAACTACCTGAGATAACTTTCTCTATGTCTTGGGGTTCTAACCCAATTGGAATCACCCTCAAACCCATCCTATACAGTGCACACAAACCATTCTCCCAAAATCGCTCAAACTGTGATCTTCTATGCAACCAGAAGATATTGTTTCAGTTCAGACCAACCTTTGCTCAAACCACTCAAACCACTCAACCCTAAGGCACCCTAGGACACCCCTTGACCGAGCCCCAGCCTCTGGACCATACCATGCTTGGCAAAAATGTGAGTCATGACCAATCAAGCAAGAACATGCATCAATACAAGGCATACATGCATAAACTCGAAATTTCCATGAAAAATCTGAAATAAAACACATCATGCAAGAGTAATAGCTTATATGGTGGCCAAATAAAAGTTTTAGATATGACTTTAAATCTTTAAATGAAGATTAATGCGTTTACGGGTCTCAGGGACGACGAACGGACCAAAATCACCAAAGGAAGTTGCTTGATTGGCTATGGAGGCTGTGTTTCTGGAAAAGAGGCGTGAGAAAGGTTGGAGAAAGGGGTTGGAGGCGGCTGATCAGATTAGTCTTAGGGTAGGGAGTGATTTTGGGGTTTAATTTTGGGTAGATTTAGGATAATAACTAATATAAATTAATTAGGTAGATAATATAACATAAATATAAGATTTTAAACTTTTAAAAATACCTACTAATCTGATATATAATAATAAATATCGAAATATAATATTAAAGGATTTTTAAAGATCAATAAAAGTCATTAAAATGACTTATTTTGACCAAAAATCAATTCTTAAATAAATATATAAGTAAATACTAAAATTTTCTTGACAAAATACCTTAAAATATTATTTTAAGGCTCATAAAACTCATAAAATATTTTTGGCTAAGAATTTTGGTATCTCGTCCGTCCGCGGTCCCGTCTACGCGATCAAAATAATAAATTCCTTAAAATCTAGAATTTCCATAATTATGGGTTAAATGCTAAAATAAATTAAATCATGCATATAAATCACATAATATCACATAAATATATTTAATCCTTAATTAAAAATTAATTTTCTCCTAATTATGCATGCGAATTTATGTTTTAAAATTTTCGGGTGTTACAATATTAGTCAGCTAATACCAAATCAGGTATTAAAAATTCTGAGCATCTCCTCAACTTTTGGATAGTCAACTCTAACAATCCATCAATAAGAGGATGGTAGAATGGAATCACATACAACCAATTACTCAAAAATATCTGACAATCGATGCCACAGTCTATCAAATCAATCTAAAGTCTCTAACTTGACAATAGATTTTAATACTTCCTGTCATCTCCTCATGTCATTAACTTCTTTTACAGCTATCTTCTCTTATCTGTAGCATAACCAATATAGCATATTCTTGCATTTGTCGAAATCTACTTAAATAAATCGCAAACTCATAACGATTAATAGCACATCAGTACCATACAACTCAAAATAGTACTCTGACACACTAGATTTCAACATCTCTGTCACATCATCGAGTCATATCAATTCCAGAATCAAACTCTTTTGGCAATCTTTCATAGCAAGGAATAATATTTCTTGTATAGATCCTAGCTATTTCATCATATTGTATAACGTCAAATACAACATATCATGCTATCTGTAAGAACTATCAAATATTATATTACAATCTCATACCGATATAGATAGTTCCAGAATAAAATTCAACAGCATTTAATCTTCTTTTGATTCTGAACTACAAATCTGTTCATAAAGCATTCAATTGATCTCGCTAAGTCTAATTAATTGACAGTCTAGCTTTCATCATATCTGTTGCATAATAAAGAATTCCCTTGCTCTTTTCTGCAATTATCGAATCATAGATAGATAGATATCAAAGAAATTCGAAATTTCAAACTCTTATCGTAGAATTCCCATCCTTCTATTAGTTCAGTTCTGAATCTCCTAACTTTCTGAATCAATCTACGACATCCCTGTACTTGGTGAACATATCTAAACCGATAATTCAGTCATAATCTGACAAATCAAGCACAATACAGTCTCTATCTCTCACATTACCTTCAAACTGTAGTATACCATTCCTGACAAATCTGACAGAAATAAGACCTCCCCCCCTAAGGTAAAGAGATCACCACTACAAAACATCATGACTCAGAGGTAATGCAAGCAACATGACAAAGTGCTCAAATAGAACATATGAGAAGCATCTGTATCTCGCAATATAAAAATAGGCAATAGAACAATTACCTGCTAAACATCATCTGGTTCTTGCCTTTTTGACTGAGTCTCAAATTTGAAGACTCCGCACCTTGTGATTTTCGAGAGTCTCGCTGGGGACACACTCTTGCAAAATGGCCTGGCTGACGGCATATGTTGCAATTACCAAAGACTCCTTGGCATTGCTCAGTCTGATGTCTTCCTCCGCATCGATTACAATACACACCGGTATAATTGGAACTCACCTTTCTTCCACTAGAACTGGGGAAACTACTCTCTGTTTTCTTGAACTGTTTTCCTTGAGCTTTCAGAAACTTTTTCCTCCCATTGTTGCTACCACTGCTCTCAAATCTGGGGGGTGGAGATTGAAACTGAGCTGGTTGTTGTGACTGTAGTGGTGGCGGTGAGACAATCGATGCTCTCCGTTGTCTAAGTAATCCAGCCTCTGCTCCCTTTGCTCGATCAATCGCATCAGCAAAGGTATTCGGTCTCCCCGTGTTCACCAAAATAAACACATCAGAATTCAGTCCATTAATGAACTGATCAGCCATTGCCTCATCACTATCAACAACATGTGGAGAAAAGCGTATCAAGGTAGAAAACTTTGCAACATATTCTTCAAAATTTAAATTCCCCTGGTTCAGATTGGCAAATTCAGCACCCTTGTCTTTGCGATAAGATACTGGAAAGAAGCGTTGGTAAAACTCAATTTTGAAGACTTTTCAGGTGACCACTGTACCTCGATGCTCCAAGGCTCTCTTGGTCGTAAACCACCAACTCTTTGCAACTTCATGCAATTGATGGCCTATCAGTCTGACTCTCCGTTCATCACTGTAATCAAGAGAATCAAACATAATTTATATATCATCAAGCCAACTCTCACAAGCTAATGAATTTTTCGTCCCCTTCAACGTCGGCGTTTTAAAAGACTGAAATCGTTTCAACAGTATTTCCATAGGTGAAGCTGTAACATTCATCAAATCATCGGATATAATGCCCTGTTCTATTCTCGGTGCTTCTGGTGCTTGTGGCATTGTCGGGGCTACATTCACCTGTTCTGGCACTGTCTGTGTTTCATTTGCATGTTCAGGTTGAGGAACTGCCACTGTCTATCTAGTAGTTGGTCATCCTTGTCGTCGAGACATATCTGATTATCAACATGGTTAGGATACCATAATCATCAAATCTATCTCAATCCTCCTCTGATCATCTTACCTCTGATCAAGAATCGGTTCTGATTTAATCTTAAATAAATAATCAAGGTAAGAATACCAAAACATGCTTCCAATCAATTCAGATAGTCGGGTAAGCATGTCATAACGCAACAGAACACATGCCTCTAATCGTTTTAGATGTTCCAGAAGCATGCGTCTTAAATAATCGTAAAGTCTACTTTCAAATAAAAATACAAAATCATGTAATCAATTACTTGAAAGCAAAACATGCTAGCATTTACAACATATAATTCAATTATGTAAATAAGTCATAGCATGATAAAATAAGTAAGCAAGGAAGAAGACTCGATCTATCCCACTCACTATCTATCTTAGTCCAGAATTTTCTCGCTCTGATACCATCTGTTGTGACGACCTGGTTCTTAAACTCTCAATTCACAAAAATTAATCCAAGATCATGAATTAAAGATAAGTAATCAACAAGCATCCAAAGCTGCAAAGAATTTTTTTTTTTTTTAGAGCGGGGGTGCGCTCTGGCGGCTCTTTTCAGCCGCTCGAGCGCCCACCCTCGGGTGTGAGCACCAAAGGGGTGCACTCGGGCTGCTGTTTTCTGCAGCTCGGGCGCTGCCCTGGGCAGATTCTTTCCCAAGAATTGCAGCTCATTCTTGTTTTGAAAATTGTTTCCCAACTTGATTCTTTGACACAAAAACATGCACAAAATAATGATCAAGTTCTAGCCATGTTGATTCAAGTCCAAAAACACATCACCATATTCTAAGAAACATTAACAAGGCAATAACATAAAATACAACATGTCATTGCAAAGGAAAACACCACAAGATCAAGTGTGATTACAAGTTCAAGGAGCATACATTCTAGACTAAAGTTCAAGTCTAGTTCTATACAAGCATAGTCCTTGAAACTAACATAACATAACAGCAACTTCAAATCTACACCGGATCATCACTCTAATCTCTCAATCTCTATTCTTCAAGCTCATCTCGGCATTGTTTCCGAACCACCTATTGTCACGCACACATACAAACACGACAACAGCCGGATATCTCCGGTGAGAAATACATTTCCCAGTATAAGCAACATATAGCATGCTATCAAGTTCAAGTGTAATCACTATCATTGTAACACCCGAAAATTTTAATACGTAAATTCGCATGCATAATTAGGGAAAATAATTATTTAAAAATTTATATTTGGGTTAAATGACATTTATGTGTTATTATGTGAATTATATGCATGATTTAAATTTATTTTATCATTTAACCCGCAGTTATGGTATTTTTGGATTTTTGAGAATATTTATTATTTTGATCGCGTAGACGGGACCGTGGACGGACGAGATACCAAAATTCTTAGCCAAAAATATTTTATGAGTTTATGAGCCTTAAAATCTTATTTTAAGGTATTTTGTCAAGAAAATTTTAGTATTTAATTATATATTTATTTAAGAGTTGATTTTTAGCCAAAATAAGTCATTTTAATGACTTTTATTAATTTTTAAAAATACTATAAATTAGTATTTCGGGATTTTTGATTAGTTATCAGATTAGTAGGTATTTTTAAGAGTTTTAAATCTTATATTTATGTTATATTATCTACCTAATTATTTTATACTAGTTATTATCCTAAATTATTCCTAGTTACAAAAATTTAAAACAAAAACCTACCCTACCCTAACCCCACTCAGCCGACAACTCCCATCTCCTCCCACCGCCATTCTCACGATTCAGCAGAAAGCAATCTCCATAGCCGATCCTTCATAGATTCTTGGAGTCTTTGGTTCGTTCGTCGTCCCGGAGCGCCGTACACGCGATTATTGTCTCGTTTCTCAATTTATCTTCGTTTAAGGCATGTTTATTCTTTCGTTTGAACACCATATAAGCTATTAATTATTTATGTTGAGTTTTATTCAGATTCTTATCAGATATTTTCGATTTATGCAATTTCATGGATGTTTGATGCATGTTTGAGTGTCTACTTGGCATGGCTCACGTTTTTCTTCAGCATGGCTCGGTCCAGAAGCTAGGGCTCGGGTCAGAGGTGGGCTAGGGTCCTAGGAAGGGAACCATGGTCGGGCTAAGGGCTGGAGTTGGCCTGGTTCAAGGCTAGGATCGAGATGGGTCAAGGCGTGACAGATTTAGGGTTCTAGAGAAAATGCCATGGCTGGTTCATGCTAGGCCATGAACCAGCCGAGCCAGGGCTGGGTTCGAACCGGCAGGACACTGGGAAGGTCCTGCCGGCAGCGGTCCGGTCGGTCGCGGCCGAACTGGTGCGGAGGGAGGGGGAAAGGGGGGTGACGGGTCTGGGTTTGGGTCGGGTCTGGGTGGTCCGATTCGGGTCTAGGTCATGGTGGGTTGGGTCAGCTGTGTCCGGGTCCGGGTTTAGTGGGTCGGGCTCGAGTAATTTAATTTTTAAGTATTTTATGTTTTAATTGGTTTTTGGGCCAATTAATTAGAAATAAAATTATTTGGGCTTCCAAATAATTTTATTTGGGCTTTCAAAATTATTTTTAAGTTAGCCCAATGATTTTTATGGGCTCGTGAGCCCATAGAAATTTTTGGGCCAGTCAGTGATTTTATTGGGCCAGTCCAGGAGTTTATATGAGTTAATTAGTTAATGTGCCTAAATATTTTTATTTAAGCCCAATAATATTTAAGTATTTTATTTTAGTAAAAATTATAATTTTAAAAAAAATTAATTATTTAATTATGGGCTTTAAGTTAGTTATCAGGCTTTAAGTCAGTTAAGGGGTTTAGTAGAGAGACCAGCAGTCTGGACCAACCCATGAAAATAAACTATGTCCGGAATATATATTTAATTATTTTTATGCATGAAGTCTATTTTAAGTAAAAGTATATTTATTATTAAAATTAATTAAATATATATTACGAACATATTTTAAGTGCATGCATACATGAAATATTTTATGATGTGTTTATGATTAAGAATTGAGCATGAAAAATATTTTTATGGAAATTGAAGTGATGTGACAGCATAGAAGTGGCTTTACCACTGACACAGAGGTAGTTCTACTACCGGCATAGAAGTGGTTTTACCACTGGCACAGAGGTAGTTTACTACCAGCATAGAGGTGGATTTATCCACCGCCACGTACGATGGTTCTTTAGACTGATCAGTCGGCACAGTTATTAGTCACATTCATGGATATGACCATACTCAGTTTTTATGTTTATGACATGCTCAATTATGTTATGTATGATGAAGAAAGTTATGTTATGTTTAAGATTTATGATTCAACATTTATGTTATGAAAAATGTTTCCATGCATGCTCATGTACATGTATATGTATTAGTATCTACATGATGCATTATTTTTTAACTTTGTTATAAAGGATTAGACATGTTGAGCCCCTAGACTCACTACGCTTATATGGTGCAGGTGAGCATGATGACATTTATGTAGCTCCTACCGGTGGTGAGGACGTATGAGCTCACGGAGCAGTGGACCCCGTGACCGTCGCAGTTATTTAGTCTATTATGATGGAATTTTGAAACATGTTTTATTTTATTATTATTCCGCATATGAGATTTTTCAGCAGCATTGTTTATCATTTTAAATTGATGCATGAAACATTTTTAAGGATTTATTTATTTATTTAATATTTTTTTCAGGTTATTTAAGAAATATATGTTATTTTTATATACATATATGTATGGGCGTATATGTATAGTATTATTTTAAAAAAAAAAATTTTTCCGCATTTTATTAGTAGTAGGCGTTTCAATTGGTATCAGAGCGCGGTCCTTGGAGGGTGTCTACTGTCATGTGAAGCTCAGAAATCCTGCTACCGGTCTGTAAGTTTTAAATGCTTTATTAAGATTTAGAAGGAGCTTATGTATTAATTTTAAGTATTTCATGTTCAGTAAGATTTTTGAAACCCTTAGTTATGCATTGCGATTTACGTAAAGAAATATGTGGTGGTACAGAATGCCTCCCAGACAGATGAATAGACGCGGAGGACCTCCACCTCCACCTCCACCTCCGCAGAACCCTCTCTCAGCATTGGAGCAGGCCAATGCTAACATGATGGTAGGGATCACTGCTTTGTTAGAGCAGCAAGCTACTCGTCCTAGGCTCACACACGATGAGGATGTAGCTGAGCGGTTCCAGAAGAAAGGACCAAAGGAGTTTATAGGCACCACTGATCTGCTCATTGCTGAGGGGTGGATTCGATCATTGTAGTTTATATTTGACTATATGGGGATTACAGATGCTGATAGGGTCAAGTGTGCAGTGTATATGATGAGAGGGGATGCAGCCTCTTGGTGGGAAGGCGCTGTTAGGGGCGTGAACCTACCTACTTTGACGTGGATAGAGTTCAGACGTATGTTCTATGCCAAGTATTTTACTGAGGATGTGCGCAGCCGCATGATCCGGGAGTTCATGAGTCTCCGTCAGGGGGACAAGTCTGTGGTGGATTACATCACCCAGTTCGAGAGAGGGTGTCGTTTCGTGCCTCTTATTGCTGACAGTGCGTCGGATAAACTGAGGCAGTTTGTTGATGGATTGCGGGCTGACATTAAGCATGACGTTCGTATGTTGGATGTCGCTACTTATGAGGCTGCCGTTAGTAGAGCATTGCGCTCTGAGGAGGGGAGAAGAGATATACAAAAGGAACAGCAGCGTAAGAGACAATTCCAGCTGGAATCCTATCAACCATCTTCGCAGTCATCTGCGAAGAAACAGTTTACAGGGCCATCTAAGGACCTTAACCAGCAAAGTCAGCAGGTTCAGCCACAACAGCAGCAGAGGGGCGGGGTCCCTAAGTCAGGAGGAGTACCAATTTGCCAGAAGTGTCAGAAACCACATTCGGGTCTGTGCCTGAGTGGGTCGAATGTGTGTTTCCATTGCAAGGAGCCGGGGCACATGTCCATGAATTGTCCCAGGAAGAAGAGCACCACAGGGAGGGTGTTTGTCATACAAGCAGCTGAGGCAGACCCAAACACCTCTTTGATCACCGGTATGCCCTAACTTATTCTTTTAAGGAACCTTTAGTGAAGCAAAAATATTTGGTTTATCAGAGTGCGCAGCAGAAGCATGACTTTTGGGATACCGAAACTTGGGAACTAGATATGTGATAGTTGGTTTAGTGAAGTGGATTTTGAAGATCTCCGTTATTAGAATTGGATCAGTCGAATTTCGAGGACGAAATTCAATTTAAGGGGGGGAGAATTGTAACACCAAAAAATTTTAATACGTAAATTCGCATGCATAATTAGGGAAAATAATTATTTAAAATTATGTGAATTATATGCATGATTTAAATTTATTTTATCATTTAACCCGCAGTTATGGTATTTTTGGATTTTTGAGAATATTTATTATTTTGATCGCGTAGACGGGACCGTGGACGGACGAGATACCAAAATTCTTAGCCAAAAATATTTTATGAGTTTATGAGCCTTAAAATCTTATTTTAAGGTATTTTGTCAAGAAAATTTTAGTATTTAATTATATATTTATTTAAGAGTTGATTTTTAGCCAAAATAAGTCATTTTAATGACTTTTATTAATTTTTAAAAATACTATAAATTAGTATTTCGGGATTTTTGATTAGTTATCAGATTAGTAGGTATTTTTAAGAGTTTAAAATCTTATATTTATGTTATATTATCTACCTAATTATTTTATACTAGTTATTATCCTAAATTATTCCTAGTTACAAAAATTTAAAACAAAAACATACCCTACCCTAACCCCACTCAGCCGACAACTCCCATCTCCTCCCACCCCCATTCTCACGATTCAGCAGAAAGCAATCTCCACAGCCGATCCTTCATAGATTCTTGAGTCTTTGGTTCGTTTGTCGTCCCGGAGCGCCGTACACGCGATTATTGTCTTGTTTCTCAATCTATCTTCGTTTAAGGCATGTTTATTCTTTCGTTTGAACACCATATAAGCTATTAACCATTTATGTTGAGTTTTATTCATATTCTTATCAGATATTTTCGATTTATGCAATTTCATGGATGTTTGATGCATGTTTGAGTGTCTACTTGGCATGGCTCACGTTTTTCTTCAGTATGGCTTGGTCCAGAAGCTAGGGCTCGGGTCAGAGGTGGGCTAGGGTCCTAGGAAGGGAACCATGGTCGGGCTAAGGGCTAGAGTTGGCCTGGTTCAAGGCTAGGATCGAGATGGGTCAAGGCGTGACAGATTTAGGGTTCTAGAGAAAAGGCCACGGCTGGTTCATGCTAGGCCATGAACCAGCCAAGCCAGGGCTGGGTTCGAACCGGCAGGACCCTGGGAAGGTCTTGCCGGTGGCGGTCCGGCCGGTCGCGGCCGAACTGGTGCGGCAGCAGCCCTACAAGGGCTGCTGCACGCAACCGAGAGGGAGGGGAAAGGGGGGTGACGGGTCTGGGGTTGGGTCGGGTCTGGGTGGTCCGGTTCGGGTCTAGGTCATGGTGGGTCGGGTCAGGTGTGTCTGGGTCCGGGTTTAGTGGGCCGGGCTCGAGTAATTTAATTTTTAAGTATTTTATGTTTTAATTGGTTTTTGGGCCAATTAATTAGAAATAAAATTATTTGGGCTTCCAAATAATTTTATTTGGGCTTTCAAAATTATTTTTAAGTTAGCCCAATGATTTTTATGGGCTCGTGGGTCCATAGGAATTTTTGGGCCAGTCAGTGATTTTATTGGGCTAGTCCAGGAGTTTATATGAGTTAATTAGTTAATGGGCCTAAATATTTTTATTTAAGCCCAATAATATTTAATTATTTTATTTTAGTAAAAATTATAATTTTAAAAAAAATTAATTATTTAATTATGGGCTTTAAGTTAGTTATCAGGCTTTAAGTCAGTTAAGGGGTTTAGTAGAGAGACCAGCAGTCTGTACCAACCCATGTAAATTAAATATGTCCGGAATATATATTTAATTATTTTTATGCATGAAGTCTATTTTAAGTAAAAGTATATTTATTATTAAAATTAATTAAATATTTATTACGGACATATTTTAAGTGCATGCATACATGAAATATTTTATGATGTGTTTATGATTAAGAATTGAACATGAAAAATATTTTTATGAAAATTGAAGTGATGTGACAGCATAGAAGTGGTTTTTCCACTGACACAGAGGTAGTTCTACTACCGGCATAGAAATGGTTTTACCACTGTCACAGAGGTAGTTTACTACCAGCATAGAGGTGGATTTATCCACCGCCACGTACGATGGTTCTTTAGACTGATCAGTCGGCACAGTTATTAGTCACATTCATGGATATGAACATACTCAGTTTTTATGTTTATGACATGTTCAATTATGTTATGTATGATGAAGAAAGTTATGTTATGTTTAATATTTATGATTCAGCATTTATGTTATGAAAAATGTTTCCATGCATGCTCATGTACATGTATATGTATTAGTATCTACGTAATGCATTATTTTTTAACCTTGTTATAAAGGATTAGACATGTTGAGCCCCTAGGCTCACTACGCTTATATGGTGCAGGTGAGCATGATGACATTTATGTAGCTCCTACCGGTGGTGAGGACGTATGAGCTCACGGAACAGTGGACCCCGTGACCGTCGCAGTTATTTAGTCTATTATGATGGAATTTTGAAACATGTTTTATTTTATTATTATTCCGCATATGAGATTTTTCAGCAGCATTGTTTATCATTTTAAATTGATGCATGAAATATTTTTAAGGATTTATTTATTTATTTAATATTTTTTTCAGGTTATTTAAGAAATATATGTTATTTTTATATACATATATGTATGGGCGTATATGTATAGTATTATTTTTAAAAAAAAAAGTTTTTCCGCATTTTATTAGTAGTAGGCGTTTCAATCATAATTAAGTCATAAAATATTCATGAACAACAATACATGCTATAATTCAAAGCATAAAACAAAGGCATGCTATAAATCAAAGCATAACACAAAAACTTGCTATAATCAAAGCATAACATATTCATCAATACAAAGTCATCTATCAAATCTAAGTAGTGTCTTAGTCTTGACTCTACCTTCTTTGTATTGCCATCTTGATCTTGACTCTTGGTCTTAACTCTAAACCAAAACTTGACTAGTTTCTCAACTCTCATCTAGGGATCCCGGTTTGAATAAGAACGTAACAAATCTCCCACCTACTCTCCCATTCGAGGTGGCGGTACGTTCTTATTCCCGAACTTCGGTCCACTATATCGATCTTCAGTCATAGGAGTCGATCTACTCCTAAGCACATCGATACAAATCCAAAAATTCGGTAATTTGGCACATCAGCCATCCTAAGACATGGCACATCTGCCTTCAGCTCTTAAATATCTAGTGGCTTATCAAGATGCAACCAATTCTAGAAGCATTAATCTAAGCCACCTACAAGAGACAAGCTAATCTAGCAAGGAAAGGTAATAGACTTATCTATCTATGCCATCATCTATATCATACAAATTCATCTATCAATAAACAATCAAGAACATATATCTATGGACTTGAAAATAAAAAAATTCCAACAAGAACAAATAAGTATGTGGTTTGGGGAAACTCAAGTCAAATCTAACTCGAGTTATATATCCCGTGGTTCGATGTTGGTTTATACCTTTCTTGTCTTGGTTTCAAGCTCTTCAAGGCTATCAAATCTGCTCCCAAATCTGGTCAAGCCATACAACATAACCTTGTGTCAAAATCTGCTCAAACACTACTTGATTTTCAAGGCTCAACTTCATAAATCTTGACCCAATTCAATCCCGGTTCGAAGCTGAAGGTTCGAGTTCGATATCCCCTGTTTTCATAACTGAAAACACAGCAAAAATAACTCATAATATCAGCAAGAACGCACTTCATCCACAGTTCCATCATAATCCATCAAAACAGCTTCAAATCATAAATTCGACAGCGTAACGGTATGAGCTCGTCAACCCGAAACTCAACTACAACAATTCTAACAATCATTCACATCCTATATCAGCTGAATATTAATCAAAACCAGCATAACATACTATAGGGATTTCGAAATAATTTCTGGAAATTCATAAGAAACCGATACGACATCCGTTCCTCAACCCGACTTCAATATAACACAACATATAAGTTCAACAACATCAATTCATAATCACATCTGATCTCTGCCATTTTCGAATTCTTCAACCATGATGAAAGATACAAAAACTTACATCAAATCGAAGGCCTCGTTGCAAGGATTCCAAAACACTTTCCGGAATCAAAATCGGATAAGCGGAACTCAAGATATTGCGATTTCAAGATGAAGAATGAACTTGATTTCCTTTCC
This sequence comes from Henckelia pumila, assembly GCF_033568475.1. NCBI lineage: Eukaryota > Viridiplantae > Streptophyta > Magnoliopsida > Lamiales > Gesneriaceae > Henckelia > Henckelia pumila. Next base: position 177,189,474 of record NC_133123.1, read on the forward strand.
CTTCCTCTCTCGGTTTCTCTTCTGATATTTCTGATGAAATAAGTTGAATTACACGTGAATACCTTTCAGAATAACAAGTGTCCCACTCAAAATAAGAATTTTGCACTTTGGCCCCTCAAATCTCCAATATTGCAATTTGGTCCTCAGCCTTTAATTTAATTCAATTTCAATCCTAAATAATTTAAAAATATTAGAATTTAAATCAAAACTATAAATATTCCCAAATTAAATATACTCAAATTAAAATTAATTAATTTTGGATTAGATCAAATAATCCCAGGCCTTACATGGGGCCTAAGCCATTACTAGGAGACGAGACTCCAGAGGATGCAGAGAATTGGCTGGAGCGGATGGAAAGCTCTTTTCATTTATTTCACTGCATTGAGGAGCAGCGTTTGGAAGCTATCAATTTCTCGTTGGAGGGACGCACTCACAAGTGGTGAAAGTCTGCGTCCACACCCATAGTGCACGAGCATGGTGAAATGACTTGGGCAGAGCTCCGTGCCTCATTCATGAAGCTGCACTTTTCTCCTGTGCTCCGCCAAGCCAAGACCATGGAGCTCCTGAACCTGAAGCAGGGCAATATAACTATTGATGAGTATCAACAGATGTTCTTTGAGTTGCTTCATTTTTGCCCGCACATCGCTGTGTAGTAACCCGTCTCCAATTTAAGTTAATCAAGTGCATCATGATGATTAACTAACTAAAATAGGATTTAAGAATCCAAGTAGGGCTCAGAAAAGGTTCCGGTCTCGGGACGTTCGGACGATCCAAACTAGGTTCGGATGCTCCGGACAAGATCGGGGGACGGTTCGGAGGCTCTGTGAGGATCGGACGCTCCGAAGGGATTTCAGACGCTCCGATATCGTTCGGATAAGTGGATAAGGATTTGATTGGACAAGATGCTAAGATCGAACACTCCGAAGGCTGGATCATATGCTCCGATCATATTTTGTCAGCAGTGATGTCATAAGCTGACACGTGGTTGGCTGAGGAAGTTCGGACGGAGGGATTGTGTAGTACCCCGTAACCGAAATTTGGTAATTAAGAGATTAATTATGATTAAACCAATTTGGTATCTGAAGGATTGGAAGCTCCGAAGGTGAGATCGGAAGCTCCGATCAGTATCGGAAGCTCCGATCGATATTACGTCAGGCATGACGTGTGGAAGGATCGGAAACTCCGATCGGGATCGGAAGCTCCGATCGCCCTATCCGAAGTCAACCAGTGAGATTTTGACATGTGGCAGATAAGGATGTTGGAAGATCCAATGGCAGGATCGGACGTTCCGATCAAGGATCGGAAGTTCCGATCAAGGATCGGAGCTTCCGATCGATGCCTATAAATATAAGGTCCGAGGCATTCATTTCTTGCCAATTCCGAATTCTCTCCTTCGCCCTCGTAGTCCTATTTTAAGACTTTGGGTACTCTTATTCTAGAGTTGGAGTAGGATATTTGTTTTAGTATAGTCAGACAGTGTCTGACATAGTAGCGGAGCAGTGCTCATGTTGTAGAGCAGTGTTCGAGGCTGTGGATTCGCAGCAGGGGAGTGCCCTAGTTGCGGGATAGTCGCCATCTGTGGGCTGACGACGGACGCATGTATAGCTATGGTCTCCTTAAATTATTTAGGAATATGCAATAGCTTAGTTAATGCTTTTAGCACTTATTGAATGATGCATGGGTATTTGCATTGTAGACTTGATGATAGGCTTGGAACCTAGAGTGGAACTACTAGGACTGACTTAGAAAGGTACGTAAATATTGACTGAGATTGCCAGCGGATATGCATGCTTATATGTTGCATTTATGTGTTTGCATGTTATTATTGTTATGCGGCATGTCCATATCATCTTGTGCCTGTACATCTGTATATCTTTCGAGATGAGCCAGTTAGGGTTGCTCAGCCCTGTTAGGACGTTTGATATCGAGTACCCTTAGGTACTGATACCTCGAGGACTCCACGGTCCGCGTCCGGGATTCGGGAATGAGTGGTCGCACACAGTGGTTAGCTACCCCGATGTGACGAGCTTATATCCCAGGCGCCAGTTTGAGCAGTTTGTATACAGTTACCCCAGATATGGATACCCGGTCATTTGCATGCATCATATTTGTATGTTTATCCGTGCTTTCGTATTGAGCTTAGAGCTCACGTCCAGTATTTTCTGTGTATCTGGATACCCTATTCGATGGGGCAGGTATAAGTGCAGGATTGAGCACCAGGAGCCTGGAGTAGCCAGTGACCTTGAAGACAGCAGGATTAGCTGTAGGTTTTATTTAAAGTAATTTAATTGGGTTGTATAAATCGAGTTTGATTAGCCGGTTTTATTCTGCCGGTCTACTTGTATTTAGTCTTCCGCAGCAATTTGATTTAATGCATGCTTAATTATGCTCTTAACTCTGATTAGGTAGTGGATCCGGGTCGGGTCGCTACATTTATTGGTATCAAAGCACTGCATGCAAGGGACTTAGGAAATTGATAATAAAACTTCTTGATTATCCTTGTAGGATTGATTGAGGCTAGCGAAAGAAGATTTGGTTCTTCATTGCCAAGGTTTGCGGCAGAAGTTTTTACTATAAGGAATGCAACAGTGAACACCAGTAGTAGCATATCGATAGATAGACTGACTGCTGTGGACGGATCATCATTCGATGCATTGGGATGTTGATCGAAGAACATATGGATTCCAGCCAGGGAAGACTGGAAGAGAAGATCGGTTATATCGCGTCAGATACCTCTGAGGGCTTTTTGGAACGAATGGTGTTTAGTAATCCATGTGGTTCCAGTCCTTGAAGATTCTCCACTCGTAGTTGGAGAGATTGTCAAATAGACCTTCACCAGAGAATGCCTCGAGTGCCTAAAGCATGACAGGTTTCGAGAGTGAGGTCTTTAACCTCGTGCAGAACATGGTTTTGCCGGTATGCTTGTGAGACCTCGATTCTAAACCACTAATCTCGGATTAAACAACAATTAAGCGAACGAGAATCCAAGAGTAAAACAATTCAAAGTTTTTTTTTTTTTTTAAACGACGTGCGCCCGCGCGAGGAACCAAGCTCGCGCGTGCGCGGGCTTCAACAACCGAGACCAACCAAAGGCTCGCGCCCGCGCGAGGTACCAAGCTCGCACGCACGCGGGCAAATGATTCAGAGGCCCAACGGAGGCCTCGCGCGCGCGCGAGGAACGCCTCGCCCGCGCGCGGAAGGTCTGGGCAGAAAATGCTCAGGCTGCAGAAAATAAAGAAAGGATTCCGCGCTTGGTCCGACATGCCTTCAAACACATATGCAATAACAAGGTGTAGGGAAGCATGCCATAACAAGTCATGCTTTCAGAAGGCCTAAAAACAACCAGAAGTCTAAATCGATACAACAACAACATACTTCGATTTTAGATTACAATCCGAATACAAACTAATTCGAATAACAAAACATATCAAGTTCGAGTTCTAACATGCTTCAATCTTAAACTAGATAAACATGCTAATTCGACTTCTAAACCGAGTCTCACTTCTACTACTTGCCCTCGAAGCTAACCATGCCTCTTCTGACTTGTTCCTGCCCCACCTGTTGCCAAGTACACATACAAAACAAAGCAACAGCCGGATAACCGGTGAGAACGACATTCCCAGTAAAAGCAACATAACAAGTAATACAAGTAACAAACATGCTTTCAATACAATAACGAAATCAATAACATAGTAATGAAATGCATGTCTTTAAACAGGGATATCAAATCTGATAACGAGGGATTGCTGCTGTGCCTTTGGGATCCCGAGGATAAGATCACGTAACAACTCACCGACTCTCCCAATCGAGGTGGTGCCACGTATCTCACTCCTCTAGACTTTGAGCAACTATAATGAGTATGCTAGCACCAGACGAAACGACTACGACCTGGGCCACTCAATCATAGTTCCCAAACGTCTAAACAAAAAGGGCGGTTCTGCCCGCTGAAACAAGATTGGCTCAAGATGAATGCATAACAGAAACATAAAACATAATCCTTTTAACAAAAACCAATACAATCAAACAATACACAAGTTCCTCATGCTTGAACAAGTGTAGATGCAAGTATGTGATTTCAAAAGGGAAAACTCGAGAACCACAGTCCCGAGTATGCTATCCCGCTACGATGACTGCTTTTACCTTTCAATGCAGTAGCTCCAACTCTGGATAAGCTACAAAAAAGATTGTATAAACAACTACACAATCTAACAACAACAAGGCAACGGTTCAAGGAAAACTCTTTATACCGTTTTTCGTCCAATTCTCTGAAACGATCAAACAGCTGCTAACTCTGGGCTTGACAAATCCAAACGAATCTGTTCAGATACAAGAGATGATTGATCAATAACCACGATCAACTTACAAGCCAAGTTCAAACTCAAAAACGGTTCAAAATCTCCAAAAACTCAAACCGATGGCATAACGGCTATAACTGAACAAACCGGCAACGCAGACAGCAGTTCAATACTGATAACAACTCAATTCAATGCTAATACAACAACAACAAGACAAACCCAACAAATCTCAAAACCATGATTTTCGAAAATGGCTTCCAAAATCATAACAAATCCGAATGTCGCTCTATTTCAAAACTGACAGATAATAAACGTTCAGAACTCTGTAGAGAACAACATACTCGAATCTAGAACGATTCTAACAACATCCAAAAACTAGAATGTATCCGATCGTAGAAAAACTTACGATATAACAGAGCTCTCACTGCTGTGATCGATAATCTGCCTTCAGAAATAAATTCCAACGGACGGATCGAGCTCGGGAGGAAATCTGAAAGCTCGAAACTCCAAAGGGGCGGCTCTAATGGAGGCTCACGGTTGGAGAGGAAGATGGAGGCTTCTCCAAATTAAAATCCATGTGTAGGTAATATATAAAAATCAAAATTTGCGTTTTAGTCCCTGAAAAATCCAATTTTTGCAAAAAGGACCCTGATCAAAATCAAACCGGCTCGAGAACTCTGTAATCTCTGATTAACTCAAATAAATTCAATTAAGATAAAAACGGGGCGTTACAATTCTCCCCCACTAAGAAGAGATTTCGTCCTCGAAATCCACAAGAACCATAACTCATAAGATAGAATAAAGAACTAAAGACAGTAAGAAGAACTCACGTCATCATAGCTCTGGAAAACGCTACTCTGTCTCCCAAGTCGCTTCCTCAACACCGTGACGGCTCCACTGCACCTTCACTAACGGAATCAACTTGGTCCTGAGTTGCTTTTCTTTCCGATCAAGGATCTGAATCGGTCGCTCAAAATAGCTCAGAGTCTCGTCTAACTCGGCTTCGTCAGGCTGAAGGATATGAGAAGGATCTGGATGATACTTTCGCAGCATAGAGACGTGAAAAACGTCGTGAATACCAGATAAAGACGGAGGAAGTGCAAGTCTGTAGGCAAGATCGCCTATCTTCTCGAGAATCTCGTACGGACCGATGAATCTCGGAGATAACTTTCCTCTCTTACCGAATCTGACGGTGCCTCTGAACGGAGAAATTTTAAGGAATACACGGTCTCCCTGCTCAAAACTCAGAGGTCGACGTCTGACATTCGCATACTTTGCTTGTCTATCTTGAGCTGTCTTCATTCTGGTCTGAATGACCTTAACCTGCTCTGCCATATCTCTAAGCATCTCCGGTCCCAAATCTGGTGACTCAGATAAATCATCCCAAAACAACGGAGATCGGCATTTCTTACCATACAATGCCTCAAAAGGCGCCATACCGATACTCTCTTGGAAGCTGTTGTTGTAAGAAAAGTCGACAAGAGGCAAAGAATCCTGCCAACTAGTGCCAAAGTCTAGCACTACCGCTCGCAGCATATCCTCTAACGTCTGGATAGTCCGCTCTGACTGTCCATCGGTCTGAGGATGATAAGCTGTACACAGATGCAATCGAGTACCAAGTGCCCCCTGAAGACTGTGCCAGAAGTGAGAAGTTAATCTAGGATCTCTGTCTGAAACGATCGACTTCGGCACACCATGCAGTCTCACAACATTGCTAACATACAACTTAGCCATCTGATCATGACGATACGTCATCCTGTAAGGAATAAAGCAAGCTGACTTCGTCAATCGGTCGATCACTACCCAAATGGCATCGCATCCTCGAACGGATCGTGGTAGCTTCGTGACGAAATCCATGGAAATGTGATCCCACTTCCATTCAGGAACAGATAGACTGTGCAACAGACCTCCTGGTCGCTTTCGTTCTGCTTTCACCTGCTGACAATTCAAACACCGAGATACAAACCTTGCTATGTCGCTCTTCATTATCTTCCACCAAAACTGAATCTTCAGATCGTTGTACATCTTACGACCTCCAGGATGAATGCTAAACCGACTGCAATGAGCCTCTCGGAGAATACGCTGTCTCAACTCCGAAATATCAGGCACAACAATACGGTTATTCACAAACAAAACGTCATCTCTAACCTGGAATTCTGACTGATGCCCAGTTCTGACTTTCTCTATTGAAACCTGAATACTCGGCTCAGACTTCTGTGCTTCTCCGATTGCAACAAACAACTCCGGCTCGGCTTGAGTAGCAAACACTCTGATAGTCTCCCTATCTATTTCAAACTCTAAACCAGAAGTGCAACAATCATCGACCAACTGAGAAACACTGATATTTGAAAGAGATAAAGAACAAAGCTTTCGGCTCAAGGCATCTGCAACTGCATTCGACTTCCCTGGATAATACTTGATCTCACAGTCGAAATCCTTCAACAGATCTAACCATCTTCTCTGTCTCATATTCAGCTCTGCCTGTGAAAACAAGTACTTAAGACTCTTATGATCAGAAAAGATCTCGAAAGACTCACCATAAAGATAGTGACGCCAGATCTTCAAAGCAAATACAATCGCTGCAAGTTCAAGATCATGAACAGGATAACGAGTCTCGTGCGGTTTCAGCTGCCTCGATGCATACGCTATCACATGCTTATGCTACATAAGAACACAACCCAAACCTCGGTTAGAAGCATCACAATACACTGTGAAACCTCCAGTACCCTTCGGAATAGAAAGAATTGGAGCACTGGTCAGTCTCCTCTTCAGATCAACAAAGCTAGCCTCACAATCTGTAGTCCAGACAAAAGGCGCATTCTTCTGAGTCAGCTGGGTAATAGGCTTGGCAATAGACGAGAAACCCTCGATGAAACGACGGTAATAACCAGCTAAACCCATGAAGCTTCGGATCTCAGGTACTGATGTCGGTCTAGGCCAATTCCTAACCTCTTCGATTTTGCTGGGATCGACAGAAATCCCATCTTCAGAAATAATATGACCGAGAAAGACAACTCGATCTAACCAGAATTCGCATTTCGATAGCTTGGCAAACAACTGCTCAACTCGCAAAATCTGCAAGACGATTCTCAAGTGCTCTGCATGGTCAGTACGGTTCTTCGAGTAGATAAGAATATCATCGATGAAAATAATGACGAACTCATCTAAATAACGCTGAAAGATACGGTTCATCAAACCCATAAAAACAGCTGGAGCGTTAGTCAAACCGAACGGCATGACTATAAACTCAAAGTGACCATACCTCGTTCTGAATGCGGTCTTAGGAACATCTTCCTCTCGCACTCTCAGCTGATGGTAGCCTGACCTCAGATCAATCTTAGAGTAGACAGAAGAACCCTGCAGTTGATCGAACAAGTCATCTATTCGGGGTAAAGGATACCTGTTCTTAACTGTATCCTGATTCAATTGACGGTAGTCAATACAGAGCCGCATAGAACCATCCTTCTTCCGAACGAATAGAACAGGAGCACCCCAAGGCGATACACTAGGTCTGATGTATCCCTTGGCAATCAAATCCTCAAGCTGCTCCTTCAACTCTCTCAATTCAACAAGTTCCATACGATAAGGAGCTTTTGAAATAGGTTGAGTACCTGGCACTAAGTCAATGCTGAATTCAAGCTCTCGAATGGGTGGCAATCCAGGAACATCTTCCGGAAACACATCAGCAAAATCTCTAACCACTGGTAAGTCAACCAAAGCTGGGCTAGATTTCAGTACATCAACCGCATAAACCAAAAATACTTCTGCACCTCTCTGTAACAAACGAGTCATAGATAATGTTAGAACCTAATGGGGGGGGGGGGGGATTTAGGTTCTATTGGCAACTTTAGCAATTTAAAGCGATTATGCAAGTACGCAAGCGGAAGACTTAAGCAATCAAATAATAAGTGCGGTAAATAAATGCGTAATGTAAATAAAGCAGTAAAAGGGATAAGAGATGTTTATGGAAGTTCGACGATAAATCGTCTACGTCTCCCCTTCTTGGTTAAGTCGATTAACCAAGGATCTACTAGCACTTCGAACGTCTTGGCCTTGATGGCTCCAAGGATAGCCTTACAACTTGACACGATCACCGCGCCGATACAACTCAACACTCTTGGCCTTAAGGGCTCCAAGGATAGCCTTAACACTCGTAAAATACACTTGGCTTCACACACAAGTGTTTATAAAACCGAGTAACCAACTCACAAACTAACAACCCTCGATATTACAACCCCGAATACAACTCGATAAGTGAATATATTTTGAACACTCAAAAGGGGCTACAAATTGCTCAACAAATGACTTGAATGATGCTTGAGAGGATTGAGAGACTTGAAGATGTTGGGATAATTTGAATGGCCTCGGAATGCCTCCTTTTATAGCTGAAATTTTGACACCGATCGGAACTTCCGATCCCTGCATCGGAGCTTCCGAAATTTGAATTCTGAGACACGCGGGTGTACTGGATCGGAACGTCCGATCCACTTCGGAGCTTCCGATCGGCGCAATAAATATGATGTCGGGCAAAAGTCTTCCGGACAAGATTATCAGGCGGCCGTTCAGGATCGGAACGTCCGATCCTGTTCGGAGCTTCCGATCTGCTTCACTTCGTTGCCTCCGATCTGCTTCCGAACAATATAATTTTACATAGAAACTGATCGGACCTTCCGAACCACGATCGGAGCTTCCGAACCTGTTCTTCGTAGCTTCCGTTCCTCATTCCGACCAATATAAAAATCCCTGAAATAGATCGGAGCTTCCGAACCAAGATCGGAGCTTCCGATCTACCCTTAGCTTCCGAAGATGCTTCTGATCATGATCGGAGGTTCCGATCGCCAATCGGAGCTTCCGATCCCGTAGTAGTAAACTTCTTCGAATTTTGTTTCTGATCTTGAGTATGATTTTAGTATTAATTCATCTTTGAAAATTTCAACTCTGTAATAAGCTCAATGTAAATATTAGTAACATTTTAACCTAGTTTTGTTAATCATCAAAACATAGAGAAATAAGACTTGTTAATGCATTAAAAACATTAATCTCATAATTCGAGATTTATATGCGTTTAAGGCGTAACAGATAACACTGAAATCAAAGGAATTCTAGATCGAGAACCCTTACCAAAGAATTTCCACTCGTCTGCCATTTTAGGTCTGAACCTGACAACTTTCAGAAAACAATCAACTGTTGCCCTGTACTTGGTCAAAGCATCTATACCGACAATACAATCAAAATCTGACAACCCAAGCACAATACAGTCGAATTCTAACAAATTCCCCTCGAAACAAAGTTCACAGTTCCTGACTAGTCGGACAGAAACAATTCCTCCACCCAAAGGTGAAGTAACAGCTACTACTGTAGGCAACAATTCAGTTGGCAAAGCATGCAATAACACATATTTATCAGAGATAAAGGAATGGGAAGCACCTGTATCTATCAAGACATGAGCAGAATGACCGAAAATCGAACAGTTACCTGCTATGACATCGTCAGGTGCTGCCTGAGCCTGATCCTCTGTCAATGCAAAGACTCGTGCTTGCTGTCTCGGAGGCTGATTTGCACTAGAGCTACCTCCCTGTCTGTTCTGCTGTTGCTGGGGTTAGAAATAGTGCACTGCAGACGACTGCCTCTCCGGCTGAGCTGCAAGTCTAGACGAACTCCCACTCTGAGCTCTATCTCTAATACGTTGAGGGCACACTTTAGAGAAGTGTCCCGGTTGCTGACATGTGTTACAATTGCCGAAGACTCCCACACACTGATCCGGTGAGTGTCTTCCTCCACACTTGCTGCAGTACAAGGATGATGACCCAGAACTCGGTCCTGAACCGAATTGCTTCGAACCACTGGAACTGGACGAACTGTTCCCCTGTCTCTTGAACTATTTACCTCTTGCCTTGTATTGATCCTTTCTGTTTCCCCCACTGTTTCCACCTTCATACCTTTGCTGCTGGTTCTGATGCTGCGGTGGCTGATTCTGATACTGAGATGGTGGGTTCTGATACTGCCTCTGTTGCTGAGGTGCTACCTGGTTACCTCTTTGCCTCCACAAGCCTGCTTCCGCTCCCTTTGCGTAATTCATAGCATCCGCAAAGTTGCTAGGCCTGTTGGTGTTAACCAATGTGAAGACATCGGGGTTCAACCCGTTGATGAACTGATCTGCCTTAGCTTCTTCATCTCCGACAATTAGCGGTGCAAAACGCAACAGACTATCGAACTTAGCCACGTACACTTCAATGTTCAGATTCCCTTGCCTCAGATTTGCAAACTCTGCTCCCTTATCCTTACGATACGAGATAGGGAAAAACCGCTTATAAAACTCAGATTTAAAAAGAGTCCAAGTAACCTCTGTACCTCTACTCTCAAATGCTTTCTTTGTCATGATCCACCAGCTCTTAGCACCACCACGCAGCTGATGAATTACTAACCTGATTCGGCGGTCATCTGAGTAGTCAATGGAATCAAACAAATGATCCATATCATCCAACCAACTCTCACAGTCAACTGGATTTTCTGAACCCATCAACAATGGCGGATTGAACGAGTGAAACCTCTTCAGCAAGGTTTCCATAGGAGTCGCTGAAGCATCCAACTGATCAACCTCAGTGCTAGCTTGCTCAGTCGCAGGGATAACTGGTGGTGTGTTTCTGTTTATCACTCGACGAGGACCCATCTGATAATCAAAGGTTAGCACACGAGATATCTCAATCGCTACCATCAGTGCCCTTACAACCGCTTGGAATACCGAATACCAGTCGAGAACAGAAACAGTTATATCTCAAGTAGATCATGCTTTATTAATTTAAATCACACAACCATGTAATTCAAATAATGATCAAACAATAAAGCATGCTCGCATGGAATTAAGTACACAATTAAATAATTCAAACACATGCGAGGAGTCATTGCACACAGACTCGATCTACCCCGCTCACTCTAGTTCGACCAAGAATCTTAACGCTCTGATACCACTTAATGTGAGACCTCGATTCTAAACCACTAATCTCGGATTAAATAACAATTAAGCGAACGAGAATCCAAGAGTAAAACAATTCAAAGTTTTTTTTTTTTTTAAACGCCGCGCGCCCGCGCGAGGAACCAAGCTCGCATGTGCGCGGGCTTCAACAACCGAGACCAACCAAAGGCTCGTGCCCGCGCGAGGTACCAAGCTCGCGCGCGCGCGGGCAAACGATTCAGAGGCCCAACGGAGGCCTCGCGCGCGCGCGAATCAGGTTAGTAAAATTTCAAAAACTAGAATTTCAAAAATTAAAATTTTAATTAAAAATTAAAAATAATTTTTCCGGGTTGCCCGGGACAATCCCGGGCAGCCCGTGCCCCAAAAAGGGCCCGGGCTGGGCAGCGACGCTCGCTGCCCGATTTGCCCATTAAAATTTAATTTTAAATTTTCGTTTTGTTTCAAAAATCGAGGCTTAAAAATTTTGTACAATCGATTAATTTAATCGTTTGATCTGAGAAACCTGGCTCTGATACCACTGTTGGAAAACTGTGTTCAGATCAATTAGAATTGATACCCGGTGCAGCGGAAGTTTAAAAATTTTATTATATTAATATGGAACGATTCCATATCTGGGTATCAAAACTTTACGATTAAATTTGTGTAAGTAAAACAAATAATCATTATTAAATATTTTACCTTAAAATCTCGAAGCGAGATTATGGACACCAACAGAATTTAATCTGCTCTTGTTGTATATCCCAAGAACTGATGAACGAACGTTTCTTCAATCAGGTCCACGAATAGAAAACAAAACCCTCTGAATGACCGAATTTTCTCCAAAAGGGACAGAGGATTTCAAAAATCCCCTTCAAATATTTAGAGTGTAATTTCGAAAATTACAAGACACACTAGTTATGATTTTCGAACACTACACACTTATTTATAGATAATTTCTATTCTAGATTAAGTTATCATTGTATTAGGACTCTAACTCCTTAGGGCCCACAATCCATAACTTAAGCCCAACAAGCCAAGCCCGTTGTTATAGAAATTAATATAAAATTCATCATGACTCCGATTGATAAACTGATTTCACCAATGTGCACAGAAACCATTTCTCCATCTTTTAGAGTCAAGATAATTTTTCTGAATCCGAATTCAGTGATTTCCAAAAATGTCCATCCCTATGTCATTTTAGGAAATCTCACTCCCTTTAGTTAAGAAGTCCAACTTCTCTTTCATTAAATTTAACTCTTTAAATTTAACTATCTCTACGGGGTTTTAGTAATCCATTACTTGTGTAACCCTCAATGGTTCAGGAATACAGCTAGCCGTGGGCTCACAACTCCTTGTGACTCGGAACAACAATTTCCGACTTACCCATCAAATCATGGTAAGAGCGCCTAGCAACATCGCCCTATGATTCCCTAGGTATTACTGATAGTGCCTACAAGAACCAGTAGATTTTGGTTAGCGTACAGTACGGTCCCTTCATCCATATATCCCGATCGAATCAACAACCATTGGTGCATCGAGAGTCGTTCGAGATTTGATAACTATGCATAACATCTTGGAGATCAAATAGTGACATCGCATGTGTTACTAGGATAACCCATTAACCTAAAACAGATCATGTATTCTGGCCAGAGATTCGTCACACTAATATCTCCTCAGATCACATAAGATATCCACACTCGCAAGTATGTGGTGAATCCTTGACAACAAAGCATCGACTCCTATATGTGTCGTAACTGTACCCAATCCCGACACCTGATGACCCCAATAGAGTCGGTAAATGAGTCAAAGTACAGTACTAGCATATAGAGTCTCAATGATGTTTCAAGTAATAAGGACTAATGGTGTACAACCAAAACCGCGGACTTTATCCACTCGATAAGTGATAACCACTTGGAAAGTCCGAATAGGGTAGTTTGATCATTCATCATATGAATATCCATTTGCATGCTTTGAACATCTCTATGTTCCATACCAATGAAACGTGGTACTCGGCATCGCAAATGCTAGTCTCAATCTCGAGTGATCCTTATCCTTATTTGCGGACGGCTCAATTGACTAGGAACTGTTTAGAATATACAGTGACTATAAGATGTGTTTCATGATAGCCATCCCCATGTGCTACCACATCTTACATACACTATAGTATATTCAAGGTCTTTATCAAAACAACAATAGTATATCATAATATAACAATATGAAGAAAGATAAAGTCAATGCCATTATAAAAGTGTAAATTATATTAAACAAAAGATTGTTTTACATAGAGTCATAAAAGCCCTTAGCCACAAGTTGGCTAACCGGGCACCCACTCTTTCATTTAGCCAGATCAATTGTCATTGATTAAGTTCGCGTACAACAATAGGTACCATCGTAGCATTGGGAGGACACCTGTTGAGGCATTGTACGGGCGACTTGTCATACTCCATTCTTCTAGAAAGAAGTGGGAGAGACAGTATTTCTGAGAATGTCACTTTTTCGTAAGATTCTCAGATTTAGTCTTAAAGGCAAGTTGTCTCCCAGGTTTATCGGTCTGTTTGAGATCTTGGAGAACATTGGCAATTTTGCTTATCGACTAGCTTTGCCACCGCATCTTTTCAGTATTCACGACGTGTTCCACGTATCACTGTTGCGACGGTATGTGGCGAATGAGTCTCATATTCTGCAGCGGTCTGAGGTTCAAGTGAGCAAGGATTTGACCTATGCTGAGAAACCTATTCGTATCCTGGATTATAAGGATAAGGTTTTACGGAACAAAGTCATTCCTTTGGGTTTAGTTCAGTGGCAGCGCCGAGGCACTGAGAAAGCTACTTGGGAGCTTGAAGAAAGGATGCGTGAAGACCATCTTGAGTTGTTTTGATTTCAGTTTTGAGTTGTATTCGGTTGTAACGTTTGATTTGAATAAGGAATGTTTCTGTACCTTGTATTGCATTCGGTACTTAAGATCTATTTTCGAGGACGAAATATCTTAAGTGGGGGAGAATGTAGTACCCCGTAACCGAAATTGGTAATTAAGAGATTAATTATGATTAAACCAATTTGGTATCTGAAGGATCGGAAGCTCCGAAGGTGAGATCGGAAGCTCCGATCAAGATCGGAAGCTCCGATGCAGGATCGGAAGCTCCGATCGATATTACGTTAGGCATGACGTGTGGCAGGATTGGAAACTCCGATCGGGATCGGAAGCTCCGATCGCCCTATCCGAAGTCAACCAGTGAGATTTTGACATGTGGCAGATAAGGATGTTCGGAAGCTCCGATGGCAGGATCGGACGTTCCGATCAAGGATCGGAAGTTCCGATCGAGGATCGGAGGTTCCGATCGATGCCTATAAATATAAGGTCCGAGGCATTCATTTCTTGCCAATTCCGAATTCTCTCCTTCGCCCTTGTGGTCCTATTTTAAGACTTTGGGTACTCTTATTCTAGAGTTAGAGTAGGATATTTGTTTTAGTATAGTCAGACAGTGTCTGACATAGTAGCGGAGCAGTGCTCGTGTTGTAGAGCAGTGTTTGAGGCTATGGATTAGCAGCAGGGGAGTGCCCTAGTTGCGGGATAGTCGCCATCAGTGGGCTGACGACGGACGCAGGTATAGCTATGGTCTCCTTAAATTATTTAGGAGTATGCAATAGCTTAGTTAAGGCTTTTAGCGCTTATTGAATGATGCATGAGTATTTGCATTGTAGACTTGATGATAGGCTTGGAACCTAGAGTGGAACTACTAGGACTGCCTTAGAAAGGTACATAAGTACTGACTGAGATTGCCAGCGGATATGCATGCTTATATGTTGCATTTATGTGTTTGCATGTTATTATTGTTATGCGGCATGTGCATATCATCTTGTGCCTGTACATCTGTATATCTTTCGAGATGAGCCAGTTAGGGTTGCTCAGCCCTGTTAGGACGTTTGATATCGAGTACCCTTAGGTACTGATACCTCGAGGACTCCGCGGTCCGCGTCCGGGATTCGAGAATGAGTGGTCGCACACAGTGGTTAGCTACCCCGATGTGACGAGCTTATATCCCAGGCGCCAGTTTGAGCAGTTTGTATACAGTTACCCCAGATATGGATACCCGGTCATTTGCATGCATCATATTTGTATGTTTATCTGTGCTTTCGTATTGAGCTTAGAGCTCACGTCCAGTATTTTCTGTGTATCTGGATACCCTATTCGATGGGGCAGGTATAAGTGCAGGATTGAGCACCAGGATCCTGGAGTAGCCAGTGACCTTGAAGACAGCAGGATTAGCTGTAGGTTTTATTTAAAGTAATTCGATTGGGTTGTATAAATCGAGTTTGATTAGCTGGTTGTATTCTGCCGGTCTACTTGTATTTAGTCTTCCGCAGCAATTTGATTTAATGCATGCTTAATTATGCTCTTAACTCTGATTAGGTAGTGGATCCGGGTCGGGTCGCTACAGATTGAACACTCCGAAGTGGATCGGATGGTCCAAACATGATTTTGGACAATCCGAACGTTGTCTATAAAAGCGGCAGCCGAGCTCATTATCAAGTGCACCATTTCCTCCTCTCCTCTCTTCCTTTAGCTAGTATTAGGCCTAAGTTTTGCCTAAGTTTTGGGGCAGTCGCCATCAGTGGGCTGATGTCGGACGCAGGTATAGCTATGGTATCCTTAAAATATTTAGGAGTATGCAATAACTTAGTTAAGGCTTTTAGGATGCTAAAAGTGATATAGTGATTATTGCTTATATGCAAGGATTAAGAGAACCTGGACTGCTAGAGTTGCAAGGGTGCTTGGGTTTTGTAACACCCCGAATTTATATTAATTGAGTTTATTAGAGTTATTCGGAGATTATATGACTCGAGGACTGATTGGATATTGATCAGGGACGATTTTGCAAATTTTGGATTTTTGAGGGACTAAAGTGCAAAAATGGGATTTTATATGTTATCTTCAATATTATGGCATTGTAGTCTCCTCTCCTCCTTCCTCACGCCTTCTCCTCCATTGAAGCTCAAGAAATGAGATCTTCAATCTTTTGATGTCCGGGTTTTGCTCGATCCGTCCGATAGAATTTTAATCTGAATACATATTCGCGATCACGGCTCCGAGAGCTTCGTTTTATCATAAGTTTTTCTTTTATCAGATATAATTAAATTTTTGGATTTCGATGGAATTCGATTATTCTTGGAGATGTTGTTCTTGAGCTAGCATGTAGTGTTTATTCAAAGTCAGATCAGAAAAAGAGCAATATTTGGAATTGTTATGATTTTTGGAAGAAATTAGATTTTTGTCAAATCTGAGATTTATGTTTTGGAGTTATTTTTGATGAGATTTTGATTGTTTGATGAAGTTTGTAGTTGAATTAGAATGTTGTTGTTGTTTGATGAATTTTTGGTTGGCAGTTTTTAGCCGTTATGCCGCCGGTTTGAAGTTTTGGGAATTTGAGAGTTTGTTTGAGTTTTTAGAGTTGATTTGAGTTGTTTGAACGATATCAAGCTATTACGCATCTCCGTACAGATTGGGTTGAAGATTGTTGAGCTCGGAGTTAGCAGAATTCATATCGTCGAAGAGTTGGCCGAAGATCGGTAAAGCGATTTACTTGATCATTTGATTTATTGATTGCATAGATTTTGATTTAGATCTCTTGTTGTTTTCCAGAGTTGGAGCATAATTTGATTGAGAAAAGGTATAAGCAGACATCGGTTATAATGGATTGAACACTCAAGATAGATTGATTCTTGAGTTTTCCTAAATCACATACATGCATGACTACTTGTTCTAGAATGGGAACTTGTATTGTGTTTGAATTTATGCTCTTAATTGATTTATGATTTAATGCTTTTAGATTTCTATATGAATTCATCTTGAGCCTAAATATTTGATTTCAGAGGGAAGTACGGCCCTTTTATTTTAGACGTTTTGGGGGCGATATTCGAGTGATCTGGGTGGTAGAAGTTCACCTATTGCCAAGATACTCCTTATAGTCGCACCAAAGTCTAGAGGAAGGAGATACGTGACACCACCTCGATCGGTAGAGTCGGTGGGTTGTTTACGTGATCTCATCCTCGGGATCCCAAAAAAATAGTTGAAATTCCTTCATTTATCAGATTTGATATCCCGGATTTAATGACATGCACTTATTCGTCTTAACATTTGAATACGTTATATTGTATCATGTTTATAAGATTTACTTGATATTGCATGTTATGTTGCTTTTACTGGGAATATTATTCTCACCGGATTTATCCGGCTGTTGTCTTTTTTTTTTGTATAGGTACTCGGCAACAGGTGGGGCAGGATCGAGTCAGAGAAAGCATGGCTAGATCGGTTGTGATGGATAGAAGTGAGGATCGGTTTAAAAGCGAATAACTTGTGGAACTCGTTATTGTATTGAAGCATGTTTAGAGCTTGTTATTTTTTTGAACCGTATCATTTTGATTACTCGAGAAATGTTGTTTTATATTGACAGAGCGTGTAATTTTTATCCCAGCTTGTTGTGGAATGGATTAACTGTTGAAAAATCAGATTCAGAGTTTTCTTTTCTGAAAATGCATGGGTCTGCAGCAGGGGGCGCCAGGGTATCCAAATTTAGCAGCCCGAGCGCACCCCAATTTGAGCAAAGCAGAAAGTTTGCGGTTTTGGCAGCGCCCGAGCGGTAGTTTTCTATCGCCCGAGCACGACATTATTAAATTTTTTTTTCTTTTCCTTGCTTGATTTATTTTGAGCATTGGTATATTCGATGTATGATTTTATTACTCGAGTTTAGATGTTTAGAACCGGATCTAACATTAAGTGGTATCAGAGCGATAAGATCTTGGACTGAATTTAGAAGCGATCAAGGTAGATCGAGTTTGCATGAATTGGTTTCTCGCATGTGATTGAATTATTTAAGTTGATTATTTAAGTATCATGCGAGCATGCTTTATTAATTGACGATTACTTGAATTACATGATTGTGATTTAAATTGTAAAGCATTAATTACTTTAGATACAAATTTGTAATTGGTTCCTGTTTTAAACCCTAATACTCTAGAGTTGTATGAGTATTCAGAGCAGAGATTGTTGGGCACATAATTTTGAACTGAGTTGTTGAGATATATGTGTCCTAACATCTTGAATATCAGATATGGCACCTAGAAGAGTCTTGAACAGGGAGCGACCAACAGTAACCCCTCCGAATGATCAGGGTAGTACAGAGGATGAGGTGATGGATGTCACTACAACTCCGATAGAAACCTTACTGAAGAGGTTCCAATCTTTTAAGCTGCCAACTTTGAAGGGTTATGAGAATGCAATTGACTGTGAGAGTTGGTTGGAGGACATTGATCATTTGTTCTGAAACGACTCGTTCCTACTATATACTACTGAATTTTTTTACTTTTTAAAATAATTTCTATCATATAAATTTATATATAAATAAATATATTAATTTAAAATAAAATTAATACATATAGGCCCATACATATATGCACATAAGCTTAAGATAATTTACAATAAAACATTCTTCACATAATACTACATTTTTGCATGCAAATAAAAATAATAACTAATTAAATCCTTAAATATATTATACATATATTAAAAACGTGTATTACTAAAATAATACATAAATATATTTAGAAATCATGCATCTATAAATAAATAAATAACTAACTAACTAAATACCTTATATATATATATATATATATATATATATATATATAACTAAAACGTGTACACATATACATATTTTAAATAAATAATTTCTTAAATATTTTTAAACATGAATAAATATCCATAAAAATATTCTACATAAAAATCTCATTACTTTGCATGAAATTAAAATATCTTTAAACATCCATAAATTCATGCATAAACTAATATCATCAACCTCTCATAAAACCCTCACATAAAAATTCATAAACTCATGAATAAATCATAAAATATGTGCGAAAAACGTAATAATATTAAAACCACTAAAAACATAAACTTGAGCGTAGGTCACGGGCTAGCCAATCGTCGGAAGATCATACATCATTACCGTCAGTCGAGGCTATATTCTCTACGTCATAATCTGCTTGTTCATCTGCACCATTTAAGTCTAGTGAGCCTAGAGGCTCAACACGTTCTATATCATAATAACAACATGATAAAAACTTATGCATCACATAATACATGCAACATACATAATACTACGTATATACATGCATGTCCTTAAAAAAACTTAACTCATGGCTGAACTTAAACATTTATGCATAATCATATCATAACATGTTCATCATACATCATACTTAGGGCATATCATCAATTAAAAACTCTGAAGGTTATATCCATCTCGTGTGACCGTGTAAGTGATTGATCAATCAAAGAACCAACATACGTAGCGGTGGGATCTCCACCTCTTGGCCCCTTCACCAGGCTGACCCCGGATCCGTAGACAAATCATCATAACATATGGAAAGGCAATCGGGCCCCAATATCCCGACTCTCAGTCCCGTACTCTATTGGAAGGGCTCCGGGCCTAGGTATGTCATCCCCAATCCCGTAATTTTCACACACCCACTTCAACTTTCTTAAAATATATTTTTTATGCCCAACATCATACATATACGTACATTATCATGCACATAATAGAAATCATTCATGATCTTATTTTCATAAAAATATTGCCTGTAAATATATATTTAATTAATTAATAATATAATTATAAAAATAATACTTTTTCTTACTTAAAATATCCATGCAATAATTAAATACATATTTACGGACCATGCATATTTTTCATGGATTGGTTCAGACTGCTGACTCCTTAGACTTAAGCCCATTAACTTTTAGACTGGCCCAATAACTCAACTTAAGCCCATTAAATTATATTTAGGCCCAAATAATTTATTCAAGCCCAATAAGACACATCTGGCACAATAACCAAGCCCAAAACCATTAATCACCTAGACTGGCCCAATGGGCCCAATATCCCAAAAACCGACCCAATAAATTCTACGGGCTCTAGGTCCATAAATATTATTGGACTAACTTAAATAATTATTTAAACCCAATTTATTCAACTCATGAAGCCCAATTAATTAATTAACCCAAAATAGGCCCATAATCTCACTTAAACTATTAATTAAATTAAAAATAAAATACCCTAGCCCAACTAACATAACCCGGACCCGGACCAATCTAACTCAACCCATGACATAACCGACCCGGCCCGGACCCGTGATGACTAAAACTGAGCCCAGCCCGAAACGTGCCCAAAAATAGTACTTTTCCCTCTCCTAGCTTCGGCCAGCGACCAGCTTCTATTTAGAGGCGACGACCGCCCTTCTCCGGCCACCACCGGCCAAAGCACCCCCACCTACACCTAGCTCATTTCCAGACGTTTCCAACAAGTCAAAAACCAGACCAAAACATCGACTATGGAGTGAGAACGAAGCTCTGCAATCCCGACCATCTGCAACTCGCGCGCAGACACAAGCAGTTGCAGAGTTTTCCATCGTGCTGCTTACTCAGACCACCAATGACCATGAAACCACTTCCTAGACCTAGCAAACATTCTTGAGGTTCTAACCCTTCAACCCTTACTCCGAGCCGTGACCTGAGGAAGGAGAACGGACCCCTATTTCCCGAAACCCTAACTTGCGCGACTTTGGGGCAGAGCCAAACCAGCTTCGTTTCTAGCCCATCCCAGACTCTAGTGACCTCATGGCTCGACCCTAGGGACCCTATTACACTCCTTAACCATGATCTAGCAGTCCCTGATCGAACCATGTTAGAAAACGTGAAGAAAACTTATGAAGGAAGCATGAAAAACGTGAATAGCTTATGCATACATGCAAATTCATCATAAAAATCGAACACACATGCTAGATCAATGGTTTTCACGCAAGATCAGAATATAAAACTTAAATGGTGGCCAAGGAGAGAATTCAAATGTGCCTTGGTTGATTTTCAAAGTAGAAACGCGAATAGGGCGCGTACGGCGATCATCGGGACGAACGATCTTCAAAACATCGATTAAATCTTCAAAAACTTGTGTGTGCGAGTGAGTTTTCTGCTGATGAACGTGAGGGAGATGGGGTAGATGGCGGCTAGGGTATTCAACGTGAAGAAGGAATGAAAATATAGACTAAAATATTATTTGGTGATTATCACAATTATTTAGAATTTTGGGAAGATAATATATCATATTTAATACAGAAAAATATATAACTCTTAAAAGTTCAATAAATTATGATAGATTTTCGTAATATATTTTTATATAATTTTAAAAGTCCCTCAAAAGCCTTTAAAATAACTTATTTAGTGAAAATTTATTCCATATATATCTATATATATAAAAACTATTATTTTCTGAAAATGATACCTTAAAATAATATTTTAAGGCTCATAAAATTATCATAAAAATATTTGGAATAAAATTCATATATCTCGTTCATCCACGATCCCGCCTACGCGATCGAAAAACACAAATTCTAAAAATCTCATAAATAGCATAAATGCAGGTTAAATGATAAAAATAATATTTAAATCATGCAAATAAATTCACATATTTCACATAAAGTCATTTAACCCATTTTATAAATTTTAAAATAATTAATTGTCCTAATAATGCAGGTTTACGTAAACGAATTTCCGGGCGTTACTACTCCCCCCCCCCCCCCCCTTTAAATAGAATTTCGTCTTCGAAATTCGACTGATCAAACTCTAATAACGGAGTCTCTAAAAAATACAATTTACTAAATCCACGATTACCTATCTAGTTCCCAAGGTTCAGTATCACAAAAGTCATGCTTCCGCTGCGCACTCTGATAAACAAAATATTTTATCCTTCCTAGGTGTCCTCTTCATCTCCATCAAACCTACATTTATAAACTTCCACTGCTGAAACACCTCGTTAAGAGAATCATTACAATTTACTTAAATTCCACTATAACCAAAATTTGACATTTTATACAAATCTTAGTACTATAATGAAAGTACAACCACATACTTACCTCAACTTATACGTAAAACTCAAATATTAACTCGACTATTCATCTCCTAAACACAACAATCGTACTATGCCAAAATTTGACTGATTGCATATGCTTATACACTCAACTTATCAATCCTCCAACATTCGTGAGACAAACTTTTGTTCCAAAATTTACTTATTAGAGCACAGGATTACAATATCAACTCCAATAAATTCAACTTGTAAAGCTTATCCATGTAGTAACCCGTATCCAAAATTAACGATTTACAAGTAATTAATAATCCGATCATGTTTAGATGTAATAAAACATGATTAAGGGAGTCCTAGATGGATTAACAGAGTTCGGAAATGGATTCATAATGCTCGATAATGGTTAGAGGGTCGTCGGGTTCGGAAGCTCCGTTGGTGAGTTCGGACGGTCCGAAGTCAGGGTTCGGACGATCCGAAGAGTGGTTCGGATGCTCCGAACTTGCTGCCGACAGTCGTCATGGATGATGTCATTATGCTGACGTAAATAGTGACGTAATATTGGGTTCGGACGATCCGAAGTCCAGTTCGGACGATCCGAACGTGTTCGGAGGCTCCGAAGTCCAGTTCGGACGATCCGAACATGTTCGGAGGCTCCGAAGTCCAGTTCGGACGATCCGAACTCCGTCTATAAATAGGGGGTGCCGAGCTCACATTTGAGTGCTCCAATTCCTCTCTTCTCTCTCGATTCCTTAGCCTTCCAGCTCAGATCTAGGGAATTCTAGGCGTCCCGTTGGGAATCCGAAAGTGGCATAGCAGTCCAGGCGTTGTAGCGAAGCTGTGGCTTAGTTTTGAGGCATTCGACAGCAAAGGGCTAACGACGGACAAAGGTATAGCTTTTGCTTCCTAAAAATATTTAGGAGTATGCTTTAGCTTAGTTAAGGCTTTTAGAGCGCCATAATGATAGTAGTATCATTTGGCAGTATAGCGTGGATTATAGGCGTGGACCTAGGGCTGATAGCACTTGCCTAGTATTTGAGGTATGAAAGTACTGTTCGAGATATCCTGACTGAGTATGCATGTATTATGTGACTGCATGATTTATATGTCATTGATTTATGCTGCATTCATTTGCATATTGAGCTATCTCATTCAAGGTATCTATAGTAGGGTTTTACCCTATCCTGTTAGTGGTTGGACTTCAATCGATTTGGGTCCGGCATATCCACTGGTATTTTGGTTTGGGAGCCACCTCTTGCAGCGACGGCACAACGTGCTACATACTAGGGCCCGATCTGTCTCTGTTATCTGATCCTTGACCTCGAGTCTATAGGGAGTTCACTTTGCATGCATGTATACTCATACTCTCGTGCTGAGCATTTTATGCTCACGTCTCGTACTCTGTGTTTCTGGACACCCTATTCCATGGGGCAGGTTTGCGATTGGACGAGGCGGGTGGATCCAAGAGGGGTTAGGCAGTGGTCGATCAGCTGGAGCTTCGTTTAGGTTTTTATTTTGTTGTTTTGGGTTTATACAGCTATTCGATTTGGTTGTATATTTTTGGATATTTACAGATTCCTTTTCTTGGTATTGTATAAATGTTATGATTTCCGCAGTTGTATTCTGATTTTTGTTTAATTAAGTTAATTGCATGCCTAAGTTCTGTTTAGTAGGTGATCCGGGTAAGGGTCACTACATTTATGGTATCAGAGCATGCATAGTATTCTTGGGAATTTAGATGCTGCATAAGATAACCGTGAGGTACTTTTGTAGATGGCGAACTACGATGACCAGAGTAGCCATGGTAGTGGAGGTGGACGCTGGGGAGATGACGATCATGAGCGTCGTCGGGACCGTCATCATCGTCGTCGTGATGAGGAACGTTTTAGCGTGCGCCAATTCTTATAGATGGCACCGAATCCCTTGGTTGGAGGTGAGTCTTCGGAGGATGCGGAGAACTGGTTAGACCGCATGGAGACGGCTTTTCAGACTTTCCATTGCACCGAGGAGCAGAAGATGGAGACCCTTGGCTATCTTCTGGATGGGCGAGCTCGTAGGTGGTGGAGGTTTACTTCTGCACCCTTTGTTACGGCGAGTGGAGTGGCCACATGGGCCGAGTTCCGCACAGCTTTTCAGAAGCTGTATTTTCCTCCTGCACTCCGTCAGTCGAAGGCAGGCAAGCTACTGAGTCTGCGACAGGGAGCCATGTCTATTGACGAGTATCAGCAGAAGTTCTTTGATCTGCTATCCTATTGCCCCGAGATTGCTGACAGCTCTTGGATGAAGTATAATATATTCCTTCAGGGCCTTAACCCTGAGACCCACGAGCGTGTGGCGGTCGGCGATGACATGTCCTACGAGGGTTTGGTGAGCCGTTGTCACCAGGCAAAGGACATCATTCGGCAGAACAGGTCTTTCTCTTAGTCGAGGCCTGCTAGTTCTTTGGGTCCCCGTGCCCAATCATTCAAGAAGTCTTGATCTACTTCTTCTTTTGGTTCTGGAGGTGTTGTTTGGTTTGGAAAGAAGGACAAGTGCAACCATTGCAGGAAGAACAATCCGTCAGACAAGTGCCGTAGAGCTTCTGGAGCTTGTTTCCGATGTGGAGAGATTGGTCATATCCGGAGGGATTGTCCAATATCTGGGGGAGGTGGTTCTGGATCAGGATCAGGTTCTCAGACCAGCGTTCAGCAGAGGTCGCAGGGACAGCCTGCTTGGTGTTCTTATTTGAGGCCGCGGGCTTCTGGTCAGGTGTTTGCCTTAAGGCATGATCAGGCTGTGGAGGAGAATGAGAAATTCATCGCAGGTACATTTCTACTTTATGGTATACCTTCTATCGTACTTATTGACACTGGTGCATCTCATTTCTTCATTTCTGCACATTTTGTTAAGAGGCATAAGTTACCATGCATTGCACTAGACGTAGTAGTTTCTGTTTCTACTCCGACGGGTCAATCTGCTTTGACCAAACGTTTAGTGATGGGTTGCCCTTTAGAGTTCGAAGGAAACATTTTGTTGGCAAATCTCATGGTCCTTGCGATGGACGACTTTGATTGTATTTTGGGGATAGACATGCTGACTACTTATCGAGCTTCAGTGGACTGCTACCAGTGATTAGTATGCTTTCATCCGGATGGGAGTGATAGCTGGTTTTTCTATGGTGAGGGAGCGCGACCCCCGATGCCTTTGGTATCAGCTTTGAGAGTCTGTCGAGCTCTAGAGTCTGGCGGGGAAGGCTACCTTATCTATGCAGTTGATTTGTTCGCTGAAAGTATTGGGATAGAGAGTATTCCTGTTGTGGATGAATTCCCAGATGCATTTCCTGATGAGATTCCAGGTTTTCTTCCTGCTAGGGAAGTCGAGTTTGGCATAGAGTTGATGCCGGGTACTTCGCCTATTTCTCAAGCACCATATCGTCTGGCTCCGTCAGAGATGCATGAGTTGAAAAATCAGTTACAGGATATTTTGGACAAGGGGTACATTTGTCCTAGTGTATCTCCTTGGGGAGCTCCTGTTCTTTTTGTAAAGAAGAAGGATGGGTCTATGCGGTTGTGCATTGATTATCGGCAGCTGAATCGAGTTACTGTGAAGAACAAGTATCCTTTGCCTCGCATTGATGACTTGTTTGATCAGCTGCAGGGTACTTCGGTTTACTCCAAGATTGACTTGAGATCTGGGTATCATCAGTTGAGAGTCCGAGTTCTGGACGTAGCCAAGACTGCATTCCGTACTTGCTATGGGCATTACGAGTTTCTAGTGATGCCATTTGGATTGACTAATGCGCCGGCTATATTTATGGATCTGATGAGCCATGTCTTCAGAGAGTATTTAGACAAGTTTTTTGTGGTCTTCATTGACGACATCTTGGTGTATTCGCGTAATGCAGAAGAACATGTTTCTTACTTGCGAGTGGTACTGCAGACTCTTTGGGACGAGCAGTTGTACGCCAAACTGAGCAAGTGTGAGTTCTGGATGGATCGAGTGGTCTTTCTTGGCCATATCATATCCAGGGAGGGCATTTCTGTTGATCCGAGCAAGATTGAGGCTGTGCTGAATTGGTCGCGTCCAACAACGGTTGCTGAGATCCGTAGTTTTCTGGGTCTAGCAGGTTATTATCGACGCTTCATTCTGAACTTATCTCAGCTAGCTCGACCGTTGACGCAGCTTACCCGCAAGAGTGTTGATTTCGAGTGGTCCTCCGAGTGTGAGGAGAATTTCTGTGAGCTTCGACGGCGGTTGACTTTTGCGCCGGTGTTGGCATTACCATCAGGATCTGGAGGGTATGTGGTATACACTGATGCTTCTCTTCAGGGGTTAGGTTGTGTCCTGACTCAGAATGGGCATGTGATTGCATACGCTTCTAGATAGCTGAAGCTTCACGAGGACAACTATCCAGTCCATGATTTGGAATTGGCAGCCATTGTGTTCGCTTTGAAGATCTGGCGTCATTACCTGTATGGCGAAAAATTTGAGATCTTCACCGACCACAAGAGTCTCAAGTATTTGTTCACTCAGGCGGAGTTGAACATGAGGCAGAGACGTTGGATGAACTTGCTTAAGGACTATGATTGCGAGATTAAGTACCATCCGGGAGCTGCTAATCTCACCGCTGATGCTTTGAGTCGCAAGGTGCGACAATCCGCACTGCAGACTTGTTCGATGTCTAGTGCGATCAGTGACTGTTGTACTTCGGGGTATACCTTCAAGCATAAGAAAGGTATGCAGAGTATCCAGATGTTTGCAATATTATCTGAGCCAGCTTTGTATTCGAGGATTCGGGATGCTCAGATGTCTGATTCGAAGACCCAACATTTAGCTCGCCTAGCTAACGAGGGTAGCTCGTCTGGATTTCACTATCAGTCAGATGGTTTTCTGTGTTTGTCTGGTAGACTTGTGATTCCGCATGATGAAGAGTTTCGAGAGGAGATCTTGTCTCAGGCACATCGCACCAAGTTGAGTATTCACCCGGGAAGTAACAAGATGTACAAAGATCTACGTACTCGGTTTTGGTGTAAGGGGATGAAACGCAGCGTGTATCAGTATGTCTCGAGATGTTTGGTGTGTCAGCAGGTCAAAGTAGAACACCGACGACCTGGAGGTGTGCTTCACAGTCTGCCTATTCCTGAGTGGAAATGAGAGTTTATCACGATGGATTTTGTGACCCATTTGCCGATGTCCTCGAGGAATTGTGATACTATCTGGGTTGTGGTGGACCGACTCACCAAGTCTGCGCATTTCATCGCCTATAGTCGAGAGTACTCTGTGGATCGCATGGCACATCTGTATGTTCAGGAGATCGTTCGACTTCATGGAATGCCTGTGAGCATTGTCTGCGATCGAGACCCCAGGTTCACTTCTAGATTCTGGGGGAGTGTTAAGCGTGCGATGGGTATTACTCTCAGTTTGAGTACTGCCTATCATCCAGAGACAGATGGTCAGTCAGAGCGCACTATCCATACTTTGGAGGATATGCTTCGAGCTTGCACTATGGATTTTGGTTCAGCCTGGCAGGATCATTTGCCATTGATCGAGTTAGCGTACAACAACAGCTATTATACTAGCATTGGGATGGCACCTTTTGAGGCGTTGTAAGGACGACGTTGTCGTACTCCACTCTTCTGGGAAGAAGTGGGGGAGAGACAGGCTGAGGGACCGGAGTTTATCCAGTAGGTAGTAGATATTGTTGATCAGATTAAGAAACGGATTAAGACTGCACAGGATCGTCAGGCCAGCTATGCTAACACTAAGTGTAGGCCTTTGCAGTTTGATGTTGGGGAGAAAGTGTTTCTTAGGGTGTCACCTTTCCGCAAGATTCTAAGATTTGGCCTTAAGGGCAAGTTGTCTCCCAGGTTTATCGGTCCGTTTGAGATCTTGGAGAATATTGGCGATTTGGCTTATCGTTTGGCTTTGCCACCGTATCTGTCCAGTATTCACAACGTGTTCCACGTATCTCTGTTGCGACGGTATGTGGCAGATCCGTCTCATATTCTGCAGCGATCTGATGTTCAAGTGGATAAGGATTTGACCTATGTTGAAAGACCTATTCGTATCCTGGATCATAAGGATAAGGTCTTGCGGAACAAGGTCATTCCTTTGGTTTTCATACAGTGGCAACGCCGAGGCGCTGAGGAAGCTACTTGGGAGCTCGAAAGCAGGATGTGTAAAGAACATCTGAGTTGTTTTGATTTCATTTTGAGTTGTAATCAGTTGTGAACTCTGTAATTGTTTAGTTGAATAAAGAATGTTTTGGATTGTTGTTTTACATTTGGTACTTAAGATCGGATTTCGAGGACGAAATATCTTAAGTGGGGGAGAATGTAGTAACCCGTATACAGAATTAACGATTTACAAGTAATTAATAATCCGATCATGTTTAGATGTAATAAAACATGATTAAGGGAGTCCCAGATGGATTAACAGAGTTTGGAAATGGATTTAGAATGCTCGATAATGGTTAGAGGGTCGTCGGGTTCGGAGGCTCCGTTGGTGAGTTCGGACGGTCTGAAGTCAGGGTTCGGACGATCCGAAGAGTGGTTCGGACGCTCCGAACGTGCTGCCGACAGTCGTCATGGATGATGTCATTATGCTGACGTAAATAGTGACGTAATATTGGGTTCGGACGATCCGAAGTCCAGTTCGGACGATCCAAACGTGTTCAGAGGCTCCGATGTCCAGTTCGGACGATCCGAACTCCGTCTATAAATAGGGGGTGCCGAGCTCACATTTGAGTTCACCAATTCCTCTCTTCTCTCTCGATTCCTTAGCCTTCCAGCTCAGATCTAGGGAATTTTAGGCGTCCCGTTGGGAATCCGGAAGTGGCATAGCAGTCCAGGAGTTGTAGCGAAGCTGTGGCCTAGTTTTGAGGCATTCGATAACAAAGGGCTAACGACGGACGAAGGTATAGCTTTTTCTTTCTAAAAATATTTAGGAGTATTCTTTAGCTTAGTTAAGGCTTTTAGAGCGCTATAATGATAGTAGTATCATTTGGCAGTGTAGCGCGGATTATAGGCGTGGACCTAGGGCTGATAGCACTTGCCTAGTATTTGAGGTACGAAAGTACTGTTCGAGATATCCTGACTGAGTATGCATGTATTATGTGACTGCATGATTTATATGTCATTGATTTATGCTGCATTCATTTGCATATTGAGCTATCTCGTTCGAGATGTCTATAGTAGGGTTTTACCCTATCCTGTTAGTGGTTGGACTTCCATCGATTTGGGTCCGGCATATCCACTGATATTTTGGTTTGGGAGCCACCTCCTGCAGCGACGGCACAACGTGCTACATACTAGGGCCCGGTCTGTCTCTGTTATCTGATCCTTGACCTCGAGTCTATAGGGAGTTCATTTGCATGCATGTATACTCATACTCTCGTGCTGAGCGTTTTATGCTCACGTCTCGTACTCTGTGTTTCTGGACACTCTATTCCATGGGACAGGTTTGCGATTGGATGAGGCAGGTGGATCCCAGAGGGGCTAGGCAGTGGTCGATCAGCTGGAGCTTCGTTTAGGTTTTTATTCTATTGTTTTGGGTTTATACAGCTATTCGATTTGGTTGTATATTTTTGGATATTTACAGATTTCTTTTCTTGAGATTGTATAAATGTTATGGTTTCCGCAGTTGTATTCTGATTTCTGTTTAATTAAGTTAATTGCATGCCTAAGCTCTGTATAGTAGGTGATCCGGGTAAGGGTCAATACAATCCACATACTAGCCTTCTATAACAAGTTTAACATCATTGAGTCGAACATCTGCCATTCATCGCAATTTTAATCAACTTATCCATTTACAGCTACACTTCCAACTATTGAACACTTGAAAGTCTTAAATCTCGAGTGCTATAAATCCATAAAATCCAAAAAGTGAATTTAGTGTCAAACTTCGCATACAACATAAATTCTCCTAACGTCAGAAATATGCTTAAAATATATGAATTCTAATTCTGTGGTTAGTTTAGGCTTAAGACACTTAGATTCTCCCATTTGAAGATTAAAATTCCCCGAACAGTATTTACATGTTATCGTCTCTAAATAGCGTAATCATATAGCATCCAGTAGTTAATTCCATATCATTTCATAGTTGCCTCTACTTATAGTCCATGGAATCTAAACTCCTCAAAATCAAAATACTAAGTCAATTACCTAATAAACTGAATAATCCGCTCACAAGTAATACATGTTGGTCCCATGTACAGTCAAAACACAACTAGTACCTTTTTGCTCATGTATCACAAAAATCTTGGTGGAGACACTCCTATATCATGATCCGTAATTCAAATTTATACAACCCAAGGATACTGAAAGAACATCAATACAAACACTTATATACAATTAACCCCAATGTTAAACGAAAGTATCGTGATAACTGTTATAATATCAAGCCATTACGCTGAATCGTGATTATTCCCAAGTGCCTCAAATACCAATACGTGCGTAGAACTAACAACCCAAATTCTCAAACGATTCAACTCTTAAGAAAAGAACTCACTCCAATATATATATATATATTATATCGTCAACTCTTAGGTCATATCTAAAGCTTATATTATACTTGACATCGAAACCAAAATTTATAACAATTGTGTTATGCCATACGTGACCAATTACACGAGCCTATAAAAATTTACACCTTCATCATTCAGTCACCACAACATCTATGAGTCAGGCTGACAAGTTCCCAAATCTATTTATTTAAACGTAGTGACTTGAACGTCAAACCCAATACAACTTACTTGGTAACACCAACCACACGAACCCTTAAATATTATCAAAGATTATCCAAGTCTTTATCAAACTAACTCAACGATTTTTCTTATTCCCAAAGATTCAAAAATCTAACGCAAAACATACATATAATCAATTTATGCCTCATATAATTAAAAGTACACACTTAAAACCACAAATCATCATACTATAACCTTATGGTACATGTGTCATCTCCAAGAAAATCTTGACTTCTTCGTCAAAGGAAAAACCGTAATAGTTAAATAAATGACAATATGATATTTTTGAACCCAACTAATAATTTGACACAATGTGGACTTAATTCCCGAAAATATATACTAGCCTCTATAAAAAAATGTTTTAAATTCATCAAAGCAGAAAAATGGTACAACCCTCAATTAATACATATAGGCCCTTATATATATGCACATAAGCTTAAGATAATTTACAATAAAACATTCTACAGATAATACTACATTTTTGCATGCAAATAAAAATAATCACTAATTAAATCCTTAAATATATTATACATATATTAAAAACGTGTATTACTAAAATAATACATAAATATATTTAGAAATCATGCATCTATAAATAAATAAATAAATATATAACTAACTAAATACCTAATATAATATATATATATATATATATATATATATATATATATATATTGAAAATATATTATTTTATTATTGTTGAATATTGAATGTTGAATATTGAGTTGTAAAATGTTGAAAATTAGTGTGTGATGATGTAGATGATGATATATTAATTTTTGGACTAATCTCAAATGTGGATCTATAAATAGGTCTTCATTTGTGATGAAAAACACAATTGAGTTGAAAGAAAAATATTATAAAAGTGTAGAGTTTGATATATTTTGAGTTTTGAAGTTTTTACTTTTTACCATAAATTTTTACTTTTTCACAACACGTTATCAGCACGATTTCTCTATAATTTCCGACGCTCCAAACACAAAGAGAAGACAAAAATATTCAACAAGTAAGTATATTTATTTTATTGTTTATATATTTTTTATGTATATATATTAATATATAATTTCATGTTATTATATAAAAGGCTGTCTATGACATCAATATTATAATAACGTGATATGATATATATTTATTATATATATATACTAACTATATTAATATATAATTTTATGTTATTATATAAAATTTTTTCTATGACACTGACCTTATAATAACGTGATATGATATATATTTATTATATATATATATATATTAACTATATTAATATATAATTTCATGTTATTATATAAAAGACTGTCTATGACACTGACCTTATAATAACGTGATATGATATATATGTATATATACTAACTGTATTAATATATAATTTCATGTTATTATATAAAAGGTTGTCTATGACACTGATCTTATAATAACGTGATATGATATATATTATTGTGTATTATATACTAATCATATTCGTATAATCTCATATTATTATATAAAAAAATGTCTATGACACCGAACTTATAATAATGTGATATGATATACATAATTATTTAATTATGATTATCATTATATGCATCACATGATTATCACGAATTTTAATTCAACACATACTCGATTTTTTTCCTTACCCCCAACGGTCACAAACGGTAACAAAACGGCTAGTTTTTGGCCTATAAATATGTTCACTCAAACTCATTTTCAATCACACCAAAATTCACTATTTCTCTGAAAATATTTTCTCCTCGGTTGTTTTTCGAAGATAAAGATGATGACATTTCTAAAGCTATTTTAAATAACGATTATGATCATCATGCTCACGAGTCTTGTACTCACCGGCGATTATCCACCGCACACTTTTTATCTATTTTTAAACATACTTGTACTCGTCGTTTATCCATTATTTTTTATTGTCATTTTATTGGAAATTAACTAATAAAATGTATTGTTATTTTTCTAGTACCACCATGTCAAATTTGACAAAGATTGAATTCGTTGCGCTCGATATCACTGGAAAAAATTATATGCCATGAACTCTCGATGTAGAGATGCATCTTGAGTCATTGGGTCTAAGTGATACCATCAAAGAAAATAATATATCATCCTCACAAGAAAAAACAAAGTCTATGATTTTTTTACGTAGACATCTTGATGAAGGATTGTAATGTGATTATCTCACAGAAAAAGACCCAATGATTTTATGAAAATGGCTGAAAGAAAGATTTGAGCATATAAGGGAAGTTATACTCACGATCGCCCGTGATGAATGAAATATTTTGAGATTGATCCCGTGTTCCCAACACGGCTAACAACACTTTGTGTTGTTATGATAAAATTCAGGAGGAGAAATATTTTTAACTCATGGGGAGTTTACTTGTACTTATTTATGTATGTTTTGTCAAGAAAGACAAAAAGAGAGATATTGAAAGGAAATATAACTTTTCTTACAAGAAATAAATTTCTTAAAATTATTTTTCTTTTTGATAAGATTTGATTTATAAGCTTCTCCTTTCTTGAATATTTATTGTGTAGTGATAGATTTGATCTTTTATTTAAAAAGATTTTGTTTCCTAATGATCTTTGTTTTCATATTTGGTATGAATCTAATTAAGGAATCCTATCAAAGCTACAATATCACTCTATATATATCACAGGGATTGCGTCACGCAAGATACGTAAAACTTCGATATACAGAACATAGAGATCTAATCATGTTGAAGAGATCGAAGAATTTGATGAAGATTTTTGTGTAACCAATTTCTACTACATTGACCTCAAAAAAAAAAAAAAAAATATTTCTACTACATTAGCTGTGTTGCCGTGTGTGCCAGAGACATCTGAAAACACCACCATGCAAAAGTGTTGTTTGGATATTCATTTTGTTGCTCCAGTTTCGGCACACGAGATATGCTCTATTTGGTTTTGTTTATTCTAGTTATTTGTTTAGTATGCAAATTATTTACCCAACTTATTGAAAAAAATTAGTTTTCATAGATTCACTAGTATTTGTGAACTAATTATTTTTTCTGGCTCTGATGAAACACATAAGTATTTATATTCTTCATATTATCTCTATCATGTTTATTTGTTTTATTTATTTATTCGTGTTTTTATTATTCCGCTGCATGTTATCTTATGTGTACATTATAATAAAGGACACTAAATTACACACGAATTAAATATCGATTTGTCAACGTAATATCCCTTTCAAAAATAACTAGCATTTTGTGGTACAATGAGGGTATAATATTCCAAAGACTATTGGCTCATTATCTGATTTCTTTTTCCTTGGGCCACATTGAAAAATCGAAGAAATTAATGTCTCCATCGAATCATAGGCTCTGTATATATGGCGGTAAATTTATAGAGTATATCCTTTGACACAGATGTTACATATCAACACTATTTATATAAAAATAATATTTTTGATACATAAATTAATATTTTTTCATTAGTGAAATATAATAGAGGATTCGTTTCTCATAATTGACCTAATACAAGTTTTTGTGTAAAATAAATAACATAGATATAAAAACAAAAAAAAATATAAAACATGATAAGTTTAAACAACCACAAGAATTATCATAAGCAATAATTATTTTACAGAAATTCGTACCTGATCAACACCACAAAGAACTACCAAATTAATATTTTGGATATAAAAATAATGTGGCATGGATGACCCAAACAGCAGAAAATCTGTCTCACAAAATTGCGCTTTGAGATCGTTTGATGAAGTTTCGTTTTTGAAATTCATTGATATCAAATTTGAAAAAATTAAAAAAAGTATTATTGATTGATGTTGTACTTAGTACTCATAAATATCCAAGGACATGCAAATACAGAATATATATAATTTATTTTCTGAATAGATGTGTATTAATTTAAGTTATGATAATGTATTTCCTGACATTATGAAAATACTTTTACAATTTTCATCATCCTAGCTATCAACATGAAGTAATGCAATGATACAAAAGATGTGATAAAATACATTGTGTACGATACATTTATATGAATACATATATACATAATATTTCATCTATATATATATATATATGTTTCTGAATTAATTAATAAATTCTTGACGCATTCAGAAATTGAACTTGGCATTGGGTCTCTTATTTAAATTAAGTACGTCATGAGATGTAGTTTCACATGGAGGTTGAAGTTGTATAGAATCACCATTGTTTATCGCCTCCTCCGAGTGCTTCCTTTTGGACCTGCTATCCGGCTCCTCTTCCTTGTCGTCGACAAACGATAAGAATCTTTGGATTGTTGTGGATCGCAGAGCGTTATTGTTTGTCGAGGGTTCTGGTGCCTTAGCGAAATATCGGTTATACTTGACGACCATCTCGCATAAATAGATGACAAGAGCAAGAAAACTCGCGGTCCCGGTAATGAGGAAAAGTCCCAAAAAGCTAATCAACGGCAGTTCATCTGATTGTTCCATGTTTGCAATATGGCTACAAGCTTTTGTTTTCAGCCATTTCTCACGTAGCCTTTTCAGTTCGCCGGTTTCTGATAATGTTAAGATCGCGGTGGTCAGGTCTATGGCTAGAGGGGAGTCTCTTGGAAATGCCTGAAAAAGTATATATATATATATATATATAGAGTTTTGATATTATGGGCAATCACTATGGGCACTTACATGGGCAACAGCTGACGTGGCAATCACTTATTGGATGTACAAGGTGTCACGTCAGCTGTTGCCCATGTAGGTGCCCATGGTGGTTGCCCATAATATCAAAACTATATATATATATATGGACAATGAGATGAAAAGATATAATGCAAAAACAATGACCGTGCAACTCAAATCTTTTAATAATATATATATATATATAGAACTAGGTACTACTTACAAATCCCCAACCACTTTTGGTGAACTCTTGTCCCACTTGTTGGAAGTTGCAGTAGTTTGAGAGGAATAGGTCCATGTAGGGGCGTTCATCGACGATAGCAGAGACTCTTCCGTTGGTCAAGGCTTCCACGCATTTTTCTGGTGTTCGAAGATGAACGATCCTCGATTTAGCGATGTTGAGTTCCATCTTCAAATAATCTTCTACATATGATCCTTCTTGGACTCCTATACGGTCATTGCTGTCGATCAAGGACTCGATTCCTTTGATCGACGGGGCTAAATGTTGCACGGTTAGCATAGAAGTCAAGCTAGCGGTGTAACTGGAGGTGATGATTAAAACAGCAAAGAGCCAGATGATTAGAACCATTCGAGCGAGTCCGCTTGTGGTATTTTCTTCTGAAAAACCATGTTGTACATTAGTAATGTATTATGGGATGGCCATGTTTTTGTTCAGTGTTACTTACTCTGGGCAAAGAACATAGTTGAGAAGCCAAACCTGAAACAGGAAACAAGAGCAAGCTGGATAAGATTTTGAAATTACACAGGAAATTAGTCATAGCTAGCTAGCTTCAAGAAAACTGACCATAAAATTGTGGTGACTTGTTTCTTGGGTGGACCCCGGAATTCGTCGTTTATTTTGTGTTCCAACATCCATATCACTATTCCGACCAAAACGAAAAATGCCCCTGTGACTGCCCACATCGGCGGAGTAAACGGCCGCAGGAAAGCCCAAGCACTGGAGATCTGCTTTCGTATAGGCACCACCACAACAAGCCCTGACTCAATGTAAGGCTGAGTGAAGTCCACGATTCTTGTCCGGTTTGTTACAACAGCAATGTCACCAACAGCTGCATCAAATTTCTGTAAAGAGCTTATAAACATGTTAAAGACCGAATACAAGTTCCTGATCTCAACCATTAATGACTTGTGATTTCAGTTATATATATATACGCGCTTACACCGGTTGTGATGGCCTTTACGAGCTCAGCATATTTTGGATTCTTTTGGCCGTCTCCAAACGGGATGAATTCATGAGGCACTTTATAGGGAAGCAAGTCTATGGCAGCCTTAAAAACATCTATAGTATACCCAAGAGTCTCGTTTGTATTTTTGTCCTTGGAAACATATGCTTTGTAACTAGCTCGATTTGGTATCCCTATTCTTAATGGCCTACCGTTGTTTGCAAATACCCACCCTCGTGGCTGGACTTGTGTTCTTCCAGGCCACACAACACTGTATAATTGTTGGCTCGCACTGGAACGATTAGGTTCTTTGTTGTAAAGTTGTTCCGGAGGCACTACAGAAAGACCAGAGTAATTAGACCAATAGCCTATTTGCTTGTAACCATCTCCAATTACATTGAGTATATCAAAAGCTGGACGTATCATGGATTTATCTGGCTGGAATGCTATTGGACCAGTTAGGCCTGTCATGTTTGTTTTCAATATGTTTTCGAAAAGTTGCTCCCCTCCATCGAGTGTGCTCAAGGCACTAATATTCAGGCTCCCTCCCCAACTGCTCAAAGTTGGGTTATATGAGAAGGAAATGTTACCACGACGTCTAAGAAAGTCTCCCACTGCATTAGCTATAATGAAGACGGTATCATAGGCGTACAAGCCGTACGGGTTCAAGCCTATGGAGCCACTGCTTATGTTTTTCCATCGAGACAAGAAGGCCCTTTTTCTTGTAGAGTCCGGGGTATGAGGGCGTAGCGTGAGAACCCCTTCAATGGCTTTGACGGATTCTCCGGTGTATGGTTTGGAATCTAACACCGTAGATAGCCAAGCTGTAGCGATCCAAACGTATCCACTTTCCATCATTTTGAGTCCATGAGCCATTTCAAAAACCGCACGGCCAACTGGCTCAAAAGCATTCACAACAATTACTCGGGATTCCATTAGAGAAACCTTGTGTAGCTCCCTTCTGATTTCGTCTGGACTAGCAGACGTTTCAGAAGAAAGCACCCCCTTGTATGTGATTCTACAACGCCTCTCGGCCAGCTTATCCCCTAGAGCGACCATAGTTCCTCGGCTCTGATCATCATCGGTGTAAATAACTACCACTTCTTTATAACCGAAATAACTAACCATATCAGCTATAGCTGTCATTTGGTAAAAGTCATTGGGCGCCGTTTGAAGGAAGTAGGGGAATTGAAGAGAAGAAAGGCTTGGATCCATGGCCGTGAATGACAGCATTGGGACATGGAGTTCGTTTGTAAGGTGTGATAGAATATGAGCCATTCCAGAGGTTTGAGGTCCGATCACCGCCACGATATCAGTTGCCATATACTGCAATCCTGTACGTGTTTGTCAAATTAAAGGAGTTACTCAAACTTCAATCATGATAACATGCAAAATATTGTAGCTAGCAAATACCTCCAATGATGCTCTGAAAACCACTGAAATTCGCGTCCGATGAGGTGAGAACCAGCCGTCTGCCTCCAAGAATTCTTGGATCAGAATTCACATCTTCAACAGCAGCATCCATTGCAATCTTTGCCACTCCCCCATTAATACTTCTATATGATAAAATTGCCCCAATTTTTACATTACCTGCTCTTGAATTCACTCCCACAACAAGAAGAAGAGATAACAGCACCACCCTCAGCAAATTCAAATTCATCCTCCTATCATGTATTAAAACCAAAACCAATATGATAATCATGAAAAGAAAGAAAATCCCATCATTAACAAAATGCAAATCCCACACCACATATCGGTAATTAAGAATTAATTAATGTGCATGCCCCCTAAATTTTGGTCGTGTACGTATTGGAGCAGATTCGATGGCTGCTGATACAATGTTCTATATATGTTGTAAATGGTACGTAAAGTAACTATATATAATTACGACGCATTTTGAACGGATTTTTGACATGATGGAAAGTTTTTGAAGGTTTTTTTTTCCAAAGTTTTTGAAAATTTTTCGTTAAATACTTTTCCAAAATTTCTTATTTTCTTTATTCCTAAAACCCAGGAACCTGATGGCCGGCCACCGTTGTGTGAAGATATATACATAATTGGCAAGAATTAACTGGCAAAAAGAAAGCCTAACTCAAATTAAATCAGCAAAAAGGGTACAACACCTTAAACTCTGCAACAACATGTGGAATATATAGCTCGAAACGATAAAATAATTTGGACCGTGTAATTTACTAGAAAAGGCTTCAAACCTTAAACTCTGCAACAACATTATCGTCTTTCAGAAAGCTAGCTTCGTTAGTTTACAGAACTGGGAACTAAATTAGTAAATTAATTAATTGAAAAAGATTCCATTTCACGTTAAATTAATTAAATGCCCGCCAGATACTTTTCTTCATGATGTTTGAAATTGAGCAACGTTCCAAAGAGCTTTAACTGTGACTTGGTTGTCCGTACGTAATGTGTACAAATTGTGAATTAATGGATTGAAAATGAAGCAGCCATTCGCATAATGTTAACGTGAAAAATGATCTACATTGAATTTTCATCGTCTAGTGAGTTAAAAAAAAATTGGTGTAATTAGTCCAATAAATTATCCCGTTTTACAATTTTTTTAGGTCAGACCAAATACGTCGGTAATTTCACTGGGCATCGTATACGCGACTTAAATCATGCCAAAATTGCAAAAGA
The DNA here is from genome assembly GCF_033568475.1 of Henckelia pumila. NCBI lineage: Eukaryota > Viridiplantae > Streptophyta > Magnoliopsida > Lamiales > Gesneriaceae > Henckelia > Henckelia pumila. Next base: position 177,228,813 of record NC_133123.1, read on the forward strand.
AGTACTCAAGTTATTTATGGAACCAAATTTGTTATTGATTCCACAGTCTAATAACTTTTTTTAGATCATGATACATGTACAATGAGCCTTACACGTTGAGTTACAAACTCCATTTAAAATTACTGCAAAACTATTCTACATATATTTTTAAAAGATTTTTTTCCAAAGTAAGTGTAGGGATAATTTTTTAATTTCAGATACAATTTGTAACTCAATTTGTAACCCTCTTTGTACATATAACATTTTCCAACTTTTTTTCCCCTCTATGGCCAAAAATGTAATTTAGCTATTTATTTGTGTATCAGAGAAAGTGTTTGCGACTTACAGAATATTGAAGTTAAAAATTTGTCATCTTACCCTTGGTTTTTAAGATACTATTACATGTTATACGAGATAGAAAGATGAAATTTATAAGAAGTTATTGAAATGTAAATATATATGTAAATTTATTTAAGAAAACAATTTTTTCATTGTCCATTGAAGTTTTAATAAAAAAACAAGATGTTCATTCTAAATTCTCAATATTAAACAACATTATAAATCCTTCTTCCGCTTAATTTTTACTTTTTTCGGTCAAGTTTTTTGTTGTTTTGTTCGAGTTTCTTCATAAGTCTATTAAAATCAGTAATCTTTTCAACATTTTGAATCTTTGTGATATTTTTTTTTGAGATTACTATCTTTGATTCTCTTTAGAGGTTTTGTCGTTTTCTTTGCACTTGTTCTTCTATCATCAACAGTTCGTATTTTATTGAAGTTATGAGTTTGTCATTTCTTATTATAACATTTCTCGTTAATTGTTCTGATTTCTTGAAACTATCCCCAATTATTGATATTATTGCATTCTTATGTAAGATGAAATTTCCTAATATGAAAATAAATTTGCCATGATCTTTTCTTGGTGATAAAATATTTTTTTTATGTAGTGTACTTGGTTGCTCCAATATAAATTATGTAATTATTGAAAATAATATAAGATACATATAAAAGTATATATTGGATTGAATATTTTAAATTAACTTATAAGTGTGCTTGTAGATGTATTTCTTAACAGAAAAACCAATAAATGATACTGCAACTTATTCAAACATTGTCACTTTGGCCGTTTCACTTTGATCTTGGACAATTATTGTAACGTCCCAAAACTCGAGAACGCTACTAAAAATACATTCTTAAAATTTGAAGAAGATTTTGCGTAAAATAAAAACTTTATTAAAAATAATTTATTGTGCGTCAATGAATTTTAAAAGATAATTTTTGACGACCATGCAAGTCAAAATCCAACGTTAAAATATGTGGAACTTGTTTTCTTCCAAAGTAACGTAGAACATGCACAGTTAAAACATTTCCCTAAACATCGGGCTCATGCATCTTCCACCTGCCCGATCGTCTGCTCCTCTTCAGATCCGACTCCATACTCGTTATGAAATCATCAAGAGTGTCATTACCTGCACCATTCAAATATAATGAGTCTAAAGACTTAGCGAGCATATGCATACAAAAATTGTGTATGAATTTGAAACTTAAAATCAATGCATAACATGAATATATAGTAAAAACTTGACATTTATGGGGATGAAATACATGCAGTTGTGGCAACCATCATTATGAGCACATATTTAATTCCCGTGATCACGGTTTTGTTGTACAACTACCATATGACATCGGCCATTTAAACTTTCATTCTATTGAAAGATCCTCCCCGGGGCTCATTCTAGGAGGCCAGTCCAAACATTTTGTCTCGTGAGCACATATTTAAAAAGGCTCCTCTGGGCTCAATCTAGAGTACCAGTCCCATATCGCCATAAAAAACAGATACAACAACAAAATATTTTCATTCATCATTAACATCATAACTTCATCATACGTACATTTTATAACTTCATCATTTCATGCTCGTAAAACTTTTGTGATAACATCATGCATGCTAAAACCGATATAAAATTAAACCATGCATATAATACTTAATAAAATTTCGTGAATTTCATGGTGAAATAGCTTTCATGAAAAAAAAATCACGTAAAGAGACATTACATAACTTAATCGATCTACGTGAGTCGTTCCGTCCGTCTCAGACATTTAAATTTGAAACTTTTTCAATAGGACATCTCAAAAACACTTAAAATAACTTAAATGAGCATAAAAGTAAATTTTAGAATTGAAAATCATAAAAAAAATATGTCCTGGGCAGAACCCCGGGACAAAATTCTTTTTCAACTTCTTTTCTCGTCTTTTTTGATCTATATCAAGCCTATTCACACACCCATTGAAACTTGTGATCAAACACCTTAAAAACTTCAAAATATTCACACCACACAACCCATCTTTCAAAGGTTCGATTCAAAAATTTCTCACACATCAACACACACTAAAATTTCTGAAATTTCACATCTAAATCCGTAAACGTCTACAAACGTTTTCCAAGGACATCCGGAACAAATCACGCTTCATAACAATGCATCATGCTCTTAAAATCATCATAAATCATACTCAAAACAACATATAAACATTAGGGTTCATAGCAAAAATATCTATACTCTTGAATAGTGGTTTCAAAACGTTGAAAAACTTGTATGATTGCTGGTTTTTGGATTTAACCTGAGATTGGAGTACGACCAAGCCTTGAACGGAAGAGAATTCAGCCCTAGTGTTGAATCCTAACTTTTGGTGATAACAAAATAATACTTTGTTGTTTTAGATCGGCCGCCGTTTACATGTAAAATAGGTGTTCAAGAGATGTCTACCGACTCCAATATATCAGCTGACCAAGAGATATCGATTGGAATGAACAGTATCAACTGATCTTAGCATGTCAACCGTTATTTGTCAACCGAGCTAAGAACATCAACCGACGTATGCTCAACTGATCTGGGTTATCAAAGCAAGGATATCTAGTGAACTCATAAGTTGAAAAGATATCTACCGTATTCATGAAGTCACGAATTCCCAGTTTTCAGAAAGTTAACAAGACAACTTAAATGCAAAGGACGAAGCATTTAAGGAGCCGTCTGTTAAAGTATGAAAATCCATAAATAGCATTTAATGTGAAAAAGACATTGAATCAACAATTTAAGGCGCTCCTAGTACAGATATTCAGAAGATATTATCACATCTCTCAGATCAAGGACTGCTATCTGAAACCAAAGACGTTTCCTACCATTGACAGAAGGAAAAAGACGTTGGAGAAACTGATATAAATATCTGATATAAATATCAGAGCTTGTCAACAAGGAAGATAGAGTCACGCTTACAAAGATTTGCATATTTGAGCATTTGAAACCACCTCTCGAATACTCGACTTCTCACTCAACCCTTCGCTCGAAAGCATATCCGATATATAAAGAGATCTTTTCAAGGGTTACTAAAATCCAGCTGTTGTCTGAAGAACACTATCTGCTACAAGGATTTGAGATTCTAAGCTTTCAAGAAGCTTAAGAGATTTATCATCATCAACTGAAGAATGTTTGATAAGAACTTAGAATCTTATCAGTGTGAATCTAGGAGTTCCATCTTGAGCATTTGATAAGTCCTAACTTGGATTGTGTGTATTGCAAGACGTTGTAATAACCAAAGTCTTCTAGTGTATCCTTCCCACGAGGAAGAAGGGGTGACGTAGGAGATTGAGCTCCGAACATCCATAAACATATCTGTGCTTATTTATGCTACTTCATTACACTATTTCATCATTATCATCTAGTTTAGTAAGAGCTATTTCCGCACTACTCTAAGTAGCTCTTATATATCTAGAAAGTTAAAATAAAATCGGTTGAGTGAACTAACATTTGCTCAACCATATTGCATTAGAGTTAAAGATTTTATTAGTGTGTATTCATCCCCCACCCTCTACACAAACATTCGATCCCCAAAAAGTGGTATCAGAGAGGGTTTTTCTTTTAGCTGTTGATATTCATCATGACTTTGCTAAATAAATTCCCTATGTTCTCTAAAGAAGATTATGATGATTGGAAAATACGTATGCAGGCACATCTTTCTGCTCGAGATGATGATATGTGGTATGTCATTACTGATGGACCCATGAAGATTGTCAAAGTCAACACTGTTGTAGCCATTTCAGGAGGCGAACCATAGATGGTTGAGAAACCCAGAGTAAAATGGAGTAATGAGTACAAGAAGAAAGCAAATCTTGACAACGTAGCTAAAGATATGTTGTAGAGAACGCTGGACAAAAACATGTTTAGCAAGATCAAGGCGTGCTCAACCGCCAAATAAATTCGAGAGAAACTTACTCAACTGTGTGAAGGAAACAATCAAACTAAAGAAAATAAACTCACCGTAGCCATTCAGATGTTTGATAATGCCAAGATGAAACCAGGAGAAACCATAACTGAGTTTGATGAAAGATTTTTCAATATTATTTGTGAATTGATTGCTCTTGGAAAAATATACACTAATCGTGAAATTTCTTTGAAGGTTATGCGAGCATTGCCTAGAGAATGGGATGTCAAGACCATAGCTATGAGAGAATCAAAGGATCTAAAAAAACTAGGGGTTAATGATTTATTTGCAGATCTCAAGGCATACGAGTTTGAACTCGGAATCAGAACAGAGGAAGATCCATCTGTCTCAACCCCACCAAAGCACTGACATAAACTATCTCACGTCAACCGACTGAGGAAGCATCATCAAAGAGGATAGTTAAGCAGATGAGTGGAGAAGCAATGTCCCTCTTCATTAAAAGGTTTGGTAAATTCATGCATAAGAATAAAACAAAGTTTATCAAACCTTATTTTAAACAAGACCATACAGAGGATGGTCTTGCATGTTTTAACTATGGAAGCAAGGCCACTTCATTGCAGATTGCACTAGGCCTAAGAATGATGAGAGAAAGCAACATTTTGAGAAGAAGAAAGGCAAGGAAGGAAGAAGAACATTCCGAAAGAAGAAGGAACAAAGAGTGCTAGTTGGAGACGAAAGAAAGCAAATGGGAAGAAACAGAATCCGAGTCATCCGATACAGATAGCTCATCCGAAGAAAGTGAGGAAGATCAAGTACAATGTCTCATGGATAACTCTCAGAATGGAGAAGACGAAACTGAGGTATTTGACTTCAACTCGTCTGAATTTACATGAGAAGAAGCACTTAATGATATGGTCACTGAGTGTCAGAAGCTTTCTACATCATTTGAAGAAGCAAAAACAGAAAAGACATGTCTTATTGATAAGTCAAGGGAATCTAGCTGTTCACAGCAAAAAAAACTTGACGGTCTAAGGACTAAGCTAAATCTTTTGGCAGCAGAGAATGTTGATATGAAACGATTACTCAAAGCCACTTTATATGAAAATAAAAAGTGATTAAAACAATCAACTCTTGGAATAATGTTTCTACCTCGTTGGATAAGATACATGAGAACCAGAAACAAGCAGGTGATAAAACCGGTCTTGGATATGGCTCAAATGAATGTATTCTTACGAAGGAAAATACTCAATCGTATTCTAGTGGGAAAGATCCTAATGCAATAATATTTGTTCTATATAGTACGATATATGAACATGAAGAACCTAAGATCTATGATGGACAGTCAAATCTTTATGAAAACAAAGGTAAGCACAAAGGACTGGGGTATGTGGAGCCTCAGAATCCAAGGAAAGGAGAGACATGGAACAAATCTAGATTGAATGAATAAAGAAAGGAAAACAAATCTAAGTTCAGGCAGTCGAGGTTTGAACCAAGTCAACCCAAGTACAGGAATCATCAGGTGACACAAAACCGGTACTTCAATCGCATGCCTGTTCAAAAATGATATAGACTGGACAACAAAGATCAAAAGTTCAAACAACGCACTGTAAGTTCCAGACAACAAACCAGCACACATCATGCACCTCTACCGACTCACTTTATAGATGCACATACAGGTAAAACCGTTAGAGTAATTAAGGTGTGGGTCCCGAAAGGACTAATCCAGTTCGGACCCAAATAGATAAGGGTACCATGGTTATATATTTTTCTTGCAGGTACTATCAGTAAAATCAGTCGAGAAGAATAGTCCAATGGAAAAGAAAACTTGTTATCTTGACAGTGGATGCTCCAGGAACATGACTGGAAATAAAGAGCTGCTATCCGAAATCATACAATACGAAGGACCTAAAATTATTTTTGGTGATAATTCAAAGGGTAAGACCGTGGGTAAGGATAAGATTACTCACGGTAACATTATTATTAATGACGTATTGCTTTTTGATAACTTATTCTATAATCTGATCAGTATTAGTTAACTATGTGATAATGGTCACATTGTTGAATTTCACAAACACTCATGCATGATAAAATCTAGTAATGGTGAAATCATGTTAACCAGACTAAGAGAACAAAACACTTATAGACTAAATTGGCAAAGTGAACAACCATGAGTTCCTAATTTTTATGTTTCTCAAAGTGATAAGCAGTGGTTATGTCATAAACGGCTCAATCATTTGAATTTTAAGTCCATTAAACATCCAAGCAAACATGATTTGGTTCTTGGCCTGCCCAAAGGAGATTTTAAAAAGAATAGAGTTTGTTTGGCTTGTCAGCAGGGCAAACAAGTGAGAGCTAATTTTAAAACCAAAGGGTGTATATCTTCTTCTAAATGCTTAGATCTGTTTCACATGGATCTGTTTGGTCCTATACCTTTCAGGAGCTTAGGGGGAATGAGATATACCTTAGTAATTGTGGACGATTACTCTCGTTTCACTTGGGTAATTTTCTTATCGTCCAAAGATCAAACAACTACTCACCTGATAAAGATTTTTAAACGTTTTCAAAATGAGAAACGTAATGGGATAGATCAAATCAGGAGTGATAGAAGCACTGAATTTTTAAACAAAACCCTCGAATCCTATCTAGATGACCAAGGAATCAAGCATGAGTTGTCTGCTGCTCGGACCCCACAACAAAATGGTGTTGCTGAAAGAAGAAATAAAACTCTCAAAGAGGCAGCTAGAACTATGATTGCTGATTCTAACGTATCTCAAAGACTCTGGGTAAAGGCAATTAACACAACATGTTACACTCAAAACAGATCTATGATTAACAAGAAGCACAACAAAACACCATATGAGATCTGGAATAGCACAAAACCCGATGTTTCATATTTTAAAGTATTTGGCTGTACATGCTTCATTCATGATAACGGAAAACATCGCTTAACGACCTTTGATGCAAAAGAAAAAGAAGGCACATTCGTTGGATATTCCTCAGTCAGTCGAGCTTACAGAGTATTTAACAAAAGGTCACTGAAAGTAGAGGAAAATATTCATGTTATTTTTTACGAAGCTAATATATGTGCAGAAAAGTCTCAAACTTATATCAAAGATCTAGCAAACAGGCTAGAATCAACTGTTCTAGATGATGAAAGTGACAGTTATGAACCTTCTATCACAAGGGATGAAACAGAAGAAGTAATCATTCAACCTACTAAAGGAAGAATAGATCAAGATCATGAAGAACAGAGAATCGGGGAAGAAATCATTGAACCTGATAACACCATCAGAAATGAAGAAGACATTCCAAAAAATCAAAACACAAATCCCCTTGGACCAAGTCTTCGGTGGAGTAAAAGTCATCCACCTCAGCTGGTCATTGGTAATCCTATCGCCCCTCTACGTACACGTAATCAAATGATTAACGAAATACTGCATACATCATTCATTTCACAGCTAGAGCCTAAGCACATAGATGAAGCCTTACAAGATGCTAGCTGGATTGAAGCAATGCAGGAGGAACTAAATCAGTTAACTAGAAACAAAGTTTTGAATCTAGTTCCTCGACCGGAAAACCAAAACATCATAGGCACCAGATGGGTGTTTCACAACAAATTGAATGAGGATGGGACAGTGATTAGAAACAAAGCCAGACTGGTTGCTCAAGGATTTAAACAAGAGGAGGACATTGACTTTGACGAATCATTTGCTCCAGTAGCAAGGCTTGAAGCCATCAGGATATTTCTTTCCTATGTTGCTTACAAAAACTTCAAATTTTATCAAATGGATGTAAAGTCAGTTTTCCTCAATGGGCTACTTCAAGAAGAAGTGTATGCTGAACAACCACCAGGTTTATTTGTTCCTCGACTTCTAATTATGTCTTCAAACTTTATAAAGCTCTTTATGGTTTAAAACAAGCACTAAGAGCTTGGTATGACTCCTTATCACATTTCTTATTAGATCATAATTTTGTCATAGGAACAACCGATAAAACTCTATTTAAATTTATTAAAGGTGATCATATTTTACTTGTTCAAATCTATGTAGATGACATCATATTTGGATCAACTAATCCTCGTTTATGCAAGAAGTTCTCTAAGTTTATGCAGGAACAATTTGAGATGAGCATGATGGGCGAATTGAATTTCTTTCTCGGGCTGCAAGTGAAACAACTTGAGAATGGCTTCTTCATAAATCATGCCAAGTATACCAAAGAACTTATAAAAATTCGGCATGGAAAATTGCTCTGCCATATCTTCTCCTATGAGTGCTTCCATAAAGCTTGATAAGGATGAGGCAGGAGAACCAGTTGAGATGCAGATTATGCAGGATGCAAGATGGATAGAAAAAGTACTAGTGGATCTTGTCAATTTCTGGAAGACAGACTTATTTCATGGTTTAGTAAGAATCAAACATCAATTACCACCTCTACAGCCAAAGCCAAATACTTGGCATCTAGCAGTTTCTGTGCACAAATACTATGGGTACAAAAACAGCTTCGAGACTATGGAATACAGTAAAGTGAAGCCCCCATCTTTTGCGACAACACTAGTGCAATCGCAATTACTCAGAATCCTATGATGCATTCAAGAAAAAAGCACATTGATGTACGACATCATTTCATAAGAGAACATGTGCTAAAGAAGGAGATTCAGATGATTTACATATCTACTGACCAGTAGGCAGCAGATATATTCACCAAGCCACTACCGCACGCTAAGTTTTCTTATTTTCGTAATGTACTTGGTTTAATAGAATTGAGTTAAGATAAGCATGAGTTTAGGGGGAACATGCATTTCCTTACATAAAGTTTCATTACAATATGCATAAGCATTTCTTTTACAAATCACCCCCTACTGAGTCTACAGACCATGATGATATGCAAATTGAGCAGCAGATATTGTTCTTCTCATCTCTCGAGTCCACTCTATCATCCATAGCGAGAGTGCACCTTGGCCGTTGCAGAAATCATATTCGAAGCAGATGTTCTTCATCTCATCTCTCTCTGCCAAAAGCATCAAGAGTCTCACAGCACCAGACCTTAACACATCACGAGTGCTCTGAGTTCGCAAAGTAATTTTGCATCGCAGCAACCCTCAGCACAGCGTGGATCCATGAGAGCTAAACCAGTATGTAGGTTGCGACGTATCGTCTCCAGGAGAAACCAGATACGCATACCTCTTGATATTACTCTACTTCTGTACCTGTTTTTTCTTATCTCAAAATCCAACTCATCCATCGTGATATTTGAATCTTGATTTTTAGAACTAAATTTTTCTGTTGCAAGTGCACTACTTATAGGCAAGAAACTCATAAGGCTAAAGGTCAAGTAGGTCAATAGTCACCTACACTGAACCGTCGATTATATCTTTACAAAATATTGGCACAGACCTTTGGTAAGCCTACTTTATCGATATTCATGCACTGTACATTTAATGAAAGCTTAAAACAGTTACTTTTTGCATCGTACTTTTCTGATTATTATTTCATTTTAAGCTTATTTTGACTGCAATTCATACTCATGAACATACGCCTTTTAGTCACATCACTCTTAATGTTTAGACATATGCTATGTGAAAAGGCGTGATTGTAATATTTCTTTTATGAATGCATAAGATACTTGTATCTTTTACGAAAGATAATCGTCCTAAGTCAGATAAAATATGCAAAAAATATTTTAATTCATACTAACATATGTTTTACAGGAGCATTAGATTACATAAGAGCCTCGAAGGCTAACACTGCCTTAGCAATCTCTTTCTCTACTGCAACCTTCCATAAGAGCATGAAGGTAGTAAGCTCTTTGGTAGGAGAGTGATGAAACTTAAAAGTTGTAATTATTTATATGTTAAAAAGTGTGTTTTAAAATTAAAGTTTAATTAAAATTTTGAAGTTGTATTATTTTAGTGTTATGTGTTTATATTTAAATGTTTTACTAAAATGTTGTATTTTACGGTTTGCGCAGGTTTGGTAAAAATAAAATTACTCAAGCTACAAAGGTCATAATGGAGTAATCTCAAATCTTGTAGAATAAAAAAAGAGGCATCTTCAACTTTGTAGAAGACAAGAAATTCCAAAAACTTCATTAAGATGATCAAAATAATCAAACATCAAAATGGAGATAGATTTACTTTTACTATGACCAGCTTGGAGTAAAAATATCATAAGTATTTCATATTTTATCCAAAAGGGGTGAATGAGTTTTCAAAACACATCTACAAACAAAGGGCTACGTGTTATATGTTTTGTGCAGAAGCAAAATCGGAAGTCTAAGGCATCAAACATGCCAATTAATGTTGGGTCAATGTATTGGCATTCAAGGAGACAAGCACCCACCAACTTTACTATTCCATATTTAATGAGTCTTGGACCCTTGCTCTCATTTGGCCTATAAATAGATGTGTTGTATAATCTTTGTAGTGTGCAGGAGTGTAGAGAATTCTTCATTTGTAAAATAAATATTGTGTGTATGAGAATAAAAGTTTGAGTGTGCAAGTTTTCAAGTTCAAGTATGAAATTTCTTTTATCTTTATTCTTGAGTTTCATGTTCATGGAAAGCTAAATCTTTTTATGTCAAGGTGAAAAGGTTTCATTGTTGGTCAAGTAAGATTGTTTATATTTTGTATATTCTTTCCTTTTCTATTTTTATTTTTACTAATTGATCTTTATTTGTAGGTATAATTTGGATGATTTGTTGTTATCTATTTACATCAAATGCTTGGTACCTTGAATGTGGTTACTTTGATTTGTTGTCAAATATGATACAATAAATACTACAATAATTATATACTATAAATATATGTATCTATTTATAATAAAGTCATATATATTATTTAGACGATAGCGTGACTCTGTCGGTTGTTCTAAATAATATATTGTGATTTGAACTAACTTTTACTTTTCGCAACTAACTTTTACTTTCCGCAACTAACATTTACCTTTCCGCAACTAACATTTATTTTCTCGCATCTAACATTTACTTTTCCGCATCTAACATAAAAAATGTCATATATTTTATTTAGACAATAGCATTGCTCTGCCGGTTGTTCTAAATGAAATATTGTGATTTGATCTAACATTTAATTTTATGTCAATTTATATTTATGAATTTATATATATATTATGGGTACCATGTATTAAATATCGGTTAATCTGATATTAATATAGTGGGAACTATATTATATGATATATTAGTATAAATATTTAATTATTCTCTTATGTTTATTTTTATTTTAGTTTTTTTTATTTATTTTTGTTAAGCAATCTTAAATAAACCAACAATGAACCTTTGAAGCCTTGACAATTTTATAATTTGTGTATTTGAAGTTTTATAATAATATTTTCATCTATAATATATCATTGCTAAAATTAAACTTAAAACATCCTCTCCGTGGATCGATCTCGTACTCACGAGTATATTACTTGCAGACAACCTACACTTGGATGAATTACAATTTAAGTTGTAGCAAGTTTTTGGGGCCGTTGTCGGGGAGGTATAAATTAAGTTTAATTTTATGTTATTTATGTAAATAGTATGTTGTTTTTAATTGTATGATTGTTTGGAGTCGTAAACAAAGTGGTAGACTTGTTCGAGTATCTGAAAATATTTTAAACATGGAGGATAATTTTAATAATCAAGATGATAATAATAATAATAATCAAGAACATGAACAACCAAGAACACTTAGGCACCATATGAATCCAATAAGAACTAGTACACCATCTTGTTTAGTCTTTCCTTCTGATGCGTCTGATTTCAATTTTAAACCTCAAATCATTCAACTTTTACCAAATTTTCATGGCCTAGATTCTGAAAATCCATATTTGCATTTAAGAGAATTTGAGGAGGTTTGCAACACTTATAATGATCAAAATTGTAGCATGGATACTGTTCGATTAAAGCTTTTCCCTTTTTCCTTAAAAGATAAAGCTAAAACATGGTTGCAAAATTTGAGATCAAGTTCAATAAGATCATGGGAAGAAATGCAACAACAATTTCTAAAAAAGTTTTTTCCTTCCCATAGAACAAACTCTTTTAAAAGACAAATTACAACTTTTTCTCAAAAACAAGGGGAAACATTTTATCAATGTTGGGATAGATATAAAGAGTTACTTAATACATGCCCACATCATGGTTTTGAAATATGGAGGATAGTTTCTCACTTTTATGAAGGTTTAATACCTAAAGATAGGCAAATGATAGAATTCATGTGTAATGGAACTTTTGAAGATAAAAACCCAAATGAATCTATAGAATATTTGGAGCCATTAGCAGAAAATGTTCAAAATTGGGATAATATAGGCTCAATTGAACCACCAAGTAAAACCAATAATTCAACAAATGGGGGTGGTATTTATCATCTTAAAGATGATGTAGATGTTCAAGCTAAACTTGCATCTTTAGCAAGAAAAATTGAGTCATTAGAAATGAAAAAGAGTGATCAATTAAAAAGTGTTCAAGAAATTGTTTGTCATATATGTGACACACATGATCATCTTACAAAAAATTGTCCTACTTTGCCTTCATTTAAAGAATGTCTCCATGAACAAGCCAATTATGTTAACAATTTTAAAAAACCAACATTAGATCCTTTTTCACAAACATATAATCCTGGTTGGAGAAATCATCCTAATTTTAGTTGGAGGAACGATAATAATGCACAACCTTCACAACAACTTTTTCACAATAACCAAAGTCATCAAGGTTATGCTCCTTATATCCCACCTCCAAGAAAACATTTTGAAGATGAAATTCATGCATACATTCAAAAGCAAGAGTCTATAAATATTCAAACATTCAATCTATGAATGTTTTGAAAGAAACTCGTGCAAAATTTGCATCTGCACTTAATATTCATGAAAAAGGAAAATTTCCATCTCAACCACAACCTAATCCTAAAAATCAAAATCAAGAAAAATTTGATCAAGTAAAATCTGTTATTACTCTTAGAAGTGGTAAAATAGTTAATGATCCATATAGTGATGAAAACAAAGATCAGTCAAACTCAAAGAGTAAAGATGAAAATCTTGATACTTTGAGTCCTAAGATTAAGAAAGTTGATGATAAATTATCTGAAATAATATGTGAGTCAAATAAACATGTTCCATTCCTTCATGCATTAGTTAATAATAAAAAACAAAAAAATGATTCTGATATTTATGAAGTTTTTAAACAAGTAAAAATAAATATTCCATTATTAGATGCTATTAAACAAGTGCCTTCTTATGCAAAGTTTTTAAAAGATTTATGTACTGTGAAAAGACAATTGCATGTAAAGAAGAAAGCATTCTTAACGGAGCAAGTAAGCTCTATTATTCAAAATAATTCTACCTTGAAATATAAAGATCCCGGTTGTCCAACAATTTCATGTATTAATGGAAAAAATAAAATTAAAAAAGCTTTGTTAGATTTGGGAGCAAGTGTGAATTTAATTCCTTATTCAGTTTATGAAAAGCTTAAGTTGGGAGATTTAAAACCTACATCTGTTACTCTTTTACTAGCCGATAGGTCAATCAAAATACCTAGAGGTATTGTAGAAGATGTATTAGTTCAAGTTGATAAATTCATATATCCCGTGGATTTTATTGTCTTGGATACACAACCAATAGAAGTACATAACGAAATTCCAGTAATATTGGGACGTCCATTTCTAGCAACTTCAAATGCTTTAATTTATTGTCGAAATGGAATAATGAAATTGTCTTTTGGAAATATGACTTTAGAACTTAATGTGTTCAATTTATGTAAACAACCAAGTATTAATGAAGATGAAGATGATAATGCAATGGAAACAATCGTGGAAGAAAATATACACCAAGAAAACTTAAATCAACAATCTGAAGTTTGTTTAGTGGAAAGTTTTGATTCAAAAAATGTTTTTAAATCAAAGTTATTTGAAGAAATTAATGAACTTGAAGAAGTAAAAGAAAATGATCATCCAAAACTTGAATTAAAACCCTTACCAATAGAACTAAAATATGCTTTTCTTGGTGAAAATCAAACATATCCTATTGTAATATATTCTTCCCTCTTACCAAAACAAGAAGAAGATTTAATAACACTACTTAAAAAACACAAAAATGCAATTGGATGGACTTTGCAAGATATAAAAGGTATAAATCCTTTAATCTGCACACATAGAATTCACTTGGAAGAAAATGCTAAAACATATCAACAACCACAAAGAAGATTAAATCCACACATGAAAGAATTTGTTAAAAATGAAGTTTTAAAACTATTAGATGCCGGAATTATTTATCCAATCTCGGATAATAAATGGGTAAGTCCAACACAAGTAGTACCAAAAAAATCAGGCATCACTGTTATAAAAAATGAAAAGGGAGAATTATTACAAGCTAGGATTCCATCTAGTTGGCGTATGTGCATTGATTATAGAAAATTAAATGATGCAACTAGAAAAGATCACTTTCCGTTACCATTTTTAGATCAAATTTTAGAGAAAGTGGCAGGTAATCCTTATTGTTGTTTTCTTGATGGGTATTCAGGGTATTATCAAATACCAATATCATTAGAAGATCAAGAAAAAACTAATTTCACTTGTCCGTTCGGAACTTTTGCTTTTAAAAGAATGCCATTTGGTTTATGTAATTCCCCGGCTACTTTTCAAAGATGCATGCTAAGTATTTTTAGTGACATGATTGAAGAACTTGTGGAAGTTTTTATGGATGATATAACTGTTTTTGGAAACTCATTTGAAAACTGTCTTAAAAATTTTGAAGAAGTTTTAAAAAGATGTGAAGAAAAAAATCTTGTTTTAAATTGGGAAAAATGTCACTACATGGTTAAATCCGAAATTGTGTTAGGGCATGTCATATCTGAAAAAGGAATTGAAGTTAATAAAGCTAAGGTTGATGTTATTGCTAATTTACCATCACCAAACACGATCAAAGAAATTCGATCATTTTTGGGTCATGCGGGATTTTATAGAAGATTTATAAAATTTTTTAGCATAATATCGAAACCAATTTCAAATCTTTTAACAAAAGATGCACAATTTGAATGGACTCAAGAATGTGGAACTGCTTTTAAAAAGATAATTAATCTTTTAACTACATCACCTATTTTACAACCTCCTGATTGGTCTTTACCATTTGAATTAATGTGTGATGCAAGTGATTATGCTGTAGGAGCCGTGTTAGGACAAAGAAAAAAGGTAAACTTTATGTGATCTATTATGCAAGTAGAACCTTAAATAGTGCTCAAATCAATTATTCAACAACTGAAAAAGAATTACTTTCAGTAGTGTTTGCATTAGATAAATTTCGATCCTATTTAATTGGTTCTACTACTATTCTTTATACTGATCATTCTGCCATAAAATATTTATCAAATAAACAAGATGCTAAGCCGAGATTAATAAGATGGATTTTGTTGTTACAAGAATTTGATCTTGTAATAAAAGATAAAAAAGGAAAAGAAAATGTAGTAGCCGATCATTTATCAAGAATAATTTCTGAATCATCTCAAAATGAAATACCAATAAATGAAAATTTTTCGGATGATCAACTATTTTATGCTACTACTATGCCTTGGTTTGCTAATATTGTAAATTTTCTTGTGAAAAAAAAAATGCCTTCTCATTGGAGTTCACAAGATAAAAATAAATTCTTGAAAGAGGTCAAAAATTTTTATTGGGATGATCCTTATTTGTTTAAGTATTGTCCTGATCAAATTTTTCGACGATGCATACCCGACAATGAGGTAAGTAGTGTCATTAAATTTTGTCATTCTGAGGCATGTGGAGGTCATTTTTCGTCAAAGAAAACAACTGCAAAAATCTTTCAATGTGGATTTTATTGGCCTTCTTTATTCAAAGATACACATTCATTTTGCAAATCTTGTGAAAATTGTCAGAAAATGGGTTCAATTTCAAAACGAAACATGATGCCTTTAAATCCAATCATGATTATTGAAATATTTGAAAGTTGGGGAATAGATTTTATGGGTCCATTTCCATTATCTTTTGGATTCACTTATATTTTAGTGGCTGTCGATTATGTTTCAAAATGGATTGAAGCAATTGCATGTAGAACTAATGATCATAAAGTTGTAATAAAATTTTTGAAAGAAAATATTTTTAGTCGATTTGGAATACCTAGAGCTATAATCAGTGATGGGGGAAGTCATTTTATAAATAAATCATTTTCTTCGTTGTTAAGAAAATATGGTATTACACATAAAGTTTCTACTTCATATCACCCTCAAACGAATGGTCAGGTTGAACTTGCAAATAAAGAAATAAAACAAATTTTGAAAAAAACAGTCAATCCAAATTGAAAAGATTGGTCTTTAAGATTAAGTGATGCATTATGGGCATATAGAACTGCATTTAAAACATCATTGAGGATGTCACCATATAGATTAGTTTTTGAAAAGCATTGTCATCTACCTGTTGAAATTGAACATAAAGCTTATTGGGCAATTAAAGCATTTAATACTAATTTAGATGATGCATCTAAATTAAGAAAATTGCAATTAAATGAACTAGAAGAATTAAGAAATGATGCATATGAAAATGCAAAGATTTATAAAGATAAAACAAAAGCATTTCATGATAAAAATATTATGAGGAAATCTTTTGAAATCGGACAAAAAGTTTTACTTTATAATTCTCGCTTGCATTTGTTTCCAGGAAAACTTAGATCGCGATGGTCTGCACCATTTATTGTTAAATTTGTCTATCCTCATGGTGCTGTTGATGTTGAAAATCCTAAAAATAATAATGTATTTAAAGTTAATGGGCAAAGACTTAAACCGTTTATAGAAAATGAAGTTCTTAATGAAGAGTTTATGCCTTTATATGATCCAACTTAATTGTTAATTATATTTTTATTTTATTTTTGCAGAATTGAGTTCACTTCCCGGTTAAGTGGCGGATAATGGTACTCCGTGACTACTTTCAGTCGGTTTTATTTCAATTTCCCAAAATAATTGAATATATATATATATATATATATATATGTAAATATATATTATGGATGAAGCTATCAAAAAACTTGGTAAATATTTTTCATCTGTTTCTAAAAAAGTTCTGAGAATGATTTATGAAGGCAGATGTGAAAGATTGAGAATGCTTATGCAAAAAGGAATCCCGGAGGATATTCGTCTTATAATTAAAGCCAAGGTTCGATTAGGTGGTGAAGTTCCAAAATTCTTACTTGTTCGAAATATGTCTGGACTAGGAAAAAGTACCTATGCGAAGAAAATAAGGGCTAAAAGGTTAGATGTTTGTCATAATTGTGCCAGATGGACTTGTAATAGACAATGCAGATCTTTGGGATATGTTTCAACAAATAGAGAAGATAAATTTGATTTCATTAAGAATGGGCTGAGTAAAGAGTTATTAGATGATATCTCATTGACTCTTGAGACGCATTCTAGTGGAGATGTTCAAGGTCAACTTCTCCGTCTATGGAAACTATTCCAAGCGCAGCGTCATGGTAATGGTCTTGAGAATCTGACTAAAAAAGACCCTATTTGCCAATTTATAAGAAAATTGGATGGTAAGCCAACCCTCGACTCATAAATATTGAAGGAACACTGTGAGCCACAATCACATCACTGTTTATACGCATGCATGTTATTATTATATATTATTGTTTTTTACTATTTTCATCATTTTGTTCACATCTGTATTCCTATTTCTGTCTTATTCCTTGTTTTCCTTATAAAATCACTCAACTCTCTCTATATTTTTGAAAAGAAAAAAAAAACATGACAGGATCTTCTTCACAAAAATTGAAAAATATTTGTGTCTTTTGTGGTTTTAATACTGGAAAGAATGAAATATTTGTTGATGCAGCAATTAATATTGGAAAAAAGTTAGCAGATAGAAAAATTCACTTGGTTTACGGAGGATACAATATTGGGTTAATGGGATCTATTTCAACAGCAGCTCATCTTGGAGGTAGTCAGGTTTTGGGTATTATTCCTACAGTTTTAGCTGAAGGAAATATTACAGGTGTTACGGTTGGGGAAGAGTTGAAAGTTTCATCAATGTACGAGAGAATAACTAAAATGATAGAAAATTCTGATGCATTTATTGCCTTACCTGGTGGTTTTGGTACTTTAGAAGAAATTTTTCATGTTGTTGTTGGAACACGGTCGTTCTTCGGATCGAAAAAAAAGTGATATCCGGTGCAGCGAGATTATGTACACCAACATAAAATTTAAACAATATAAATTTTACCTTAAAATCTCAAAGCAGATTATGGACACCAACAGATTAAACTGCTCTTGTTGTATATCCCAAGAACTGATGAACGAACAATTCTTCAATCAGGTCCATGAACAGAAGTTTAATCCCTCTGATAGACTGCACTAGAAAGTCTAACAGAAGTTTCTACGAAGAGATAGAACAGATATGATCTGTTAAATCAGTCTGCAAATTCAAAAATTCACAGACTGAATTTTCGAACACAGTAGGGGAGGGGGGCGGCCGAATTCTCTAGAGAGAGAGCTCTAGGGTTTTCGAAAATTATGACCTATGTTGTGTAATTTCTGTATTGCAATAACTTATTTATAATGTGGGCTGCTAACAGCTTAGGGCCCATTAGTCATAAGTTCAAGCCTGACAAGCAAAGCCCGCATGTTCAGAAATTAATATAAAATTTATCGTGACTCAGATTGATAAACCAATTTCACCAATGTGCACAGAAACCATTTCTGCATCTTTTAAAGTCGAGATAAATTTTTTGAATCCGAATTCAGTGGTTTCCAAAAATGTCCATCACTATGTCATTTTAGGAAATCTTACTCCCTCTACTTTTAAATAAGAAGTCCCACTTCTTTATTCACTAAATTTAACTCTTTAAATTTAATTATCTCAACGGGGATTAGAAATCCATTACTTGTATGACCCTCAATGATTCAGGGATACAGCTAGTCGTGGGCTCACAACTCCTTGTGACTCGGAACAACAATTTCCGACTTGCCCATCGAATCATGGTAAGAGCGCCTAGCAACATCGCCCCATGATTTCCTAGGTATCACTGATAGTGCCTGCAAGAACCAATAGATTTTGGTTAGCATACAGTACGGTCCCTTCATCCATATATCCCGATCGAATCAACAACCATTGGTAAATCGAGAGTCGTTCGAGATTCGATAACTATGCAATGCATCTTGAAGATCAAATAGTGACATCGCATGTGCTACTAGGAAACCAAGTAACCTAAAACACATCATGTACTCTGGCCAGAGATTCGTCACACTAATATCTCCTCAGATTGCATAGGATATCCACACTCGCAAGTATGTGGTGAATCCTTGACAACAAAGCATTGACTCCTATATGTGTCGTAAATGTACCCAATCCCGACACCTGATGACCCCAATAGAGTCGGTAAACGAGTCAAAATACAGTACTAGCATATAGAGTCTCAATGATGTTTGAAGTAGTAAGGACTAATGATGTACAACCAAAACCGCGGACTTTATCCACTCGATAAGTGATAACCACTTGGAAAGTCCGGATAGGGTAGTTTGATCATTCATCATATGAATATCCATTTGCATGCTTTGAACATCTCTATGTTCCATACCAATGAAACGTGGTACTCGGCATCGCAAATGCTAGTCTCAATCTCGAGCGATCCTTATCCTTATTAACGGACGACTCAATCGACTAGGAACTGTTTAGAATATACAGTGACTTTAAGATGTGTTTCATGATAGTCATCCCTATGTGCTACCACATCTTACATACACTATAGTATATTCAAGGTCTTCATCTAAACATCTTATAGTATGTCACAACATAATAATATGATAAAAGATAAAGTAAATGCCATTATAAAAGTGTAAATTATATTAAACAAAAGATTGTTTATACATAGAGTCATAAAAGCCCTTAGCCACAAGTTGGCTCACCGGGCACCCACTCTTTCAGTTGTTTCTTGGGCACAACTTAATATCCATAATAAACCTATTGGCTTGTTGAATATCAATAACTATTATGATGGTTTGTTGACTTTTCTTGATATAGCCGTGGAACAAAATTTTATTTCAGAAAATTCACGAAGGATGCTTATCTCTGCTTCGAATGAAGACCAATTAATTGATGATCTTCAAGCTTTTGTTCATCAACCTGATTCGGCTATAACAAAGATCAATTGGTCTCAACCAACCAGTAAAAAAAGAAAACTGGATCATTGATTCAACATGTTACGAAATGGTTTGTGTTTGTTCCTCATCTTCAATAAATTCCAGGTGATATCTCTTTCATCATGTACTCTTTATTTTTCTTTAAAAAAATGTCATATTCAGGTTTGGGGGAGGGTTTATTATTTTTTTTTAAAAAAATATATATATTTAAAATTTTAAAAAAAAAATTCTATAATAATATATATTTTTTTCTTTTTCAATGGCAGAGTAAGGAGTCAAAAACTCCTGACACGCATTAGTTTTTATTTATCATATTATCACAATAGATTAGATTTTAATATTCCGTATATATTTAAATTGCAAACTACTAAGAAAATGAAGTATTTTTGTATAGATTTTTATTTATTCTTCTTTTTATCAATTTAATAGAAAATATGTAATTGATGGGATATAAGTTATAAATAATATATAATTGTGTGTTTTCAAATAACATATTTTCTAAAACTTTTATGAGTATATAATTAAAGTTATATTGATTGAATGAATAATAACATGTATAATTGAGGGAATTAATTTGTAAAAGTGCAATATTTACTCACATAAATTTTGTGAGTGAGAGGTGAGAATTGAAAAAACAACTTATAAGCTTTTATTGATTATTAAGAAATGGTTGATTACTAGATTAAACCCATTTTTTAAAAAATATATATATATTGTGCATATGAAAATTGGCTGCAAAGATTGTTTGAAGTTTGATTGTAAAGCTGTAGAGTATTAATATCTCTACTATAATTATCAATGTAATAGATTTACCTCATAAAAAAATAAACAAATAAATAAACTTTGAAAAAAAAATATGTTACATTTTCAAATTTTATTGGAGGTATTTGGTTATGTAAAAATTTTTTTGCAGCCAACCAAAAAAGAGAAAAATAGAAAGAAAAAAAAAATAAAAAAAAAATAAAACAAAATGGGTTTATTCTTTGTAAATTATCCTATCTTATTTTCAATATTAGGTTATTTGATTGTCTGCTTTACATATTAACCATTTTCAATGAGTGTATAATTTTCTTCCAACTCCATGAGTGAAAACCAGTTATATATATATATAAAAAAATATATATATCATAAACCGAGAGAATATGGAGTTGAGACTTTTACATTAAAAATCCTGAAGATATACATGTTATGAAAAGGATTTCTATTATCATTTTGATTATATTATTCTCAAAGTTTTTAGAAAATATTTATATAAAAAATTATATATATTTAATATTTTGATATTGTGTGAAATATATATGTATACCCCATCCAATTATATATTAATATATTAGTTGATATTAAGATTTATAAATAAACATATGATCTTCTTACAAGTATGTTTTAAAATTTCAAAGTTTGCAAATTTGAATATATATATTAAGGAATAAAAATCTAACTTGTGATTTTATGAAATTTTATTACTAAGGGACTAGTAATTAGCCGGTTTGGGGGTTGTGATGAAACTTAAAATTTGTAAATATTTATATGTTAAAAAGTGTGTTTTAAAATTAAAGTTTAATTAAAATTATGAAGTTGTATTATTTTAGTTTTATGTGTTTATATTTAAATGTTTTACTAAAATGTTGTATTTTACGGTTTTCGCAGGTTTGGTAAAAATAAAATTACTCAAGCTACAGAGGTCATAATGGAGTAATCTCAAATCTTGTAGAATCACAAAAGAGGCATCTTCAACTTTGTAGAAGACAAGAAATTTCAAAATCTTCATTAAGATGATCAAAATAATCAAACATCAAAATGGAGACAGATTTACTTTTACTATGACCAGCTTGAAGTAAAAATATCATAAGTATTTTATATTTTATCCAAAAGGGGTGAATGAGTTATCAAAACACATCTACAGACAAAGGGTTACGTGTTATATGTTTTGTGCAGAAGCAAAATCGGAAGTCTAAGGCATCAAACATGCCAATTAAAGTTGGGTCAATGTATTGACATTCAAGGAGACAAGCACCCACCAACTTTACTATTCCATATTTAATGAGTCTTGGACCCTTGCTCTCATTTGGCCTATAAATAGATGTGTTGTATAATCTTTGTAGTATGCAAGAGTGTAGAGAATTCTTCATTTGTAAAATAAATATTGTGTGTGTGAGAATAAAAGTTTGAGTGTGCAAGTTTCTCAAGTTCAAGTATGAAATTTCTTTTATCTTTATTCTTGAGTTTCATGTTCATGGAAAGCTAAATCTTTTTATGTCAAGGTGAAAAGGTTTCATTGTTGGTCAAGTAAGATTGTTTATATTTTGTATATTCTTTCCTTTTCTATTTTTATTTTTACTAATTGATCTTTATTTGTAGGTATAATTTGGATGATTTGTTGTTATCTATTTACATCAAATGCTTGGTACCTTGAATGTGGTTACCTTGATTTGTTGTCAAATATGATACAATAAATACTACAATAATTATATACTATAAATATATGTATCTATTTATAATAAAGTCATATATATTATTTAGATGATAGCGTGACTCTGTCGGTTGTTCTAAATAATATATTGTGATTTGAACTAACTTTTACTTTCCGCAACTAACTTTTACTTTTTGCAACTAACATTTACCTTTCCGCAACTAACATTTACTTTCTCGCATCTAACATTTACTTTTCCGTATCTAACATAAAAAAGGTCATATATTTTATTTAGACAATAGCGTGGCTCTGCCGGTTGTTCTAAATGAAATATTGTGATTTGATCTAACATTTAATTTTATGTCAATTTATATTTATGAATTTATATATATATTATGGGTACCATGTATTAAATATCGGTTAATCTGATATTAATATAGTGGAAACTATATTATATGATATATTAGTATAAATATTTAATTATTCTCTTATGTTTATTTTTATTTTAGTTTATTTTATTTATTTTTGTTAAGCAATCTTAAATAAACTAACAATGAACCTTTGAAGCCTTGACAATTTTATAATTTGTGTATTTGAAGTTTTATAATAATATTTTCATCTATAATATATCATTGCTAAAATTAAACTTACAACATCCTCTCCGTGGATCGATCTCGTACTCACGAGTATATTACTTGCAGACAACCTACACTTGGATAAATTACAATTTAAGTTGTAGCAAAGAGCGGACATAGCCAATGTCCTCTGACCGGATAAGCTCCAGTCCTTCAAGTTCCTTATAAAGCAAGATCAAGTACAAGCCCTCAGGACTAAAGATCTTTGCCAGATCAGTGGACCCTAGCTTCCTTTCATATTGCCACATCTGCATGGCATAGTCACTTACAGAGTCTGCCAAACTCTGCGGATGCACAACAGAAAGATGAAGACGCAGCTCTTCAACTGCCTCCCATTCCGCAATGACTTGCTCAAATACCGTATCTTCATACTCGCGGGATCTAACCCTAGTCAAAGAAGCGTTGAACTCTATAGCC
Source organism: Henckelia pumila (assembly GCF_033568475.1). Taxonomy (NCBI): domain Eukaryota; kingdom Viridiplantae; phylum Streptophyta; class Magnoliopsida; order Lamiales; family Gesneriaceae; genus Henckelia; species Henckelia pumila. The sequence continues at coordinate 177,252,597 of NC_133123.1, forward strand.
AAATCTCCTCCAGGACCCGACATCTTACTTTTCTCTATTTTATGCGTATATTTTGATGCCCTACTGATTTTATGCGTATATTTTGATGCCCTACTTTTCTCACCTGTTTTTTATCCACTGTTATGCTCAACCGTCACAAATAATAAGTACGGGACCTGATGGCGTATCCGAAACACCACACACACTAATGTCTGACAATCAGTTGCATGCAGACATTGGAATTTGGGCCAACCGCCTTATTTATATAATAATATAATATAACATATATATGCATTTTGTTTTATTCTTAACTTTCCGCGTGCATTTTGATTTTCAAAATTCAAAATTCAAAATTTTCAATGACGTGTACATCACACCGCGGCTACTCGCACTCATAATAACGACCCGAACTTCAATATTTTTACTCATCTCTTCCAAAAACACTAATCATATTTCTTGATTTCAGAATTCTCCAAGATGTCTATCCAGAAAACATGCATGGCAATCAACTTTGACGAAGTGCAGTCCATCAAAAACTTCGAAATCTCTGCGATGTTCCACATGATTGATGCATCAGGACTCCGTAAATTTCTCAGCTCCAGCTCTACGGTGGACTACGATCTAGTCAAGGAATTCTTCGATTCTACGTAATTACATCATGGCAGCATCACGCGTGTCATCAAGGGACGACGTGTGGAATTCAATCAATATTTCTTCGGTAAAAATTTTGGATTGCCTACTAGTGGTTTGATGAAATGCGCAGACCTACCTGATGGTAATGCCTCTCACTGGGCAGATCAGTTCACATTGGATGGAGAACCTATCAAAGTTAACGGTCTCAAACAGAGCTTGAAGCCAGCTTATCGCCTGCTAGCAAAAATAGTGGCAAAAACTCTTTTGGCTAAAGCTGGATCTTACGACAAGATCACTCTTGAGAAGTTTCAGTACATGGCTTTCATTGCCTCTCAGTTGAAATTCAACTGGTCGTCCATTCTCTACTCCACTATCTGTGAAATGATTCGAGGCAAAGGACAATCCGAAGTTTTTGATCTACAAATTTGCCATCTTCTTGCAGCCTTGGGTGTGGACTCCTCCACTTTTGAAGCCTTACATGTCTCAAAATGGCTTGATGCGGTTACTATCCCATTGTTCTAACAAAAGAATCAAGTAAATGTGGATCAATTAAGGACCGTCAAGCGGGAGATCGGGGCAGAACAACAACAAGCTGCTATGGGAACTACAAATCTTCAACAGAAGCGTCCTCAAACTAGCAGACACACTATAAATGTTGACTCAAATTTAGATGATGATGCTAGTGACAATGCTCCATTGGTCCAGGTTTTCCGCAGATCATCTCCCTCTCCAAGAAAGAAAACGGCTCTCAAGCCATCTCAACCAAATCCTAAGAGGATAAAGTTGCTATTAATTGTTCACACTCCAAATTATCACGTGACAGCAGAAATCGTAACAGTCTCCGCCTCGATGAATCTTGCTACTCAGACAGTTCCTATCCCTCAGCTGACATCCGAGCCAGCTGAAAGCACTACAGTTACTGTTGCACCAATCTCGATGGCAATATCTTCTTCATCAGTCGATGCAATTTCTATCATCAGTAATCAAATCCTCATGGCTCAAGATCCAATTATCAGCGCTCAAGTTCTTCCACTCAAAGGAATCACTCTCACTGAGCCATCAGCCTCAGCTCTCAACAAAACCTTGACCGACGTAAGAAGAGAAAGGAAAAGGCATCTTCATACCACCTCCAAAAGCCCCATCTGTTGGGAAAATGGAAGTCCTACTCGTCATCTCGGACATTCTCAAAGTTGTGCGTTTTAGACTTCAGGAATTTGATCAATGGATCAACTATGGCTTCAACGTTTCATATTCTCAGATTTTGCATGAGAACAAGCTGGCATACCTCTCCAAGTTAGAGGACAAAATGTTCATCCCTACAGCAACTTCTCATCTTGAGATTGCTCTCAGCAGATATAAGTTCGTTGATGTCCAACTCCGCGATAGCCTCGCCCGATACATTCTCTCTCAAATGGAACATCACTATCAACCGATGAGTAAGATAGCCAAGGATGATAGTGAATTCATCTTGCGTCTCAAACAGTCTGTAGATGTCACTAACACCTAGACCTGGCCACGGTCCGGGTTCGGTCCGGGTCTGGGTCTAACCCGCCGGGTCCGGGTTGGCATTTAGCCAACCCTTAACCGGCCCACCAATGGCCGGTTCCGGTCCAAGTCGATGTGGTTCAGGTCTGGGTCCGGGTCCGGTTAACCGCCGGTTCAGGGTCCGAGCTAAACCGTCCCATTTAAAAAAAAAAAATAAAATTCAGCGCCCCAGCGCTGCATTGGCGGCGCTGGGGTGCTGCCCCTTCGAATCTTCATTTTCAGCGCTGGGGCGCTACACCTTCGAATTTAATTCAAAGGGGCAGCGCCCCAGCGCTTCATTTTAAGCGCTGGGGCGCTATACCTTCGAATTCAATTCGAAGGGGCCGCGCCCCAGCGCTTCATTTTTAGCGCTGGGGCGCTACACCTTCGAATTTAATTCGAAGGGGCAGCGCTGGGGTGCTGGGGCGCTGAACCTTCTAATTTTTATTTTTTAAAAATTTTTAAACAAATTTTTAATAAAACATATTTTTTAAATAACCTCAATCAAATATTTCATATCTCCATAATAAAAATCTATTACATTTATTAAATAAAAAATATATTAGAATTTCAACATCTTAATATCTTATGACTTAATATTACAAATCTATTACATTTTATTCTATTTCACTCGTATTTCCTCCCGTCATAGTTCCGGATGTTCCTTCGGTATCATCTTGGTCTTCTTCATCACTTTGAATATGTTGTGTTCGAGTAGCGACTTTTGACCAATCATTGAGCAAACATTGGGCTTCCAAGTTTTCCGGCCTTAAGCTAGAACGTCTTTCGTCCAATATATTTCCTCCAATACTAAATGTTTGCTCCACTGCAACTGTTGAAACTTGACAAGCTAGAATTTCTTTTGCCATTATAGCCAAAATTGGATATATTTGTGTTTTTTGCGACCACCATCTCAAAATGTCGAAGTTTTCCTCGTCTGTATCACTAAAATCAAAAGTAGTGGTAAAATAATTCTCAAGTTCCTGACTGGAACTTGAGGATCCTCGTGGACGTTTCGTCCGTTCCCTTAATAAAAGTTGCGCTTTAGTAAGTTTAGAAGAAACATTACTAGTTGCAGTTGATTGTGTTTCATGTGAAACAATTTGTCCACCATATTTGATGTTATATTCATTATAAATATCAAGTAAATGAGTTTTAATATTAAACAAAATCAATGAGATAGAAGGAATCGTTTCCACAATAGGCTCCAAAGATTCATAATATAATGTTAACATGTCGTTTAAGCCATCTAATTTAAGTCTAGGATCTAAAACAAAAGCACATAAAAAAATTTCAGGAATGAGCAAAAAATATTTTTCCCATTTTGCTTTCATGACGAGAATACATTGAGCTAAAGCACTATCATTAGAATTAACATGTTCATGAAAAATACAAGCAATGTTGCAACAATGTGTTAAAACTAAATGTGAAGTAGGGTAATAAACATCGGATAATTGGTCACTAGCATCATTAAAAACTTTTAAAATTTCACAAATACTAGTGCATATGTTCCATTGATTTGAAAACAAATAAATATCACGAGCTTGAACAAATTGATGAAAAAATGTACATAATAAATCTTTATATTCAAAAGAGGATAATAACAATTTATATGTTGAATTCCAACGAGTTGGAACATCTCGTGCAAACCGCTTAGGCTTCATACCATTTACTCTACAAAATTTTCCCCATTGCTTCATAACTTGAGGATGCGTCCATAAATAATGAATAGCGTTCCTAATTGGTTGAATATATATGCCTAAACTTTTTAGTCCATCTTGAACACACAAATTTAAAATATGACATGTGCATCTAATATGAAAAAAATTTACCACCTAGTGATGGTTTACATATTTCAATAAGCTCACTAATACTAGAAGTATTTGCACTAGCATTATCAAAAGACATTGAAAAAACTTTGTTAGTTAGACCATATTCTTCTAAAATAACAAATATAAGTTGCGAAATATTTTGTGTCGTGTGTGATTCGTTGAAACATCTATATGCAAGCAACCTTTTTTGAATGTTCCAATTATTATCAATCCAATGACATGTAATACCCATATATGAACAACTTTGCCAATGATCACTCCAAATATCGGAACACAAAGAAACTTTATTATTCAAACTATAAAATTCCTTAATTAATTCTTTCTTTTGATCAACGACTAAATTTTTCATTGTGCGTTTGAGACTATTTCTTGGAATACGTCTAATAGAAGGATTTGCACTTGTAGAAAGCCAAATTTCAAAAGATAATTTATCGCTAAAACTAAAAGAAAGTTGTTCAACCGCACAAAATTTAGCCGTTTCTTCTCTAAATCTAGCTTCGTTATATTTAAATAGTTGAGATTCATTACCCGATTGAGAAGAGAATGCCGGAATTTGAGTTTGAGCATGATCAATCCCAATTTCCACCGAATGATTTTTCTCGATATGTCACGTCAAAGTTCCATATCCACCTCCTTGTTTAAATTTGTAACATTTTGAACAATATTTGCATTTGTCTTGCAAATCACCGGAGGGAAGCGTCATCTTCTCGAAGTGTTTGGTGAAGATATCGGATGTCGGGCGAGGAACCGCTCGAGTTTGTCTTTGAGAGGCCGCCAGATCGTTCATACTTTCTTGACTTGCATGATGACGTGGTGGTGGTTGTTGTTGTTCAACTTGTTGTCTTTGTTGCGCCTCTTGTCGAATTTCTTGAATTTCATCATCGGAATATTCAAGATCAAATCCATTGACATTGAATTGAGGATACTCGACCTCGGGTGGTATGATGCTCTTTTCCTTTCCTTTTCCTTTGTCACCCCTACGACTTGATCCCGCTCCGGACATTTGTAATTGTATAAATATGAAAATAAATTAACAATTGACAATATACCAATAATCGAAACTTGATATTTTTGATAATTCAAGAAATTGAAATGAATTGAGAATAGAGAGAATGAAGAGTAAATTGTGTAAACAAAATGAAAGGGGGTTGGGGGGTATTTATAGATAAATAATAAAAAATAGATTTTTTTTTAAAAAAAAAAAAAAAACCGGCCGACCCGGCGGGTCGAGCGGGTTGACCCGCCGGGTCTACAACGGCCATGAAATCGTGGCCGTTGATCTCAACGGCCACGAAATCCTGGCCGTTGAATGATCCAACGGCCACTTGGTAGTGGCCGTTGGATCAGGTGGTGCCCGGATGGGCACCACGTGTCCAACCCGTCGGGTTGGACGGTTCCAACCCGGCGGGTCGGACCTGTTCAACCCGGCGGGTTGAACCGCCGGGTTCCCGGTTTTCCTAAGAGAAAACCGAAACCGGACCGCCTATGGGCCGGTCCGATTCCGGTTCCTGGTCGGGCCCGTTGACCCGGTTAACCGGCCTGTTGACCACGGGCCGGTTCCGATCTGGGTCCGGGCCCAACCCGGCCCTTGGCCAGGTCTACTAACACCTTCTTACGGGAATATCGGCTGAAGCACTCCATTCCTCACCCAACCGAAGAGTACCAGCGACTGTACCATGAAGAAGTTAAGGCGATGATTCCAATTCTAGATTCTCACGATAACTCAGAACCGCCTGACTTCATCTTCACCTCAGAGGAACAAGACTTCATTGCATCACAATAAGAATGTCCTTCGACATACTTTTCATTTGTTTCCACCTCTGAAGAACCGACGACATCATGCACTGCTACTGCTTCAGAACCTCCACTGATCCAACCAATTACATAAGTTGCTAATGATTCTCTTCCTGAGATCCCACTTACTTCAGTATCAAACGTTTTGAACTCCTTATCTGACTTGGATGAAGTTCAGCCTACATCTTCTCTTCATGAGATTCACTCTTCTGACTCTTCTCCAAACCCGACTACTGAAGAATCCCAGCCTACTAGTCAAGTCAGTCCAGTTGATTAGGAGATTAGGATCGATGCATCATCCTCATTGGTTCACACAACCGTAATGCCACCACTTGCTAAGCACACTACCTCATCCCCTGTTACAACTACTGCCAATTATCAAGCAATCACGTTCAATGCTTCAGGCGATGACATTGACAAATTTGCTTCAGCTTCATTTGTTGAACCATAATCTTCGACCTATGCTATGGAACGCATCATATAAGAACTTCGCTCTACAACGGAGAGCCTTAGCAATCACATCCAAGGACAAGATGCTGGCATTGTGCGCTCTAGATCCGCAATTATGTCTTGTCTCAACAGCCTATCCTCTGAAATTGGCAGATGCATTACTGAACTGAAAAACTACAAGGAACACAATATTTGAGCCATGGATACTATTTTCGAACAAGTGTCACAAACTGTTCGTCGCACAAATGAGCACACCTCCGCACAAATCTCAGTTCTTGAAGCTGACGTGGCTGCTCATATTGACTCCCGTATTGACTCTTTCCAAACCACCGTCGGTGCACAACTTGGATAGATCATCTCTCACCTCAACCGTAGTGATGTCAAAAAGGGGAAAATATCCAAAAAATCAGCTGACACTGAACGACAAAGGAAAGATGTCCCATAGCAAAGGAAATATTGATATCAGGTATATTTATCATATTTCAGCAACATAGGTGTAATTGGATTTTATTGCGCTTTATCAAATGATTGCTTGTAACATGTTATGTATCAATGCAATTCATTTTCGCAATGAATTCATCTCGTAAACTTTATTCATAATGATTTTCAGGGCCTAGGTTTTGTCATCACCAAAAAGGGGAAAATTTTTGAATCCAAAATTTTGGTGATAACAAAATAATACTTCGTTGTTTTAGTTCGGCCTCCGTTTACATGTAAAACAAGTGTTCAAGAGAAGTCTACCGACTCCAATATATTAGCTGACCAAGATATATCGACTGGAATGAACAGTATCAGCTGATCTTAGCACGTCAACCGTTATCTGTCAATCGAGCTAAGAATATCAACCAACATATGCTCAACTAATCTGGGTTATCAAAGCAAGGATATCTACTGAACTCATAAGTTGACAAGATATATACCGTATTCAAGAAGTCACGAATTCTCAGTTTTCAGAAAGTTGCAAAACAACTTAAATGGAAAGGACAAAGAATTTAAGGAGCCGTCTATTAAAGTATGAAAAGCCATAAATAGCATTTAATGTGAAGACACGTTTAATAGACAATTTAAGGCACTCCTAGTACAGATATTCAGAAGATATTATCACATCTCACAGATCAAGGACTGATATCTGACACCAAAGACGTTTCCTACCATTGACAAAAGGAAACAGATGTTGGAGAAACTGATATAAATTTCAGATCTTGTAAACAAGGAAGATAGAGTCATGCTTACAAAGATTTGCATACTTGAGAATTTGAAACCACCTCTCGAATACTCGACTTATCACTCAACCCTTCGCTCAAAAGCATATCCGATCTATAAAGAGATATTTTCAAGGATTACTCAAATTCAACTGTTGTCTGAAGAACACTATCTGCTACAAGATTTGAGATTCTATGATTTCCAGAAGCTTAAGAGATTTATCATCATCAAATGAAGAAAGTTTGATAAGAACTTAGAATCTTATCGGTGTGAATCTAGGAGTTCCATCTTGGGCATTTGATAAGTCCTAACTTGGATTGGGTGTATTGCAAGACGTTGTAATAAACAAAGTCTTCTAGTGTATCCTTCCCGTGAGGAAGAAGGGGTGACGTAGGAAATTGAGCTTCGAACATCAATAAACATATCTGTGCTTATTTACGCTACTGCATTACACTATTTCATCATTTTCATCTAGTTTAGTAAGAGCTGTTTCCGCACTACTCTAAGTAGCTATTATATATCTACAAAGTTAAAAGAAAATTGGCTGAGTGAACTAACATTTTCTCAACCATATTGCATTAGAGTTAAAGATTTTATTAGTGTGTATTCACCCCCCTCTACACACACATTCGATCCCCTACACCTAGCTTTTGATGCAGTTTGAACGTGAAAATGGGGAAGGGGAAAGACGACGTTGAAGTGAGAAAAGAACTGACAAATATTTTTTTTAACGTTAACTCAGTTTATGATTAATGGAATTAGTAGCCGTCCCATTAGTTACAAAAAAATCTTTTAAAATTTCTCCACCCAACTTATAAAATACACCGCATAAATTTTTAACTTTAAATTAAACATAGAACATTTTCCTTAAGTTTTTTCGAATGCTAGTCTCATTTCTTCGGTCCATAATTAATTCCAAACCTAAAATATTAAAATAACTTGCAACACATTAAATATCAGGCATAACATAACATAAAATTAATTTAAACATAACAATTAAATTCCATGAATAAAATGTATAAATCATTTAAAATTATCGTGATCAAGCTAGTGGACTTTTAGACCTTACAATTATTGTTATTCGATAATTAAAAAATCAATTCTGAGAATGTTCCTAAAATTCGTAGAAAATAAATTAAAATAAAACAAATCATTAAAAAAGTACATAGATGCATATACAAATTAATTACGGATTTAGAACATTAATAATCAGGAGAACATCAAGACAATGTTCCAGTAGATAATAAAATATGCTCAAGAAATGCGAAACGTGTAATTATTATTATTGGTGATAAGAAATATACAAAATAGTATTGATTAAGAATCTATATTTTAGCATATGTTAGTACCTTAGGACGATTTTTATATTGATCTTAACAAAATGTATGCAATTATATCCACCAGAAGTTTTGGTAACATTTTTGTAATAATTACTGTAAGCCTTGTACCACGGGGTATGATTTATTTTCAATTTAGTTTATGCTTTCTTTGATGTAGTAACACTTTTTTATATGAATGTTATGAGATTTTGAACGCTTTTTATTATTTTAAAGTCATATTCAATCTATAAGATTACTTATAATTACTTTTGTAGATTTAAGAAATTCACAAATATTTAATACATACTTTTGTATTTTCTATAAATGTCTAGTAGTATTCATGATAGACTTCTCTAGAGTTTTAAAACGTCGAGTGACATTTGACCTTGACTTTTATATTTTTTTTAAAAAGTCTACATGTGTTCAAAATTTCAGTAGCTTTTAACAAGTCCATTGCATTCATTAACATACATACATTAAAGCATAAAATAATTAAAACTATAAATTATCAACAATTTTCTTTGATACAACTCAAAGATTTAGATGGATTTTTTTAAAACTTATAATTCTTGTACAAATTATATATATATATCTCATGGCTTTCTCCTCTCCTGTCTATCTCACTCTCAACTATCTTCAAAATGTATTTTTATATTTGCACTATTAAATTATCTATTTTATATTTTGAATTTTGTCATTTCTGACCGAACAACGTACGAATGCTTTCTTAAGTCACTAATTTTTTATATACGTTGAAATCAAAACCAATTTATTATTACGATTTTTTAAATAAATTTATTACGAATATCATAAAAACATTTTGGTCCATAGAATTGAAAGTCATAGTAAATTTTTGAATAAATATAATTTAAAATTTTTTGTGAACACTTTGAATAAAAATTGAATTTTTTTTTCGTTTTCTGTTATTATGTCAACTATCATATTTTTATTCAAAAAACATATTCACACAATTGTAAATAATATTTTTAAATATTTTTTGTCTTGAAAATATATATTATAAAATATAAATTCAAACACGAGGTTTCTGATTTAATATAATGAAATATTTTTAAAAATTTATTGGTATTCAAAGAAGCTAACATATACATTCATATGAATGTAAGGATTAAAGTGATTTGAATTTTCAATAAGTAAAATATATTTACATTAATAAATAAATAAAGTTATTTCAAATTGAAAAAGTTAAAGATTTTAAAAAAATTATTAGTTGTAAATTTTTCAATAAATATAATTTAAATTTTTTTGTGAATTCTTTGAATAAAAATTGAATTTTTTTTTCGTATTTTCAGTTATTCTGTAAATGTTGGGGATCGGGTGTGTGTGTAGAGGCGGGATGAATACACACTCTTAAAAAATATACTTTAAAACTATGTTAGTTAAGTCTACTTAACCAATTTTTCTCGGCTTCCTAGAAGAATAAAAGCTACTAGATGATAGTGCGGAAACAACTCTAACTAGTCTAGGTGATAATATATGAAAAGTAATGCAAGACAGTAATTGTAAATATGCAAAGATTTGTTTATGGATGTTCGAAGCTCAATCTCTTACGTCACCCCTTCTTCCTCATGGGAAGGATACACTAGAAGACTTTGGTTATTACAATGTCTTGTAACACACCCACTCAAAATTAGGACTTATCGCTGCCTAAAATGTAACTAATAGATTTAAACTGATAAGATCTCAAGTTCTTATCAAACTTTTTCAGATAATGTTGTATGTAACTAAGCATTGGAAGCTTAGACTCTCAAATCCTTAGAGTGTAGCTGATCTTCTTCAAACAGCAACTGGATTTGAGTAACCCTTGAAAAGATATCTTGAAGATCGGATATGTCTTTGCGAAGGGTTAAGTGAGCGATTGAGTGTTGAATGTGTTTCGAGTGCTAAAGATTGATAACTTAGATAATGAGTTTGTTCTCTCTCTTTTTTCGCATTTATATCATTCTTTCAACGTCTCTTTTTCTTCGATATCTACTATTTGCCCTAGTTGCTTTTATCAATGTTGGGAGTGATGTCTTTTCGGGAAGATACTTTATCAGAGTACTTACCTCTTTAAGAGGAGTAAAGTCTGCTAGAATTTGAATATTTGTACTGGAGTTGCCATTTTGTCCATTCAATGTGTCTCCACCAAAAATGTTATATACGGCTTGTGATCTTTTATTAGACGACTCCTTAAATGCTTGTTTTTTTGCATTTAAGTTGTCTTTTCAAACGTCTGTTAGTCAATATTTATGGCTTAGAAGATCGCTAGACATCTCTGAGATGGTAGATATAAGCTTGTACTCGGTTCGCATCAACATTTTCCATGTGACTTTAGTATGCTTTTTAGAACGGTTGATATCTGAGGACTAGTTGTGATACTGAGAGATGAAGAGTAGGTAGACATCCTTAGTTCAGTAGATATCCTGATATCGGTAGATGTCCTGAGATCGGTAGATGTCCTGAGATCGGTAGATATCCTGAGATCCATAGATGTCTTGAGATCGATAGATATCCTGAGATCGGTAGATATCTTCATATAAGGCAGATGAAGATCAGTTGACATGAACCTATGTTACATTGAATTGGCGGCAATCCTATAACAATGATATATTGTTTTGTTATCACAAAAAGTTAGGATTCAACAATTTCCTCCTTTTTGGTGATAACAAAACCTATGCCCCGAAAGTAAATCATAAAAACAGAATAATGAATTTATTGCGAAAATGAATTTCATTGATACATAAGCTGTTACAATGCAACAACAAAATGCTAGTAAATCTTATTACACCTACTAATATTAGGAAATATTTTTTTTAACTTTTGAACCAACTGCTGCCTCTGCTACTATCACCTCCGATTTTCTTGTGCTGCGAGGCTTCACGTTTTTGTCGTTCTGTGTCAATTGATCTACTCAATTCTTCCCCCTTTTTGGCATCACCATGGTTAAGATGAGAGATGATCTCTCCAAGTTGCACTCCGAATGATATTTGAAACGAGTTGATGCGAGAGTCGATATGAGCAGTTAGATCAAGTTGAAGCATGGATAGGCAAACTGATGTGTGATCATTCGTGTGTCGCACATTTTAAGCTACTTTATCATCTACTGCCTCCATAGCCTTTAGGTTTTTCTCCTTGTAGTTTTTCAATTCAGTGACACATTTTTGAAGATTAGAGGAGAAACCATCGAGGCGAGAGATGAGAATGGATCTTGAATCAGCGATTTCAGCATCTTGTCCTTGAATGAGTTTGCTCAATATGTGCATGGTAAGTTGCAAATTGGTAATGAAATCTTCTAAATTGTCTTAGGATATTTGTTGGAGATAGTTAAGAGAGTTTTTCTTTGGTCAGTCAGAATGGTCTCGCAAGTTGCAGAGCTGACACCAAATGAGGTGATCTGGATAAACTCATGAGTCTGAGTGGTCCCTTCATTTTTTGGTAAAACGAGAAGAACATCATGATTTTCTTCCAATACTTCAACATGATTTGGAGGAAGATTACTTAGATCCTGATGCTTCTCTTTTGCCTCAATTGTTGGAAAAGCTTCTTCGAAAATACTTTCTGGGGAGGACACATCAGTGGTGGTCTCAATATGAGATGAAGGATGCTAGAAAAAGTCAAAATCTGATAGGGATTGTAGAACTACCGTCACAGACATTAACGAAATTTTTGGCAGAGGATCTTCAATTGTATTACCCGTGATTTCAATCGAGAAGTGTTGATGGGATTCTTCTTGAAGGAATATGGTTGTTGGTACCTTAGATAATGTAGTGAATTCCATGGAAATATTTTAATAAGATAGTGGAAACACATCTTGTGTTTCCAAAAAGGCCTGGTCCTCAACACAGAGAATGGGCTCGTCGTCGTCAGAGGCATCATGAGTGTGCATAACAGACATCATTGCCTGTGCTTCAGCAACATATACTTGAATTTATTCATTAGACAGTACTAAATCAATGTGATTCTTTGCTCGGTCTGCGCGAAGAAACTTTGAAGTTATGTTGGTAGCCTATTTCAACCTTTCAATAACTTTAAGATCAACTCTGACAGTTCTACTGAGAGGATCAAAGTTATTTTCTCTCTGAGTGATGATATATCGGGCGAGACTATCACAAAGTTGGACATCAACAAGTTTCGATCGTCCTAGCGCTGTCTCAAGATGTGGGGTTGCTATGAGAACGAACATCTTGTCTTCTAGATTAGCCAGGTAGCTCAATTTGTTTTCCTTGAAATTTGAGAGTAGGATACTTAGGTTCTATATGTGAACCATTCATCAAATTCTCTCAATCTGAATCTTACTGCTCGAAGAATACTTTAAAGAATGAGCATAGTTTCCACTTTGGCAACTGATGGTTTCTTTAATTGTGGTAAAAGAACTCCTTTGCCTTTGTTTATGGGATCAATGATTGGAAGCTGTCTGGATAATTGAGCAAATGGATCAATTAAGGTGATTACTTTGGAAGAAATAGAAAAAGAAGGAACTAACACTTTCCTAGAAAATACCAAATATTGAGAAATTCTGAATATATCTCACAATCCATGTTCTTAAGCATACGAGCTTACAGAACTGTCTCAAATATTTTCTAGTCAACAATAACTCAAATCAAAACTGATTTAGTCTTAAATACTGCACTAATTATTCTTGATCTGTTGTGGCTCTCACACAGCCCAAAATAATCAATCAATCGATCAATATAATTACCATACACTAATTTCTTGACTACTAGAATCTTCCTCTGATGATCAACAACTATGATCTCTGTGGTTCTGTTTTAACGAGAAATTATCTGAACTTCAAAACACTTGGAATCACAGGATTCCCATAATGAATTTACTACTTTATCTCTGACGCTGTCAAACAATAATCAAGAGTAGTTACTGGCACTAGTCCTGTACCAAACACAAAATATTAAAATTACTCAGTAATCCTTGGACTAATTCCCAATTCCAATGATCATCGTCTATCATGGACAATCTCTGTTATCATGGAACTTCCATTCTATATCTCTAACAGAGTCAGACAATAGCTAAGGGTAATTATTGTCACCAATCCCGTACCACTCTTGATCTACTACCACTGCCTATGTCCACACAAGATGAACTAAACCCGAAGCAGATTTTCCCGCTATCCGATATCCTGGATCTTCCTTGTCCTAAGGAATGTCAAGCTGCATATCTGACGAAGTCAGACAATACTCCGAATAACCACTGGTAGAAATCCGTCCGTCTACTAGATCTATCCGTCTAGGGATATCACAATATAGAAAACAAAACCTATCTGCTCAGAACGATCACTAGTCAAGGAAAATCCCTTCCAAGACTAATCCTGACAATAGAAATTTGATATCTGTATCTCTGACGAAGTCAAACGATAACTAATTTCCTTGGATACTAAATCTAGTATCAACTAAATTCCACGGGAGAATCCAAATGTTGAATAACTATACCCCTACCGTGATTGTTGCAAAACACCAGACTGAGTTAACCTCCCCAGAATAACCATCTGAAGCAAGAAAATCTCCCAGAAATCCTCTGAAGCACGAAATGATCCCGGAGTAATACAATCATAGGGTCGCGCCTCCTCTTTGTCTAGTAAAAAATCCTAACAATCCAAAGCCCTTGGTTTAATTTACCACTGTGCCCTTGATGAATTCCATCATCTCTAGGAAAAAGCTGACAAGGTCAAATCCTGTCCACTAGTCTAGGAAAACTTTCCCAAACAAATAATACTAACTGGTACGAATCAGGCCTCTTATGAAACACACCATCCCTGGCAAAGTCAATGACTCTAGAGTATTCCAGGAAATACATCTAGAACTTATTCAACTGGAAACATGTATAACTCTAACCCATTTATACAAATGATAAACAATGCGCTGTAATCAAATATCTAATCATTATTCACTGAATTATAATTCAAGATAATACCAAAGATTAAAATTACAATACTTGAACCACTAACTCAGGTCCTATACAATCTTTATTACAATCCCATATAATAAACAACTTATCCAAGATATTACACTGAAAAGATGTACAATACAACAATAACTTGTACATCAAATATCTGAAATCTTTAATACATCTTATTCAAATACTTACAACTGAAATATTGTTTACAAAAAAACTTAATACGTTATTTAAATCGTTGCGGAATTCTTTCATTTCATCTTACTAATTTTTAACGTGAAGTTTCCCGTCTGCCACACACGAAATCATCAATACAAGCATGTCAGCAGACTTCTTCCTCACAAGATCTAAAAGATTTTATACTACCAAAGATGCCCAAAGTTTCATGAGGCATTCTATTGGTAGGATCTTCTGAAAATCTCTCCAACTATTTGTGGAGAGTCTTCAGGGGTATCTATGGACAACATGGAATCTAGAAGATTACAACTTCTCGCATCCCAATAGATCCCGATAAATACCTAAAGATTAAATCTGGATCTTCTCATCCAGCTTTATCCAGCTGGGATCCACATAATACGAAACTCTGATGCCAGTCTTGGTAATGAAGATCTTGGAAAAGCCTAGGTATCATGCTATTCCAATTCCTGCTACTTATATTGTTATTGAATCCAGCTCGTAATCTACAAAGGATAATTCAAATGTCAATACTACATCCCAAAGAATCTTAATGCATGCTCTTGTACCATAAATGTAGAGACCCACACCGTGATCACTTATTAATCAGAAACTTAGGCATGAAATTAAAAAATAATTAATCTTGATCAGAGTAAATGCGAAAACTTAAGTAACTTATTACCAGAAAGGTAAAACCTAGTGGCTGACCCCGCAATCCTGCCTTGGTTACCACCCAATCTCCAGATCTCTAGGAGAACCACCTGCAACTGCCGCGTCGAATGGGGTTTCCAAACAACAGAAAAAAAACTAGTACGGGTTAACATACGTATATGATGCATGCAATGAAATTATCGGGTATAAAATATGGGTAAAAGAATCAGAATCCACTCACACTGGTGTTGTAGTAGCCCGGTTCCATTTTACAAGATTAAATTGTCTAAACATGGTAGAATTAATAAAACATGGTCAAGGGATTTTTATATGATTTACGGATCAATGAATCGGACACAGAACATCCAAAAACTAGTAAATGGGCTTATTTGAGCCTAGACAAGTTCAGAAGATCCGAAATATTTTTGTAAGGTCCGAACTGATCGGAACAAGCGAAGCATGTTCGGAAGCAATGGGGGCGATCAAAACTTCCGAACGAGGATTAGAGCTTCCGATTGAGGCATCATGTACATGGCATTAAAGCTTGAACATGTAGCTGCATGCAGGAAATCAGAGTATATATATAGAGGGTCCTAAATTCAGATTTTCACACCAATTTGATATCAATTATCTCGTCTCTTAGGCTATCTTAGGTGTTTTTATCCATATAGGCTTGGTCCAGGACTTGGCGAGGCGTCTCTAGGGTTATAACAGAGCTGTGCCCAAGTTCTAGGGCATTCGTCATCGGCGGGCTGACGACGGACGGAGATATTCCTAAGTTCCCTATAAATAGTTAGGGATTATGCTCTAGCTTAGTTAAGGCTTTTAGAGCAAGAATTTAATGCACGAGTATTTTGCATTGTAGTGCAGACTATAGGCTTGGACCTAGAGCTGGTATAGCTTGCCTAGTAAATAAGGTACAAAAGAACTGTTCGAGATATCCTTACCGAGTATGCATGTATTATGTGGTTGCATGTTTTATATGACTTTATTTTAATAGCATGTCATGACAGTATGTTTCATACATGAGAATCTTGATCATGTATCTTTGAGATATCCTGTAGTAAGGCACTCACTCTATGAGGAGTGGATGGTTGGATGCATAAGTCTTGTGTCCGGTCACCGTTATGATTGGACATTTGTACTAGTATTAGGTCACCATTATCCACTGGGTATAGGAGCCACCTCCTGATGCGACAGTGCAACTTGGTATTTATGAGCTTGTTTCTTGACCTATGTGTCTTGGTAACCGATACATTTTCATACATGCACATATAATCCTTGTATATTCATACTCTTGTATTGAGCGTTTTATGCTCACGTCCAGTTATTTTTTTTTTTTGGAAACCCGATTCGATAGGGCAGTTGTAGGTAGTTTTTCTGAAGATTTGGATATTGGGTGGTGACCAAGGCATGCTTGCGCGGTCAACTACTAGGTTTTACCTTACTGGTATTAAGTTTTTTTATTTAATTTGTGTTTTCACAGTATATCTCTGATTATGATTAACTAATGTTTAATTGCATGCCTAAGTTTCTGATTAGTAGATGATCACACTACGGGTCATTACATTTATGGTATCAGGGCATGCAATAAAATTCTTTAAGACATAGTGTTGATATTTGGGTTATCCTCGTAGATTACAAGTTGGATTCAATGACAATAGCAGTAACAGGAGTTGTAATAGCAAGGTACTTAGGCTCTTCCAAGATCGTCGATGCTGAGATTAGCATCAGAGTTTCGCCTTATGTGGATCCCAACAGGATAGGGCTGGAAGAGAAGATCCAGACTTGAACTCCAGGAACTTCTCAGAGTTTAATGGAATGTGTGATGTATAATCATCCATTCAGCTTTGACCAAGTAAGCCACCTCCTGATGCAACGGCGCAACGTTCTATATACCTTGGGCTTGATTTATGATCTTTTTTCTTGACCTATGTGTCTTGGTACCCGGTACATTTGCATAAATGCACATATAATCCTTGTATACTCATACTCTCGTATTGAAAGTTTTATGCTCACGTCCATTTATTTTATGTTGTCTAGACACCCCATTCGATGGGGCAGTTTTAGGTAGTTCTACAGAAGATTTGGATATTGGGTGGTGACCAAGATAGGATTGCGGGGTCAGCCACTAGGTTTTACCTTAATGGTATTAAGTTATTTATTTAATTTGAGTTTCCACAGTATATATCTGATTATGATTAGCTAATGTTTAATTGCATTCCTATGTTTCTAATTAATAGGTTATCACGGTGCGGGTCACTACATTTATGATATCAGAGTCGAGACATCTAGAATATAGTCATTCAAAATCATGCAAAAATATAACCCGGTTATGCAAGCATCATTCAATTACTTGAGTTGAATATTGATCAACTAACCATTGAAATACATCAAGATAATCCCAAATATTACAGTTACAATACTTGAACCACTAACCCAGGTTCTATACAATCTTTATTACAATCCCATGAAATAAACAAATTATCCAAAGGATTACACTGAAAAGATGCGCAATACAACAATAACTATTACATCAAATATCTGAAATCTTTAATACATCTGATTCAAAAGCTTACAACTGAAATACTGTTTACAACAAAACATAATATAATATTTAAATCCTTGCGGAATTCTTTCATTCTCTCTACTGATCTTGAACGTGAATTTTCCTACGTGTCACACACAAAATCATCAATACAAGCATGTCAGCAGACTTCTTCCTCGAAGGATCTAAATGATCTTACTAACTACCGGATCTTCCCAATATTGTTGGGTTCCTTATATGGTAAATGAGACAAGATCCTTCTGACAATCTCTCCAACTACTAGTAGAGAATCTTCAGGGGTGAAAAAATTTCTACCAGTAGTTATTCTGAGTATCGTCTGACTTCGTTAGAGATGCAACTTGACATTCCTTGGGACAAGAAAGATCCAGGATATCGAATTAGGGAAAAATCTTCTTTGGGCTTAATTCTTCTTGGTGTCCATCTTGTGTGAACATAGGAAATGGTAGTAGGTCCAGACTGGTACGAGATTGATACCAGTTACTATCCTTAGTTAAGCTATCATCTGACTCTGTCAGAAATATGAATGATGAGATTAGTCTGGACTTTTTAATTCCAAGTGTTAGGAATTAGCATATTTATGGAAACAAGATCATAATTGTTAATCAAACCATGTAAATTATTAGATTTCAATAGATTATCGTCTGAATTCATTAGTGATATGGAATGAGATTTCCATGATAACGGATAATGTCCAAGATAGAGGATGATCATTTGAATTGGGATTAGTCCAAGGATTACTGAGTAATTTTAATGTCTTTGTGATAGTTACAAAATTAGTGCCAGTGACTACTCTTGATTATTGTCTGACACAGTCAAAGATAAAGTAGTAAACTCAGTATGGGAATCATGTGATTCCAAGTGTTTTGGAGTTCAGATAATATCTCATTAAACAGAATCACAGAGATCATAGTGGATCATCAGTGTAAGGTTTTAGTAATCGAGAAATTAGTAAGTGGTAATTATATTAATTGATTCTTTTGGGCTAAGTGTGAGCTACAGTGAATCAAGAAGGATTGAAGCGGTTGTTTAGACTAAATCAGTGTTGATTTGAGTTGTTGACTAGAAAATATTTGGAATATTTTTGTAAGCTTGTATATTTAAGAACATAATATGTGAGATACATTCATAATTTCTCAATGTTTGGGGAATTTCCAAAAATGTTCTAGTTCAGCTTTTGGGTTTCCTTATGCTTAAGAAGAATTGATAAGAATTTGTATTTCTAAATTTTATCTGTGGCAGATACAGATGTTGTAACCCAGTAATGGGAGAGGTGAATGTTCTTTTGTAAAAAGGACAGTTTGAATGGTTCATTGCTTGGTGATTAGAAACTAAACTGAATAGTTGTTAATCTTTGAAGAAAACTGATAGGATGAATACAGTACTCAGATATTCAGATACTCAGGTATTTTTCTACAATATTCTTGGAATTTCATTTTTGGATTTTAATCTAGCAAGTGTTTGGATTTCAATGGGTACTAGTAGGATAACATCAAGTGCTTAGACGTGGGAAAAGGGTACAACTGAGATCCATATTTTTCGTGTCTGGCGGGATTGTTGTCACTAATTTTTCGGGATGTCTCTATGATGCGCTAGACCATTGATATAATTTTTTTGGCAGATTCAGCTCAAGAGTTAGCTAGATTGCATTGAGATGAGAACTTCACAAAATTTGGCATGAAACTAGTTTGTTCATCAAGTTAAGAGAGTCAGGAATCAGTGAGAACCTGAAGGGTTCAGAAAATCAAGAATTGTGGACAAAGACGTTGTCACATGTGTTAGTGATATGACAGAGTATTAGTCATTTTTGCTATTAGTAGTAGATTCCTTTTGATGTACAAGTACTTGTGTACTCGATTCTGGTTGAAAGGTATGAAGCTCATTGTGTATCAATATGTTTCCTAATATTTGGTGTGTCAACAGATTAAGGCAGAACATCGATGACCTGGAGGATTTCTTCATAGTTTATCGATTCCTGAGTGGAAATGGGAGTTATCATGATGAAATTTGTGAACCATTTGCCGGTATCCTTGAGGAATGGTGATGCTATCTGGGTTGTGGTGGATCGAATCACCAAGGAAGCGCATTTCTTTCCATATGACCGAGATTTCACTTTTGACTGTAGTGATTAATTGCACATTCAGTAGATCATGTATTTTCTTGGCATGTCAGTAAGTATTGCACGAAATAAATATCTTAGATCTAATTCCAGATTCTAGGGGGAGTTTTACATGTGATAAGGGTACTACTCTTGGCTTGAGTACTGCTTATCATCCAGAGACTGATGGTCAGTCAGAGCGCACTATCTGTACTCTTGAGGATATGTTGCGAGCTTGTGCTATGGATTTTGGTCCAGCATGGAAAGATCAATTGCCACTGATTGAATTTGCATACAAAAACAGCTATCACCGCAGCATTGGTATGACACCATTTGGGAAGTTGTACAGAAGACATGTCGTATTCCGTTGTTATGAAAAGAAGCTGGGAAAACGACAAGTAGAAGGACAAGAGTTAGTGCAACATAATGTTGATATAATTGATTTATAGAAAATATATCTCTAAGATTTATTGATCCAATTGGGATGTTGGACAATAAATGAGATATAGTACAACCTAGGATTGCTGGTATATTTGTCTAGTATCCACAATTTGTTTCATGTATCACTGTTGTGATGGCATGTGACAGATGAGTCTTACATCTTGTAACCACTTGAGATACAACTGGATACAAATTTGACGTATTTGGAGAGACCATGGTGTTTTTCTTAATCATGAGAAAAAGTGTTATGGAATAAGATTCTCCTTTTGTGGTTCAATGTCAGTGCTGAAAAATTGAGGAAACCACTTGAAAACTGGAAAGTCGAATGACTTAAGAGCATCCTGAATTGGTTAATGGGAACCAAAATTTATTGATGGATTTCAAGTGTTCCATCTTGTAAAATTATATGAGATAATAAGAACCGTTGTTCTAATTCAAGTTCATTTGGTAATTATGATCTGATTTCGAGGATGAAATGTGACGCCCGGGGCTGAAGAGGCAGGGAGTGATCGTCGGTGCCAAGAGGTTGCATGGACAATGAGCGGCTCCTGGTAGGCTTCTAGGCGGAGGGAGACATGAATGAACCGATCCCGTGCCGGAATGAGAGGGATTCTGAGACTGTGTAGGTATGGGACTACATGGTTGAGGAGGGTTTAAAAGATTTCATATGTACTATTCGTACTAAGAAGGTGTATCTTCTTTTCGGGAGCTCATCATATAAGAACTCCAAAGTTAAGCGTGCTTGACTTGGGGCAATTTTAGAATGGGTGACGTCCTGGGAAGTTTTCCAGGGTGCGTGTGAGTGAGGACATAAGCACGCTGAAAAGACTCGTATGTGACGTCCGGGGCTGAAGAGGCAGGGAGTGATCGCCGGTGCCAATATGTACTATTCATATCAAGAAGGTGCATCTTTTTTTCGGGAGCTCATCACATAAGAACTCCAAAGTTAAGCGTGCTTGACTTGGGGCAATTATAGGATGGGTGACCCCCTGGGAAGTTTTCCAGGGTGCGTGTGAGTGAGGACATAATCACGCTGAAAAGACCCGTCTTGATACAGTGGAGCGTTAAAAATGGTATCAAAGCCGACCTCTCTTAGTACGGTATGGTTCGGGGACGAACCAAGCGGAAGCTGGTGGGCATGTGACGTCCGGGGCTGAAGAGGCAGGGAGTGATCGCCGGTGCCAAGAGGTTGCACGGACAATGAGCGGCTCCTGGTAGGCTTCTAGGCGGAGGGAGACATGAATGAACCGATCCCGTGCCGGAATGAGAGGGATTCTGAGACTGTGTAGGTATGGGACTACATGGTTGAGGAGAGTTTAAAAGATTTCATATGTACTATTCATATCAAGAAGGTGCATCTTCTTTTCGGGAGCTCATCACATAAGAACTCCAAAGTTAAGCATGCTTGACTTGGGGCAATTATAGGATGGGTGACCCCTTGGGAAGTTTTCCAGGGTGCGTGTGAGTGAGGACATAAGTACGCTGCAAAGACCCGTCTTGATACAGTGGAGCGTTACATGAAATCTCTTAAGTGGGGGAGAATGTAGTATCCCAGATTTATTTTACCAGATTAAATTGTCTAAAAATGGTAGAATTAATAAAACATGGTTAAGGGATTTTTATATGATTAACGGATCAAGGAATCGAACACTTAACATCCAAAAAGTGGTAAATGGGCTTATTTGGGCCTGGACAACTTCGGAAGATCCGAACTAGGTTCGGAAGCTAAGGTCCAAACTGATTGGAACAAGCTAAGCATGTTCAAAAGCAACGGGGGCGATCGGAACTTCCGAACGAGGATCGAAGCTTCCAATCTGAGGCGTCATGTACGTGGCATTAGAGCTTAAACACATAGCTGCATGCAAGAGATCGGAGCTTCCGATCTATGCAATTCCGAACATGGCATGAATGCAAGGATCGGAGCTTCCAATCTCCGTCTATAAATAGAGGGTCCGAACTTCATATTTTTACACCAATTTGATATCAATTCTCGAGTCTCTTAGGCTATCTTAGGAGTTTCTAGCCATATAGACTTGGTCCGGGGCTTGGCGAAGCGTCTCCAGGGTTGTAGCGGAGCTGTGCCCAAGTTATGGGGCAGTCATCATCAGCGGGATCACAACTGACGGAGGTATTCCTAAGTTCCCTATAAATAGTTAGTGAGTATGCTTTAGCTTAGTTAAGGCTTTTAGAGAAAGAATTTAATGCATGATTATTTTTCATTGTAGTGCGGACTATGGGCTTTGATCTAGAGCTGGTATAGCTTGCCTAATAAATAAGGTACGAAAGAACAGTTCGAGATATTCAAACAGAGTATACAAGTATTATGTGGTTGCATGTTCTATATGACTTTATTTGAATAACATGTCATGACAGTATGTTGCATACATGAACATCTTGATCATGTATCATTGAGATATCCTATAGTAGGGCACTCACCCTACGAGTAGTGGATGGTTGGATACATAAGCCTTGTGTCTGGTCACCGTTATGGTTGGACACTTATACTAGTATCAGGTCACCATTATCTACCGGGTATAGGAGCCACCTCCTGATGCGACGGCACATCGTGCTATATAACCTGGTCCCAGTTTAGGAGATTGTTTCTTGACCTATGAATCTTGGTACCCTGTACATTTGCATACATGCACATATAATCTTTGTATACTCATACTTTTGTATTGAGCGTGTTATGATCACGTCCAATTATTTTATGTTGTCTGGACACTCCATTCGATTGGGTAGTTGTAGGTAGTTCACTTGAAGATTTGGATTTTGGCTGGTGACCAAGGCAGGATTACGGGGTCAGCCACCAAGTTTTACCTTACTGGTATTATGTTATTTATTTAATTTGAGTTTCCGCAGTATATATCTGATTATGATTAACTATTGTTTAATTGCATGCATAAGTTTTTGATTAGTAAGTGATCACGGTGCGGGTCACTACATGTGCCTAGGATATGAGCAGTATCATCGGAGAATCAAACCACTGGTTACATCCACTCACTCCTAACAGGACGTAGACCAAATGTCCCTATTCATAATTACTCTTAGTGTCAAAACGTTCTAACAAGGGCTGAGGACCCTATAACACTAGCTTATCGCAAAGGAGATCCAAGCTCAATATGAAATGCACATGCTTCATAATATTATAAAACTGTAACATGCGTCATGTTAAATAATATGCAACACATAAGCATGCAAACCCGCTGGCAATCTCAATCAGTACTTACGTACCTTTCTAAGGCAGTTCATAGAAGCATCCATTTAGGTTTCATGCCTACCATGCAACACTAAAATTCATAATAACCATGCATCATCTAACATGCTCTAAAAGCGTTAATTAAACTATATCATACTCTCTATTTTCTATAAGGAGCTATAGCTATACCTTCGTCCGTTGTCAGCCCGCTAATGTCAAATGCCCCAGAACTTGGGCACAGCTCCGCTACGACCTTTGGACACCTCGCCAAGGATCTGCCTCTTGGTTACTATTATGGACACTGTCCGTTATATAAAAATATACTAATACCTTCTCCAACTCTTTATAAAAGAGCCCCAAAGCCCTTAAAATTGAGCCATTATGGGATAGGAGAGGATTCTAAACGGTTTTCAAATTAGCCCTGACGCCCCTTTTTATAGGCAATGTCCGGATCGTCCAATCCCTAGTTCGGATGGTCCAATCCTGCATGGGAACCACATCGCATGCATGAGAGTTCGAACGGTCCGATCCCTCTTCTGATCGTCCAATCTCTAGCATCCAAAACACTTGTACAATTCCTCTTGACACTTGTCCTGTGCACTTCGGATGGTCCGATCCTACCCTTCGGATTTTCCGATCTGGCCGTGTGATGTCAGCCATGACATCATCCCCTTCATGAAATTTGTACACCTATCTTAGTGAGTTTGAACCGTCCGATCTCGTGATCGGAACGTCCGATCTCTCCCAGATTTTGAAATAAAATTGTAATGCCCCAAATTTATCTTAATTGAGTTTATTTGAGATAATCCGAGATTATAGAATTCGAGGGTTGATTTGATTTTTATCAGAGTACATTTTGCAATTTTCAAAATTTTTAGGGACTAAAACATAAATATGGACTTTGTTAGATATTTATAGTTGCCTTGACTTTTTTCCTTTACTTCATCTCCTCCCCATCACCTCCTCCTCCATTGAATACGCCTCACCCTCTTTTTAAGATTTCAGATTTCAGTTTCTGCTCAATCCGTCCGTTAGAAATTAAATCTGAAGGCAGATTAGCGATCAAGACTGCGAGAGCTTTGTTCTATCGTAAGTATTTCTCCGATCAGTTATACTTTATATTTTGGAGGTTGTTAGAATCGAATGAGTTTTGAGTATGATGTTCTTGAACTAGCTCTTATCGTTTATTCTCAGTTGGATCGAAATTAGAACGTCATTCGTAATTTTTATGAATTTTCTTATGATTTTTGAAAAAGGGGATTTGAGATTTGGTTGATTGGAATTGTTTGGATGATATTGAAGTTGTTGTGAGTAGATTGAGTTATTGTACTGCTGTCTGCGTTTTCAGTTGATCGTTTCATAGCCATTATGCCGCCGGTATGAGTTTTGGGGATTATCAATCTATTGTATTGTTGTATCGTATTCGAATTGAGTTGTTGAATGATATTGATTTGTTTACATCTCTGTACATATTGGTTGGAAGGCTGATATCTTGGATTTACAGAGTTTGAATCTCGAGAGATTGAAGACGGTATAGTATTGTACTTCTTGACTATTTGACTTGAATTCGAATAGATTTTGAATCGAATTATCTTTTGATTGTTAAGGATTGGAACTTTCAATCAAAGAGAGGTATAAGATGACATTGGATGGAATAAGACAATTAACTCGAATCCGGATTGATTCGAGTGTCTTGGAGAAATCACATACTTGCATGTCTAATTGAATTAATTGGATTATATGATTGAATGTTTTAGTTTTCATATGCATTCATATTGAGCTGAACTTTTTGTTTCATTTGAATTAGATGGCTGGGGATTATAGTCGAGTGACACTGATAAGCGATTTACTACAGTGCCCGGTCAACTCTCTATTGAATGCCTCAAAGTCTGGAGGATTGATGTATACATCATCCACCTCAAAAGGGAAAGTCGGTGTGATTGTTGTGATATTTCATCCTCGGGATCCCAACCAGAGAATCGTTGAACCGATTTATCCTTCGATTATCCGGATTGATTATCTAGACTTTTGAAGTCATGCATTCATTTACTCTCATTTGAATACCTGAAAGTTGATTTATTTCATTTTGAGATGCTTATTTGTTGTAGCATGCTTGTCTCTTTTACTAGGAATATTATTCTCACCAAATTTATCTGGATGTTGTCTTGTCTTTGTATGTGTGCTTGGCAACAGGTGGGGCAGGACCGAGTCAAAGATCGCTTGGTTAGGTGGTTGAGTTGATAGAAGTGAGATCTGGGTGTTTTAGAAGTCTAATATGTAATCGAACTTAGATTGTATTTGAACTCATTATGTATTGTCTTGAATAAACTAGACTGCAGCATGTTCTACTAGTTTTGAGTTTGTATAACTTTAGATCTACCTGGTATTGTATTATGCTGTTGAGTTGTTATGATTTTGGAGTTTGAGCTAGAGAACATTTCTGAGTTTTTCTTCAAAAGTGTGTCCGCTCGATCGGTAAGAAACCGCTCGATCGGTAGTTTCTTACCGATCGAGCGAGGATTTCTTAACAGGCGAGGCAGAACTTTTCTCGCTCAATCGGTGGCTTTCTACCGATCGAGCGAGGGGTCCTGGAAATGTTGGGCAGGGTTTTGCTTGCTCGATCTGTAAGAAGATACTGATCGAGCGAGGCATTGTTGACATTTAAAATAAATTTTTTTTTATGTTGCTTATTTCCTTGGCTCTTGTAAGCTTTCGATAGAATTTATTTTTGTTAGATGATTAGAATCGAGGTCCTCACATTAAGTGGTATCAGAGCGATAAGTTTTTGGACTGAATTAGAGTGAGCGTGGTAGATTTAGTCTGCTTGAACTGATTTTCGCATGTGTTTGAGTTATTTAATTGATTTATTAATTACCATGCAAGAATGTTTTATTAATTGAGAATTAATCTAATTACATGATTTGTGATTTAAATTATAAAGCATGATTATTTGAGATATCAATTGCTTGGATTCCTGGATCGAATTCGAATCTTCTCGAATTTGTTGAATTATTCTAGAAAGAGGTTTTGGGTACCAAATGGAATTTATGGAATTGGATTATCTGTGTCCTAACCCTTGATTATCAGATTATGGCCCCTCGAAGAGTGTTGAATAGGAACTCACCGCCAGTTGTTCCTCCAAATGAGAATCAGCATGCAGTTACTCCTCCGAATGAACAGGGTATTACAGTGACAGATTAGATGGATGCCACAGCTACGCCTATGGAAACCTTACTGAATAAGTTTCAATCTTTCCGACCCCCGATTCTGAAGGGTACGGAAAATCCAGTTGACTGCGAGAGTTGGTTGGACGACATAGATCAACTTTTTGATTCTCTTGACTATTCTGACTACCGCAGAACCAGGTTGGTTATTCATCAACTACGGGGTGTTGCTAAGAACTGGTTGATCTTGACAAAGAGAGCCATTGAAAATCAAGGTACATCTATTAACTGGAATCTTTTCAAATCTGAGTTTTATAAGCGGTTCTTCCCAGTTTCGTACCGAAAGGATAAGGGTGTCGAGTTCGCTAATTTGAAATAAGGAAACTTGAATATCTAGGATTATGTTGCCAAGTTTGACAACTTAATGAGGTTCAAACCTCACATTGCCGACAACGAAGAAGCTAAAGCCGATCAGTTCATCAACGGCTTGAATCCTGATATCTTTACTCTTGTGAATACTAGGAGGCCAAATAATTTTGCGGATGCAATGAATCAGGCCAAGGGTGCTGAGGCAGGACTGATGAGGCAGAGAGGCAATTAGTTTGCACCTATGAAACAGCAGAAATAATTTCAGGCACAACCGTCTCATTATCAAAACCAACCTCAGAGATCAGAGGGTGGTAGTAGTAGAGGCAATAGTAAGGACTACTTTCGTCCCAAGGGAAAACAGTTTCAGAATTCTGGGAGCAGTTCTTCGAGTTCAGTTGGCTCGAAGCAGTATAGCTCAGGACAGAGTTCCGGATTCTTGGGAGCGGCTTATAACAAGTGTGGAGGTCGCCACTCCAGTGATCAGTGTAGAGGTGTGTATGGGAATTGTTATATCTGTCAACAGTCTGGACACTATGCGAGATTTTGTACTCAGCTTGTTCCTGAGAGGTCACAAGGTGGAAGTTCATCGAAACAGTCAGCTAAGCCCGATAGGCAGGAATCTGCTGTACATTCCTTTCAGCCACAACAGCAGAGTTGATAGGGAGGTGGACAGAACGTGAATCAGCCTCCTAGACAACAGGCTAGAGTTTTTTCTTTGAATGAGGATCAGGCTCAGACAGCACCTGATGACGTTATAGCAGGTAACTCTTTGATATTTGGTTATCTTGCTCATGTTTTGATTGATACGGGTGCATCTCTCTTTTATTTCTGAGAAATTTGTTTTGATGCATGCCTTTCCTTGCGAGCCTTTGCCTGCTGTAGTTTCTGTTACTTCAATTTTGGGTGGAGGAATTGTTTCTATGAGGTTAGTCAGGAACTGTGAACTAATTTTTGATGGGAATGTGATTGAATTTGATTGTATTGTACTTGGGTTATCCGATTTCGAGTGCATTGTTGGTATAGATGTTTTGACCAAGTACAGGGCTATAGTCGATTGTGTCCAGAAGGTAGTCAGATTCAGACCGGAGATGGCCGAGGAGTGAAAATTCTTTGGTAAGGGTTCTCGATCCAAAATTTCTTTGATATCTGTATTGTCTATGACTTGATTGTTACAGAGACTAGCAGAGGGATTTCTGATTTATGCAATGGATGTTTTGAAGTCTAGCCCTGGGTTAACTGACATACCAGTGGTTACAGAGTTTCCTGACGTATTTCCGGATGAGATTCCTGGATTACCGCCGATTCGTGAGGTAGAATTCAGTATAGAACTGTTTTCAGGTACTCAGTTGATTTTCAAGGTTCCCTATCAAATGTCTCCAATCAAATTGAAGGAATTGAAGGAGCAGTTGGAGGATTTGATTGCCAAGGGATACATCCGACCTAGTGTATTACCTTGGGGTGCTCCGGTGCTTTTTGTTCTAAAGAAAGATAGTTCTATGAGACTCTGCATCGGCTACCGCCAACTGAGTCAAGCAACGGTAAAGAACAGGTATCCTTTACCCCGATAGATGACCTCTTTGATCAACTGCAGGGGTTTTGTGTTTATTCGAAGATTGATTTGAGGTCCGGATATCATCAGTTGAGGGTTCGTGATGAAGACGTTCCTAAGAATGTGTTTAGAACGAGGTATGACCACTTTGAGTTCATTGTCATGCCGTTCGGTTTGACTAATGCTCCAGAAGTCTTTATGGGTTTGATGAACCGTATGTTTCAGCGTTATTTGGATGAGTTTGTTATTATTTTCATTGATGATATCCTTATCTATGCGAAGAGCCGTACTGACCATGCAGAGCATTTGAGGACCGTCTTACAGGTTTTGAGGACTGAGCAATTGTATTCCAAGTTGTCAAAGTGCGAGTTCTGGTTGGACCGAGTCATCTTTCTCGGTCACATTATCTCTCGAGATGGGATTTCTGTTGATCCCAGCAAGATCAAAGCGGTTATGAACTGGCGTAGACCGACTTCTGTGCCTGAGATCCGAAGTTTCATGGGTTTAGCAGGTTACTATCGCAGATTCATCCAGGGTTTCTCTTCTATTGCAAAGCCGATTACCCAGATGACTCAGAAGAATGCACCTTTTGTTTGGACTGAAGAGTGTGAGGCTATTTTTATTGAGCTGAATAAGAGATTGTGTAGTGACCCTGCATGGAATCACCTACTAACTGGCAACTAATAGCATGCATTAAACTTAATACAGAAAAATACTTAACAGAGTAAAAACGTGCGGAAACATAATCCATAAATTACATATCAGCTTAGTAACATAATCCAGGCTTAAATCTGTAGTGATACAACCAAATCGAAACCTTAAACAGTAAACATTATACAGCTATATCAAATCCTGCTGTATAATAAAATCCTCAAGGCTCCTGCTCTCTAGTCCTGCCTTGAACTACCAGCTCCGTCCATCCTGCGACCTGCCCAATGGAATAGGGTGTCCAAGATAATAACTAGGACGTGAGCGCTAACGCCCAGTACATAGACATGAGTAAACATATGTATATCATGCATGCAACATGATGACTGGTACAGGGTCATCTGAAAAGTCATGCTCAGAACCGGCGCCACATTAGTACTGCCACCGCACGGATCAACCTCTGGGTGCAACCACACTCGTCTAGTACACCAGAGTAGACAGACATAAATGCCCCCGCCGTCGCGGTACTCTCAGTGACAGACTATCGAGTATAGAGCTTAGCGGCTCTATAGTCAGATATAACAAGGTATAGGCTCAACGTGTATATGCACATGACATATGAATATAGAAAACGGTAAATCATACATCATGCCATATAATAATGCCAAATAAATGCAATATATAAAC
Source organism: Henckelia pumila (assembly GCF_033568475.1). Taxonomy (NCBI): domain Eukaryota; kingdom Viridiplantae; phylum Streptophyta; class Magnoliopsida; order Lamiales; family Gesneriaceae; genus Henckelia; species Henckelia pumila. The sequence goes on from NC_133123.1 coordinate 177,282,784, forward strand.
ATGTATACTCGCTGGCAATCTCAGTCAATATGTACGTACCTCTAGGCTAGTTCAAGTATAGTAAGATCCTAGGTTCCAAGCCTATATTCAAAAGTTCACCGTATCACTACATAAATTCTATAAGCCTTAACTAAGATAATAAGTACTCCCAAAACTTAAATAGATTCACGGACCATACCTTCGTCTGTAGTTAGCCCTTTGGAGTCACTAGTCCCGGATGACTATAACCACACCTTGGTTATTTCAGAACCTCTATTATAACCGATAGGGCCCTCAAGTATATATCTCACACTATATAACTGAAGAAAGAAACTTGGGAATTCGTATTTCAAAATGAAATCGAACGAGCCCTATTTATAGGCAAAATTCCAGGCCAGGATCGGAACATCCGATTTCAGGATCGGAGCTTCCGATCCAGCTCACTGCGTGCATGTGTGAAACGTCGGGATCGGAACTTCCGATCGGGTGATCGGAGCTTCCGATCTGCTCTACGTTCAACACTTGTCAAAACTCATGGCTGAGTCATTGAACATTGCTGGCAGCTGGAGATCGGAACTTCCGTTCCAGGATCAGAGCTTCCGATCTTGGTGCTTCCGCTGAGCTTCCGAAGTGGCTGGGATCGGAACTTCCGATCTGGGTTCGGAGCTTCCGATCCGGCCCAAAGTAAAAAGCCCATATTCCTTTCCGAAGTCCAATAACACTCCAAAATTACTAACCCTTAATCATGTTTAAAATATTATTATCTTAAAATGAAATCTGGGTTACTACAGTTTGACCAGTGCTCCGATTCTTTCTATTCCTTCACGTACTGGAAGTTTTACCATTTATTGCGATGCTTCTCTTCTAGGTCTTGGATGTGTTCTTATGTAGAGGAAACATGTGATAACATATGCATCGAGGCAGCTGAAGCCGCACGAGACTCGATATCCGATTCATGATCTTGAGCTCGCTGCTATTGTGTTTGCGTTAAAGATTTGGCGTCAGTATCTTTATGGTGAGTCCTTTTAGATCTTTTCTGACCATAAGATCCTGAAATATTTGTTTTCACAGTCCAAACTGAATATGAGACAGAGGAGATGACTAGATTTGTTGAAGGACTTCTACTGCAAAATCAAGTATTATCTGGGAAAGTCGAATGCTGCTGTTGATGCTGATGCTTTGAGCCGAAGAATTTGTTCTTTATCTCTTTCTACTATCGGTGTTTCTCAGTTGATCGAGGATTGTTGCACTTATGGTTTGGAATTTGAATCAGATAGGAGGTCTATAAGAGTTTGTTCTATCCAAGCCGAGCCAGAATTATTTGTTTTGATCAAAGAAGCACAAAAATCCAATGAGAGTATCCAGAATTCGTTAGAAAAAGTCAGATCGGGACATCAGTCTGAGTTTCAGGTCAGGGATGATATCTTGTTTGTGAATAATCTCAGTGTTGTGCCTGATATTTCTGAGTTGAGACAACGTATTCTACGAGAGGCACATTTTAGTCGATTCAGTGTTCATCCTGGTGGCCGGAAGATGTATAACGATCTGAGGAGTCAGTTCTGGTGGAAGAAGATGAAGAGCAACATTTCGAGGTTTGTATCCCGATGTTTGAACTGTCAGCAGGTGAAAGCAGAGAGGAAGCGACCAGGTGGTCTATTGCAAAGTTTATCCGTTCCAGAGTGGAAGTGGGATCACATCTCAATGGATTTCGTCACAAAGCTACCGCGATCAGTCCGTGGATGTGATGCTATCTGGGTAGTGATTGACCGACTGACGAAATCTGCCTTTTTTATTCCATACAGAATGACTTATCGTCATGATCAGATGGCTAAGTTGTATGTTAGCAACGTTGTTAGATTGCACGGTGTGCCGAGGTCGATTGTTTCTGACCGAGATCCTCGGTTTACTTCTCACTTTTGGCATAGTTTACAGGAGGCTCTTGGTATTCGTTTGCACTTGAGTGCAGCGTATGATCATCAGACCGACGGTCAGTCAAAGCGGATGATTCAGACTCTGGAGGATATGATCCGAGCAGTGGTGCTTGATTTTGACACCAGTTGGCAGGATTCTTTGCCTTTGGTCTAGTTTTCGTACAACAACAGCTTTCAGACGAGTATTGGCATGGAACCTTTCGAAGCGTTGTACGGAAGGAAGTGCAGATCTCCTTTGTACTAAGATGATATTTCTAAGTTGCCTGACTTGGGACCAGATATGATTCGTGACATGTTTGAGCTGGTAAAGGTTATTCGATTGAGAATGAATATGGCACAGGACAGACAGGCGAAGTATGCGAATATCAGACGCAGACTTCTGGATTTTGTTCAGGGAGACCGATTTTTTCATAAGATTTCTCCTTTCAGAGGCACTGTTCGATTCGGGAAGCGAGAGAAGTTGTCTCCAAGGTTCATTGGACCGTATGAGATTCTGGAGAAGATAGGCGATCTTGCCTACAGATTAGCTATTCCTCCTTATTTATCTCGTATTCACGACGTCTTTCACGTCTCGATGTTGCGGAAGTATCATCCCGATCCTTCTCATATTATTCAGCCTGATGAGGCCGATCTTGATGAGTCGCTGAGCTACTTCGAGCATCCTATTCAGATTCTTGATCAGAAGGAGAAACAACTCAGAACCAAGTCGATTTCATTGGTGAATATTCAGTGGAGTCGTCACGGAGTCGAGGAAGCGAATTGGGAGACATAATCTGATATGAGATAGAGATTTCCAGACTTATTTATCTGACGTAGTCCTTATTCAGTTTCATAATTCTTTATTCTCTATCTTATGTGTCGTTTTATCTGATTTCGAGGACGAAATCTATTCTTAGACTTAGAGGGGGAGAATTGTAACGCCCCAAATTTATCTTAATTGAGTTTATTTGAGGTAATCAGAGATTATAGAATTCGGTCGATTTGATTTTGATCAGGGTTTATTTTGCAATTTTCGGAATTTTCAGAGACTAAAACGCAAATATTGACATTGTTAGATATTTATAGTTGCCTTGAATTTTCTCCTTCACTTCATCTCCTTCCCATCGCTTCCTCCTCCATTGAAGACGCCTCACCCTCTTTTTAAGCTTTTAAATTTTGATTTCTGCTTGATCCGTCCGTTAGAAATTAAATCTGATGGCAGATTAGCGATCACGGCTGCGAGAGCTTTGTTCTATCGTAAGTATTTCTCCAATCAGTTATACTTTATTTTCCTAAGGTTGTTAGAATCGAATGAGTTTCGAGTATGATGTTCTTGAACTAGCTCTTATCGTTTATTCTCAGTCGGATAGAAATTAGAACGTCGTTCGAAATTGTTATGAATTTTCTTATGATTTTCGAAAAATGGGATTTGAGATTTGGTTGATTTGAATTGTTTGGATGATATTGAAGTTTTTGTGAGTTGATTGAGTTATTGTACTGCTGTCTGCGTTTTCAGTTGATCTTTTTATAGCCGTTATGCCACCGGTTTGAGTTTTGGGGATTATCGATCGATCGTATTGTTTTATCGTATTCGAATTGAGTTGTTGAATGATATTGATTCGTTTACATCTCCGTACATATTGGTTGGAAGGCTAATATATTGGATTTACAGAGCTTGAATCTCGAGAGATTGAAGACGGTATAGTATTTTACTTCTTGACTATTTGATTTGAATTCGAATAACTTTTGAATCGAATTATCTGTTGATTGTTCACGATTGGAACTTTCAATCAAAGAGAGGTATAAGATGACATTGGATGGAATAAGACGATTAACTCGAATCCGGATTGATTCGAGTGTCCTGGAGAAATCACATACTTGCATGTCTAATTGAATTAATTGGATTATATGATTGAATGTTTTAGTTTTCATATGCATTCATATTGAGCCGAATGTTTCGTTTAATTTGAATTAGACGGTCTGGGGATTATAGTCGAGTGACACTAGTAGGCGATTTACTACAGTGGCCTATCAACTCTCTATTGAATACCTCAGAGTCTGGAGGATTGATGTATAAATCGTCCACCTCGAAAGGGGAAGTCAATATGATTGTTGTGATATTTCATCCTCGGGATCCCAACCAAAGAATCATGGAACCGATTTATCCTTTGATTATCCCGATTGATAATCTAGACTTTTGAAGTCATGCAATCATTTACTCTCATTTGAATATCTGAAATTTGATGTATTTCATTTTGAGATGCTTATTTGTTATAGCATGTTTGTCTCTTTTACTGGAAATATTATTCTCACTGGATTTATCCGGCTGTTGTCTTGTCTTTGTATGTGTGCTTGGCAACAGATGGGGCAGGACCGAGTCAGAGATCACATGACAAGGTGGTTGAGTTGATAGAAGTCAGGAATTGGTGTTTTAGAAGTCTAATATGTAATAGAACTTAAATTGTATTTGAACTCGTTATGTATTGTATTGAATAAACTAGACTGCAACATGTTCTACTAGTTTTGAGTTTGTATAACTTTTGATCTACCTGGTATTGTATTATGCTATTGAGTTGTTATGATTTTGGAGTTTGAGCTTGAGAACATTTCTGATTTTTGCTTCAAAACTGTGTCCGATTGATCGGTAGTTTCTTACCGATCGAGCGAGGAGTCCTTAACAGGAGAGGCAGAACTTTTCTCGCTCAATCAGTAACTTTCTACCGATCGAGTGAGGGGTCCTGGAAATGATGGACAAGGTTTTGCTCGCTCGATCCGTAAGAAGTTACCGATCGAGCGAGGCACTGTTCACATTTAAAATAAATTTTTTTATGTTTCTTATTTCCTTGGCTCTTGTAAGCTTTCGATAGAATTTATTCTTGTTAGATGATTAGAATCGAGGTCCTCACAAAAATCATGCTTTCTAACTCCCTTGGTTCGGATGGTCCGATCTTGGGTTCGGAGCATCCAATCCTACCTAACCCTTGGACCCCTTCCGGACTATTTTGGATGTTTTGGATCCGATTTCTTGGTCCGTTTGATCATATAAATATCCCTTAATCATGTTTCATTTAATCTAAACATTTTTAACCAATTAATCTTGTAAAATGGAACCGGGATACTACATTCTCCCCCACTTAAGAGATTTCATCCTCGAAATTAGATCTTAAATACTGAATAAATTGAATAAGAACAACATGTTCTTATTATCTCATATCATTTTACAAAATACAACCCGTTTTCATTTGATTCATCAAACACCATGGTCTTTCCACAAACGTCAAATTTGTATCCAGCTGTACCTCAGATGGTTGCAAGATGTAAAACTCATCTGCCACATGCCATCATCACAATGATACATGAATCACTTCATGGATACTAGATCAATATAGCAGCAATGCTAGTCTGTACTATATCTCGTTCATTGCCCAATATCCCATGTGGACCTATAAATCTTAGTTATATCAACATTATGTTTCACTAACTCTGGTCATTTTACTTATTATTTCCTCATCTTCTTCCTAGAACATATGTGTACCACATCTTTTCCTGTGCAACTCCTCTAATGGTATCATACCAATACATCAATGATAACTATTTGTTGTAAAACGCGGCTCTCAGATCAATCACGATTGATACCCGGTGCAGCGAAAGTTTAAAAATTTTATCATGGAACAATTCCATGGTGTGGGTATCAACCGTTTAACGATTAAATTATTGTGTGTGTAAAATTTAAATAACAATTAAATAAATTTTACCTCAAATCTCGCAACGAGATTAATGGACACCAACAGAACAATTCTGCTCTTGTTGTCTCTCCCTGGAACCGATGAACGCCTTCAATCAGGTCCACGAACAGAGGTTTAATCCCTCTGATAGATTGCACTAGAAAATCTATCAGAAGTTTTCTGCGAAGAGAATACACGAATTTGATTCGTTATTCCTTACTGCGATTCAAAATCACAGACCGGAATTTTCTCGGGCAGAGGGAGGGAGAGGCGGCCGAAAACGTTTTTGAGAGGGGCTAGGGTTTCGAAAATCCTGTCTCAAAAATTATGACCTGTTGTGTGTAATTTCTGTACTGAAATAACTTATTTATAATGCAGGCCACTAACACCTTAGGGCCCATTAGTCATAAGCTGGGGCCCGACAAGCAAAGCCCGCTCGTTCAGAAATTAATATAAAATTCATCGTGACTCCGATTGATGAACTGATTTCACCAATGTGCACAGAAACCATTTCTGCACATTTTAAAGTCAAAATAAATTTTCCTGAATCCGAATTCAGTGGTTTCCAAAAATGTCCATCCCTATGTCATTTTAGGAAATCCTACTCCCTTACTCTTATTTAAGAAGTCCAACTCCTTAGTTCATTAAATTTAACTCTTTAAATTTAACTATCTCAACGGGGATTAAAACTCCATTACACTGTGTGACCCTCAATGGTTCAGGGATACAGCTAGCCGTGGGCTCACAACTCCTTGTGACTCGGAACAACACTTTCCGACTTACCCAACGAATCATGGTAAAGCGCCTAGCAACATCGCCCCATGACTCCCTAGGTATCACTGATAGTGCCTACAAGAACCAGTAGATTTTGGTTAGCGTACAGTACGGTCCCTTCATCCAAATATCCCGATCGAATCAACAACCATTGGTATATCGAGAGTCGCTCAAGATTCGATAACTATGCAATACATCTTGAAGATCAAATTAGTGACATCGCATGTGCTACTAAGAAACCATTTCTTAAATCACATCAAGTACTCTGGCCAGAGATTTGTCACACTAATATCTCCTCAGATCGCATAGGATATCCACACTCGCAAGTATGTGGTGAATCCTTGACAACAATGCATTGACTCCTATATGTGTCGTAACTGTACCCAATCTCGACACCTGATGACCCCCATAGAGTCGGTAAACGAGTCAAAGCACAGCACTAGCATATAGAGTCTCCATGATGTTTCAAGTCGTAAGGACTAATGGTGTACAACCAAAACCGCGGACTTTATCCACTCGATAAGTGATAACCACTTGGAAAGTCCGGATAGGGTAGTTCGATTATTCATCCTATGAATATCCATTTGCATGCTTCGAACATCTCCATGTTCCCTACCAATGAAACGTGGTACTCCGCATCGCAAATGCTAGTCTCAAACTCGAGCGATCCTTATCCTTATTATCGGACGGCTCAATCGACTAGGAACGGTTTTAGAATATACAGTGACTATAAGATGTATTTCATGATAGACATCTCCATGTTCTACCACATCTTACATACACTATAGTATATTCAAGGTCTTTATCAAAACAACAATAGTATATCACAATATAACAATATGAAGTAATATAAAGTCATTGCCATAAAAGTGTAAATAATATTAAACAAAAGATTGTTTATACAAAGAGTCATCAAAGCCCATAGCCACACAGTTGACTCACTGGGCACCCACTCTTACAATCTCCCACTTGCCCTATAGCCAACTGGTCATACTACGTAGACCCATTGATTCGCGATGTTTGTCAAACAATGGTCCTGGCAAGGGCTTAGTAAGCGGATCAGCGATATTGTCTGCAGAGGCCACTCGTTCGACAATGATGTCTCCTCTTTCCACAATCTCCCGGATTATGTGGTATTTCCTCAGTACGTGTTTGGATCTTTGATGAGACCTTGGTTCCTTTGCTTGAGCAACGGCACCCGTGTTGTCGCAGTACACCGGGACTGGACCAACAAATTCAGGAATGACGCCCAACTCTTGGACGAAATTCCTCATCCAAACGGCCTCTTTAGCAGCAGCTGATGCTGCAATGTATTCAGCCTCAGTGGTGGAATCCGCTGTGGTGTCCTGCTTGGAACTCTTCCAAGAGACAGCACCGCCATTGAGCATGAACACAAATCCAGAGGTTGACTTCGAGTCATCCACATCACTTTGGAAGCTAGAGTCGGTATAGCCTTCCAATTTGAGTTCTCGTCCTCCATAAACCATGAACATATTCTTAGTCCTTCGCAAGTACTTAAGAATGTCCTTCACGGCTTTCCAATGCATTTGACCAGGATTAGACTGATATCTGCTCGTGACACTCAGAGCAAATGCTACATCCGGTCTGGTAGATATCATCCCATACATGATACTACCTATAGCTGACGCATATGGTACATGTGTCATATTCTCTATCTCTTCATCAGTCTTGGGACACATAGACTTGGATAGAGAAACTCCATGACACATGGGTAGATGTCCTCTTTTGGACCCATCCATTGAAAACCGTTTCAATATGGTATCGATGTAGGTTGATTGAGTGAGTCCTATCATTCTCTTAGACCTATCTCTATAGATCTGTATCCCAAGAATGTAGGATGCCTCTCCCAAATCCTTCATCGAAAATCTACCTGATAACCATATCTTTGTTGACTGCAACATCCCTACATCATTCCCAATGAGTAGGATGTCATCAACATAAAGTACTAAGAATGTCACCGCATCCTTAACTACTTTCTTGTACACGCAAGGTTCCTCCGGGTTCTTGATGAAACCAAAATCTTTTATTGTTTCATCAAATTTCTGGTTCCAACTTCTTGATGCTTGTTTTAGACCATAAATTGATCTCTGAAGCTTGCATACCTTATGCTCGCTTCCCATGGATGTGAACCCCTCAGGCTGCCTCATATAGATTTCTTCCTTAATGTCTCCATTAAGAAAAGCAGTCTTCACATCCATCTGCCATATCTCATAGTCATACCATGCAGCTATGGCAATTAGGATTCTTATGGACTTGAACATTGCAACTGGTGAAAAGGTTTCGTCATAGTCAACTCCTTGCCTTTGAGTATAACCTTTAGCCACCAATCGCGCCTTGTAGGTCAATACCTTACCATCAGGCCCAAGCTTTCTTTTGTAGATCCATTTACACCCTATCGGAACAATTCCATCGGGAGGATCTACTAAAGACCAAACTTGGTTTGTATGCATCGAATCCAATTCTGACTGCATAGCTTCAAGCCATAAATTCGAATCCGCATCAGAAATTGCTTCCTTGAAGTTTCTTGGATCACATCCAATGTCGGGTTCATCTTGATCCCCTTCAAGAAGAAGACCATATCGAACTGGAGGTCTAGAAGTCCTTTCGGATCTTCTAGGTGCAGGCGTGTCCAGCAATGGTTCCTGAGGTGTAGGATCGTTATTTTGTATTTTGGGTTCTTCTCGAACTTCTTCGAGTTCCATCATCTCGCCTTTCTTATCCAATAAGAACTCCTTCTCCAAGAAGGTGGCATTCCTAGAAACAAACACCTTTGTTTCAGCAGGATAATAGAAATAATATCCGATTGAATTCTTCGGATACCCTACAAAATAACATAAGCTGGATCGACTATCCAACTTATCTCCCACTGTCCGCTTCACGTAAGCAGGACATCCCCAAATCCTCAAGTACGAATACTTAGGAGCTTTGCCATTCCATAACTCGTATGGTGTTTTGTCCACTGCTTTAGTGTGGACGTTGTTCAACAACAATACCGCCGTTTCAAGCGCATAGCCCCAAAATGAAGGTGGAAGCTCAGTGAAGCTCATCATAGATCGAACCATGTCCAACAAAGTTCGATTACGACGCTCCGATACACCATTAAGCTGTGGTGTCATAGGAGGAGTCCACTGAGAGAGAATCCCATTCTCTTTCAGATAGTCCAAAAACTCGGTACTCAAGTATTCTCCACCTCGATCCGATCGAAGTGCTTTAATACTTTTACCTAGCTTGTTTTCTACTTCAGCCTTGAATTCTTTGAACTTTTCAAATGCTTCAGACTTATATTTCATTAAATATAAATACCCATACCTTGAATAATCATCAGTAAAGGTAATGAAGTAGGTGTGGCCATGTTGAGTCCCTACTCTAAATGGACCACAAACATCTGTATGGATCAAATCCAACAGATTCTGACTACGCTCAGGTTTCCCCTTAAAAGGAGATTTAGTCATTTTTCCTTTTAGGCAGGATTCACAAGTAGGTAGAGAGTTAATATCAGACATATCAAACATGCCCTCTCCCACTAGCTTGTTCATCCTCCTTGAGGAAATATGACCTAGTCTAGCGTGCCAAAGGTTTGCCGGGTTTTGACTATCGATTTTCCTTTTGTTTGTTGTCGCCGGTTTGTCAATACAATTCACTGGAACGTCTTTTAGTTTTAAATTGTATAGATCGTTTTCAAGTTGTCCATTTCCAATTAAACCTTCATTCTTGTAAATATTGCAAATCCCATTCACAAAATTACAAGAATAACCATCTCTATCAAGCATAGAAATAGAAATAATGTTTTTAATTAAATCTGGCACAAATAAAACATCTCTCAACAATAATTTAAAACCATTCTGCAAAATCAAACAAACATCTCCAATGGCCGTAGCTTCAACTCTGGAACCATTCCCGAGCCTCAGCTGGGTCTCACCCATTCTAAGCCTGCGACTTCTTGTCATCACCTGCAAATCATTGCAAATGTGAGATCCACATCCGGTATCCAATACCCAAGAAGTTGTATTAAGTGACATGTTTATTTCGATATAGAACATACCCTTTGCAGTTCCTAACTGCTCAAGATACTCCTTGCAGTTGCGCTTCCAATGACCCGGCTTCTTGCAGTAATGGCAAACATCCTTGGATTTTCCATTGTTTGAAGCCTTTGTCTTTTGCTTCTTCTCGGGTTCCACTTTCTTGGGTGGGGCAGAACGTTTCTTGCCCTTCATACTTGGTCCCTTCTTAGCAGAAGATGAGGAGCCCACCAAGAAAGCTGGCTTATCCTTCTTAAGTGTGGATTCATATGTAACGAGCATATTGACCATCTCTTCAAGGGTGGCCTCTATCTTGTTCATATTAAAATTTATCACGAATCCATCAAATGAAGAAGGAAGAGATAGAAGCAGCAAGTCCACATTGAGTTCATGCTCCAACACCAAATCAAGGGTCGCTAACTTCTGTATGAGCCAAATCACTCGTACCCCATGATCACGGACCGAAGTCCCTTCACGCATGCGGCACGTCATCAACTCCTTAATAGTAGAGAACCTTTCAGCCCTCGACTGAGCCCCAAAAAGTTCCTTGAGTTGCGCGTGAATGTCAGCAGCATTCACCGTGTCCTCAAATCGCCTCTGGAGTTCATCAGACATCGAGGCTTGCATATAGCATTTGGTCTTGATGTCATGGTCACACCATGCATCAAGTTTGGCCAATTCCTCCGGACTTATGTCAGCTGGTGCTTCCTTCGGAGGTGCTTTCTCTAACACGTAGAGCATTTTCTCCGAAGTTAAGACAATCTTCAACTTCCGGAACCATTCCGTATAGTTGGCGCCAGTCAGCTTGTTTTGTTCGAGGATCGAGAATAAAGGATTTCGCGAATTCATTGTATGAAATACTGAAAAGGAAAACAGACATATATCAATGATTGTTTAACAATTTACTAAGACATAAAATAGGCGAATTTAATTTTATGAATCTCACTCCCACTATTTTAACGATTTCACCACCCTCTAGTGAAAACGGGAAACTTTTTCCTTAGTGAGAACATGGAGTCCAATTGACAAACTTATGGTCCCGAATAATATCAGCCAACCATAATTCTCAAAAGGTAGAGCCCAATTGCTTCCAAAGCAACCCCCATGTGTTTACCTCATGTCCAATAAGGGCCCAATAATATGACGCCGTTTAAAGTGACATGTCAAGATGACCCATCAATATTAAGTTGTGATGGACGGTCGCCATGTGGATCCCCCAATAATATGAGCCGATCCCATGGGAGTTCCACCCAACTTACAACATTTGTCGATCCAATGTACAGCTTTCCGACGGACGGGCCCCCCCAATAATATGAGCCGGACCGTATCCGCGGGTAGCATCACATACATTGACCGTTGATGGAAGGTAGGAACATTTAAACAATATTTAAATTTCCTTTATTTATCTTGATATAAATTTTAAATCATATTTAAAATGAGGGATTTTATAAAAATATTTGTCTCATCATATTTAATTTATTGTATGCATTGCCGGATTCACGCAATTTATGTCTAAATATGCATACAATCATAATATCACATATTATATAGGATGATCGATTCCATTTCTAATTGACCCGTGGTTGCCAATCACGGGTCTTAGTCCAATCATAGGTAATATGCAGTATGCAAATGCAATCCTATTACATATGCTTCCAATTTACATTTCTTCAGTCTTCATTGTCTGCTGGGCCCACCATCTTCAAATCTTGATCTCCCACTAAATCTAATGTATTTACAATAAATAACAATGACAAGTAGGGGATACATTTTTAGGGGGTGGGAACGGGCTATAAACCAAGCCCACTTTTATTACATATGACATTCATATCGGGCCATAAACCAGGCCCATTAATAAAACCAACAATAATAAAGACAAAATGTAAATTCCTAACATACACCTACAAAATTGGTCATGGCAATCGATCATCCTTATCCAATAACATTTAATTCAAAATTAATTTATTGGATAACATGCTGTGGCAATTCAAATTTAAACAAGATAAAATCATATTTTATATATAAAATCTCATTTCACATATAAAATCATATTTTATCTCTATATCAAATAAAATCATATTTTATCTATAAAATCCAATTTTACAAATAAAATCATATTTTACTTAATATATCATAAGATCATATCTTATCATCAATTGTACCAAAATAATTGATTTCAAAATTCAATTTACGGATAAAATATTAAAATTTTCCAAAAATTCAAATTTATCCAAAATCAATTTTAAAATTTACGGACTCGAACAATTCGATCCGAAATCTCGTGAACCAATCAAAAACAATTTTTGACCGGACCAAAAATAAAATTTTAAATATTAAAATTAATAAAAATATAATTTTTCCCGCGGGCCGCCCGGGACACTCACGGGCCGGCCCGCAACCGGGGCGCGGGCCGGGGGCAGCCCGGCTGCCCCCTTAGGGCAGCGCCGAGCGCTGCCCTGCGCAGCGCCCGGCGCTGCGCTGGGCGGCGCCGAGCGCCGCCCCTGGGCAGCGCCGAGCGCTGCCCTACGCAGCGCCCAGCGCTGCGCTGGGCAGCGCACGGCGCTGCGCTGGGCAGCGCACGGCGCTGCCCTGGGCGGCGACGGTCGCCGCCTTGGGCGGCGCCGTGCGCCCCCTTTGGGCGGCGCCGTGCGCCGCCCGGGGCAGCAACAATTGCTGCCCCACCGGGCAGCGATCCAATCGCTGCCCGGGTTTTGCCCCGAAAAAATTTTTTTTTTTATTTAAAAATATTTATTTTATTTAAAAAACCGAGACTCAAAAATTTTGTACAATTGATTAATTTAATCGTTTGATCTGAGCAACCTGGCTCTGATACCACTGTTGGAAAACACGGCTCTCAGATCAATCACGATTGATACCCGGTGCAGCGGAAGTTTAAAAATTTTATCATGGAACAATTCCATGGTGTGGGTATCAACCGTTTAACGATTAAATTATTGTGTGTGTAAAATTTAAATAACAATTAAATAAATTTTACCTCAAATCTCGCAACGAGATTAATGGACACCAACAGAACAATTCTGCTCTTGTTGTCTCTCCCTGGAACCGATGAACGCCTTCAATCAGGTCCACGAACAGAGGTTTAATCCCTCTGATAGATTGCACTAGAAAATCTATCAGAAGTTTTCTGCGAAGAGAATACACGAATTTGATTCGTTATTCCTTACTGCGATTCAAAATCACAGACCGGAATTTTCTCGGGCAGAGGGAGGGAGAGGCGGCCGAAAACGTTTTTGAGAGGGGCTAGGGTTTCGAAAATCCTGTCTCAAAAATTATGACCTGTTGTGTGTAATTTCTGTACTGAAATAACTTATTTATAATGCAGGCCACTAACACCTTAGGGCCCATTAGTCATAAGCTGGGGCCCGACAAGCAAAGCCCGCTCGTTCAGAAATTAATATAAAATTCATCGTGACTCCGATTGATGAACTGATTTCACCAATGTGCACAGAAACCATTTCTGCACATTTTAAAGTCAAAATAAATTTTCCTGAATCCGAATTCAGTGGTTTCCAAAAATGTCCATCCCTATGTCATTTTAGGAAATCCTACTCCCTTACTCTTATTTATGAAGTCCAACTCCTTAGTTCATTAAATTTAACTCTTTAAATTTAACTATCTCAACGGGGATTAAAACTCCATTACACTGTGTGACCCTCAATGGTTCAGGGATACAGCTAGCCGTGGGCTCACAACTCCTTGTGACTCGGAACAACACTTTCCGACTTACCCAACGAATCATGGTAAAGCGCCTAGCAACATCGCCCCATGACTCCCTAGGTATCACTGATAGTGCCTACAAGAACCAGTAGATTTTGGTTAGCGTACAGTACGGTCCCTTCATCCAAATATCCCGATCGAATCAACAACCATTGGTATATCGAGAGTCGCTCAAGATTCGATAACTATGCAATACATCTTGAAGATCAAATTAGTGACATCGCATGTGCTACTAAGAAACCATTTCTTAATCACATCAAGTACTCTGGCCAGAGATTTGTCACACTAATATCTCCTCAGATCGCATAGGATATCCACACTCGCAAGTATGTGGTGAATCCTTGACAACAATGCATTGACTCCTATATGTGTCGTAACTGTACCCAATCTCGACACCTGATGACCCCCATAGAGTCGGTAAACGAGTCAAAGCACAGCACTAGCATATAGAGTCTCCATGATGTTTCAAGTCGTAAGGACTAATGGTGTACAACCAAAACCGCGGACTTTATCCACTCGATAAGTGATAACCACTTGGAAAGTCCGGATAGGGTAGTTCGATTATTCATCCTATGAATATCCATTTGCATGCTTCGAACATCTCCATGTTCCCTACCAATGAAACGTGGTACTCCGCATCGCAAATGCTAGTCTCAAACTCGAGCGATCCTTATCCTTATTATCGGACGGCTCAATCGACTAGGAACGGTTTTAGAATATACAGTGACTATAAGATGTATTTCATGATAGACATCTCCATGTTCTACCACATCTTACATACACTATAGTATATTCAAGGTCTTTATCAAAACAACAATAGTATATCACAATATAACAATATGAAGTAATATAAAGTCATTGCCATAAAAGTGTAAATAATATTAAACAAAAGATTGTTTATACAAAGAGTCATCAAAGCCCATAGCCACACAGTTGGCTCACTGGGCACCCACTCTTACACTATTGTTGTACGCGAATTCAATGATCTTACCAAAATGGACCATCATCCATAGTCAAGCTCGTACATATCCTCAAAAGTACAGATAGTACACTCCGACTGGTCATCAATTTCCAAATTATAGGTTGCATTCAGAATAGTCCTTACGACATTCAGAAAACTCCCCCATAATCTGGGAATAAACCTTGGATCGTTATTACTGACAATACTTACTGTGTAACACCCCGAAATTATCTTTATTGAGATTGATATTGATATTGATATTCTGAGATTATGAAATTTGAGGGTTGAATTGAAATTTGATCAGGGACTAAATTGCAATTTTTGAAAAGCTCATGCACCAAAGTGCAAAAAGTGGATTTTATATAACACTTGGCCTTACTTTTCTTGCTGAGTAGGCGTGTATCTTCTCCTTCCTTCTCCTTCAAGCCAATTCTTCTTCTTTTCCTCCATTTTCGCACGCTCCAAGATTCGATAATTCACGATCCGTTTGGCAGAATTCAGATTAAATCGTATATTTGCGATCACAACTGCGAGAGCTTCGTTCTACCGCAAGCTTTATTTCGATCCAACCTACTTCAATTTTTGGATGATGATAGATTATGATTTTTATTGGATATATACGTTCTTGAGCTACCCGTGATTGTATATCTAATCGGATCGGGAAAAGATTGACGTTTGAATTTGTTATGATTTCTGGAAGAATTTTCGAAATGGTCCAAATTTGAGATTCACTTTTTTGGCTTGCATGTGTTGAGATTTTGATGGATTGATGATGTGAAGAGTTTAATTGGATAGATATATTGTTGTTAATTTGTGGATTTCAGGTTGTCCTTTTATTAGCCGTTATGCCGCCGATTTGAGAATTTCTGAGTTTTGGAGGTTGATTGAATTAGAATTGTTTGAGTTGATATTGAGTCAAGTTTAACGATTTAATCTTGAGTTCTTTACGCAGTTGATGTACTGAAAACTTGCCCGAAATTGGCTGACTTGCCAGTGGTTAGTGAATTCGCTGATGTTTTCCCTGACGAGATTCCGGGATTGCCTCAGTTTCAAAAGGTAGATTTCAGCATAGAATTGATGCCAGGTACGCAACTGATATCGAAAGCACCCTACCGTATGGTACCAATTGAATTGAAAGAACTGAAAGACCAGCTTGAAGATCTGTTAGCCAAAGGATATATCAGACCGAGTGTTTCTCCTTGGGGAGCTCCGGTTTTGTTTGTCAGAAAGAAAGACGGATCGATGAGATTGTGTATTTACTACCGGCAATTGAACAAGACAACGGTAAAGAATCGATATGCTTTACCTCGTATAGATGATTTATTTGATCAATTGCAGGGTTTGTCTGTGAGACCTCGATTCTAATCATCTAATCTTGGGATAACCAATAATTAAACATATAAGATCCAAGATTAAAAGAAAAGGAATTTTTTTTTCGGATGAATAGTGCCGCGCGAGCGCACCCAAAATATGCTAGGTGCTGGTGAATAGTGCTGCGCTCGATCGCACGAACTCGTGGGATCGAGCACACCAATTTTTGCGAAGTTGCTGCCTCAACAATTTAAGGGTCGTGCTCGATCCGACGAACTCGTGCGATCGAGCACGCCCTTTTCTCAGAAAAACAACAGAAAACAGGGCAGGCTTGCTACCATTCAAATCTAATTCAAAACTTCAATCTAAAACATGCATCAACACATTCAACATGCATATTACAACACAAGATAGTTCTAAAGTTATACATCTAATCCAAATAATTGAACATTCTTTCAATCTAAGTTTACAACTCACGAAAATACAATCAAGTTCGAAAACAAAATCGACTCCTACAACAACAAGGCCTTACTCTATCAACTCGACCACCTATCCATGCAATCTCTGACTCGGTCCTGCCCCACCTGTTGCCAAACACACATACAAAGACAAGACAACAGCCGGATAATCCAGTGAGAATACAATTCCTTGTAAAAGAGACAAAACATGCATATCAAATAATATATCGTGCGCGATATATATGAAAGAGTGGGTGCCCGGTGAGCCAACTTGTGGCTAAGGGATTTTATGACTCTATGTATAAACAATCTTTTGTTTAATATAATTTACACTTTTATAATGGCATTTACTTTATCTTTTATCATATTATTATGTTGTGACATACTATAAGATGTTTAGATAAAGACCTTGAATATACTATAGTGTATGTAAGATGTGGTGGCACATGGGGATGGCTATCATGAAACACATCTTATAGTCACTGTATATTCTAAACAGTTCCTAGTCGATTGAGCCGTCCGTTAATGAGGATAAGGATCGCTCAAGATTGAGACTAGCATTTGCGATGCCGAGTACCACGTTTCATTGGTATGGAACATAGAGATGTTCAAAGCATGCAAATGGATATTCATACGATGAATGATCGAACTACCCTATCCGGACTTTCCAAGTGGTTATCACTTATCGAGTGGATAAAGTCCGCGGTTTTGGTTGTACACCATTAGTCCTTACTACTTGAAACATCATTGAGACTCTATATGCTAGTACTGTACTTTGACTCGTTTACCGACTCTATTGGGGTCATCAGGTGTCGGGATTGGGTACAGTTACGACACATATAGGAGTCGATGCTTTGTTTTCAAGGATTCACCACATACTTGCTAGTGTAGATATCCTATGCAATCTGAGGAGATATTAGTGTGACGAATCTCTGGCCAGAGTACATGATGTCTTTTTAAGAAATGGTTTCTTAGTAGCCCATGCGATGTCACTATTTGATCTTCAAGATGTATTGCATAGTTATCGAATCTCGAACGACTCTCGATTTACCAATGGTTGTTGATTCGATCGGGATATATGGTTGAAGGGACCGTACTGTACGCTAACCAAAATCTATTGGTTCTTGCAGGCACTATCAGTGATACCTAGGGAATCATGGGGCGATGTTGCTAGGCGCTCTTACCATGATTCGATGGGCAAGTCGGAAATTGTTGTTCCGAGTCACAAGGAGTTGTGAGCCCACGGCTAACTGTATCCCTGAACCATTGAGGGTCACACAAGTAATGGATTTCTAATTCCCGTTGAGATAGTTAAATTTAAAGAGTTAAATTTAATGAATAAAGAAGTGGGACTTCTTATATCAGAGTAGAAGAGTAAGATTTCCTAAAATGACATAGGGATGGGCATTTTTGGAAATCACTGAATTCGGATTCAGAAAATTTATCTTGACTTTAAAAGATGTAGAAATGGTTTCTGTGCACATTGGTGAAATTGGCTTATCAATCTGAGTCACGATGAATTTTATATTAATTTCTGAACATGCGGGCTTTGCTTGTCAGGCTTGAACTTATTACTAATGGGCCCTAAGATGTTAGCAGCCCACATTATAAATAAGTTATTGCAGTACAGAAATTACACAACAGAAGTCACAAAATTTTCGAAAACCCTAGTTGTTCTCTCTAGGTGTGGCCGCCCCCTCTCCTCTCTCTGTTCGAAAATTCCAGCCTGTGAATTTCGAATTTGCAGTCTGGTTTAACGGATCAAATTCGTTAATTCTCTTCGTAGAAACTTCTGATAGATTTTCTAGTGCAATCTATCAGAGGGATTCGAATTCTGTTCGTGGACCTGATTGAAGAATTGTTCGTCCATCAGTTTCTGGGATATACAACAAGAGCAGAGTTATCTGTTGGTGTCCATAATCTCGTTTCGAGATTCAAGGTAAAAATTTAATTGTTATTTAATTTTTACACGCACAATTTAATCGTAAAGTTTTGATACCCATGATATGGAATCGTTCCATATAAAATTTTAAAACTTCCGCTGCACCGGGTATCAATTCTGATTGATCTGAACACCATTTTCCAACAGTGGTATCAGAGCCAGGTTGCTCAGATCAAACGATTAAATTAATCGATTGTACAAATTTTTTTGGCCTCGGGTTTTTGAAACAAAACATATTTTTAAAAATCAAAATTTATTTTTCTGACGGGCAAGAAAAAAAGGGGCAGCGATCGTCGCTGCCCAGCGCAGCGCCCAGGGCAGCGATGTGATCGCTGCCCTGCCCGCGCCCGGTCAGGGCACGGGCTGCCCGGGATTGTCCCGGGCAGGCCGAAAAAATTAAAAATTGATTTTTGAAAATTTTGAATTTTTGAAATTCTAGTGTTTGATCCGATCGAAAAATGTTTTTGATAAGATCACGAGGCATCGGATCGAATTGTTCGAGTCCGAAATTTTTAAAATTGATTTTTGGATAAATTTGAATTTTTGGAAAATTTAAATATTTTATCCCTTAAATTGAATTTTGAAAATTGATTATTTTGGTACAATTGATGATAAGATGTGATCTTATGGATGGATAAGATAAAATATGATTTTATCTTTTAAATTATGATGCCACAGCATGTTTATCCAATTATTTAAATTTTGAATTTAAAATTGGATAATGGGATGATCGATTACCATAACCAATTTTGTAGGTGTATGTTAGGAATTTACATTTGTCTTATTATTGTTGGTGTTTATTAATGGGCTTGGTTTATAGCCCAATATGATTGTCATATGTAATAAAAGTGGGCCTGGTTTATGGCCCGTTCCCACCCCTACAAATTTATCCCATATTTGTCATCGAAATTTATTGTAAATTTATTAGACTTAGTGGGAGACAAAGATTTGAAGAAATGGTGGGCCCAGCAGACAATGAAGACTGAAGAAATGTAAATTGGAAGCTCAATGTAATAGGATTGCATTGCATACTTGCATATCACCTAGGATTGGACTTAGACTCGTGATTGGCAACCACGGTTCGATTAGTAATGGAATCGATCATCCTAAAATATAATATATGATATTATCGTTATATGCATGTTTAGACTAAATTGTATGAATCCCGCAAGCATACAAATTTTAAATGATGAGACAAATTTTCAAAAATTAAAATCCCTCATTTTAAATATGATTTAAAATTGATATCAAGATAAATAAAGGAAATTTAAATATTGTTTCAATGTTCCTACCTTCCATCAACGATCAATGTATGAGATGCTACCCGCGGATACGGTCTGACTCATATTATTGGGGGGGCCCGTTCGTCGAAAAGCTGTACATTGGATCGACACATGTTGTAAGTTGGATGGAACTCCCATGGGATTGGCTCATATTATTGGGGATCCACATGGTGACCGTCCATCACAACTTGATATTGATGGGTCATCTTGACATGTCACAATAAACGACGTCATATTATTGGGCCCTTATTGGACATGAGGTAAAAACATGGAGGTTGCTTTGGAAGCAATTGGGCTCTACCTTTTGAAAATTATGGTTGGCTGATATTATTCGGGACTATAGTTTGTCAATTGGACTCCATGTTCCCACTAAAGAAAATGTTTCTCGTTTTCACTAGAGGGTAGTGAAATCGTTAAAATAGTGGGAGTGAGATTCATAAAATAAATTTCGCCTATTTTATGTCTTAGTAAATTAATTAAACAATCACTGATTATTGTCTGTTTCTTTTCAGTATTTCATTAAGATGAATTCGCGCAATCCACTATTCTCTATTCTCGAACAAAATAAACTGACTGGCGCAAACTATACGGAATGGTTTCGTAAGTTGAAGATTGTCTTGACCTCGGAGAAGATGCTCTACGTGTTAGAAAATCTCCTCCAAAGGAAGCACCAGCTGATATAAGTCCGGAAGAGTTGGCCAAACTTGATAAATGGTGGGACCATCATATCAAGTCCAAATGCTATATGCAAGCTTCGATGTCTGATGAACTCCAGAGGCGATTTGAGGATACCGTGAATGCTGCTGACATTCACGTACAATTCAAGGAACTTTTTGGGGCTCAATCGAG
Source organism: Henckelia pumila (assembly GCF_033568475.1). Lineage (NCBI taxonomy): Eukaryota > Viridiplantae > Streptophyta > Magnoliopsida > Lamiales > Gesneriaceae > Henckelia > Henckelia pumila. The sequence goes on from NC_133123.1 coordinate 177,303,754, forward strand.
AGCTGAAAGGTTCGCTACTGTAAAAGAGTTAATGACGTGTCGCATGCGTGAAGGGACTTCGGTCCGTGATCATGGGGTACGCGTGATTTGGCTCATTCAGAAGTTGGTAATGCTTGATTTGGTATTGGAGCATGAACTCAATGTGGACTTATTACTTCTCTCTCTTCCTTCATCGTTTGACGGTTTTGTGGTGAATTTCTATATGAATAAGATAGAGGCCTCCCTTGAAGAGATGGTCAATATGCTTGTAACTTATGAAGCCACTTTAAAGAAGAATAAACCGGTTCTCTTGGTGGGCTCCTCTTCTTCTGCTAAGAAGGGGCCAAGTACAAAGGGTAAGAAACGTTCTGCCCCATCCAAGAAAACCGGACCCGAGAAGAAGAACAAGACAAAGGCTTCAAACATGGAAAAGTCCAAGGATGTTTGCCATCACTGCAAGAAACCCGGTCATTGGAAACGTAACTGCAAGGAATATCTAGAGCAGTTGCGAACTGCGAAGGGTATGTTTTATATTGAAATAAATATTTCATTTAATACTACTTCTTGGGTATTGGATACCGGATGTGGATCTCACATTTGCAATGATTTGCAGGTGATGACAAGAAGTCGCAAGCTTAGAATGGGTGAGACCCAGCTGAGGCTCGGAAATGGTTCTAGAGTTGAAGCCAAAGCTGTGAGAGACGTTTATTTAATTTTGCAGAACGATTTTAAGTTACTTTTGAGAGATGTTTTATTTGTTCCAGACTTGATTAAAAACATTATTTCTGTTTCTATGCTTGATAGAGATGGTTTTTCTTGCAATTTTGTAAATGGGATTTGCAATATTTACAAGAATGAATGTTTGATTGGAAATGGACAACTTGAAAACGATCTATATAACTTAAAATTAAAAGACGTTCCAATAAATTATGTTGATAAACCGGTAACAACGAACAAAAGGAAAATCGATAGCCAAAACCCGGCAAACCATTGGCATGCTAGGCTAGGTCATATTTCCTCAAGGAGGATGAACAAGCTAGTGGGAGAGGGCATGTTTGATATGTCTGATATTAACTCTCTAGCTACTTGTGAGTCCTGCCTGAAAGGAAAAATGACTAAATCTCCTTTCAAAGGAAAACCTGAGCGTAGTCAAAATCTATTGGATTTGATCCATACGGATGTTTGCGGACCATTTAGTATTGGTAAAAAATTTGGTCACACCTACTTCATTACCTTTACTGATGATTATTCTAGGTATGGGTACTTATATTTCATGAAATATAAGTCTGAATCATTTGAAAAGTTCAAAGAATTCAAGGCTGAAGTAGAAAACAAACTAGGTAAGAGGATTAAAGCACTTCGATCAGATCGAGGTGGAGAATACATGAGTACCGAGTTTTTGAGCTATCTAAAAGAGAATGAGATTCTCTCTCAGTGGATTCCTCCTATGACACCTCAGCTTAATGGTGTTTCGGAGCGTCGTAATAGAACCTTGTTGGACATGGTTCGATCAATGATGAGCTTCACTGAGCTCCCACCATCATTTTGGGGCTACGCGCTTGAAACGGCGGTTTTGTTGTTGAACAACGTCCACACCAAAGCAGTGGATAAAAAACCATACGAGTTATGGAATGGCAAAACTCCTAAGTATTCGTACTTGAGGATTTGTGGATGTCCAGCTTACGTGAAGCAGACAGTGGGAGATAAGTTGGATAGTCGATCCACCTTATGTTATTTTGTAGGGTATCCAAAGAATTCAATCGGATATTATTTCTATCATCCTACTGAAACAAAAGTGTTTGTTTCAAGGAATGCCACCTTCTTGGAGAAGGAGTTCTTATTGGATAAGAAAGGCGGGATGATGGAACTCGAAGAAATTCGAGAAGAACCCGAAATACAAAATAATGATCCCATACCTCAAGAATCTTCAGAGGACACGCCTATACCTAGAAGATCCGAGAGGACTTCTAGGCCTCCTATTAGATATGGTTTTCTTCTTGAAGGGGATCAAAGTGAACCCGACATTGGATGTGATCCAAGAAACTTCAAGGAAGCAATTTCTGATGCAGATTCGAATTTATGGCTTGAAGCTATGCAGTCGGAAATAGATTCGATGCATACAAACCAAGTTTGGACTTTAGTAGATCCTCCCGATGGAATTATTTCAATAGGGTGTAAATGGATCTATAAGAGAAAACTTGGGCCTGATGGAAAGGTACTGACCTACAAGACACGATTGGTGGCAAAAGGTTATACTCAAAGACAAGGAGTTGACTATGATGAAACCTTTTCACCAGTCGCAATGTTCAAGTCCACAAGAATCCTAATTGCCATAGCAGCATGGTATGACTATGAGATATGGCAAATGGATGTGAAGACTGCATTTCTTATTGGAAACATTAAGGAAGAAATCTATATGATGCAGCCCGAGGGATTCACATCCATGGGAAGCGAGCATAAGGTATGCAAGCTTCAGAGATCGATCTATGGTCTCAAACAAGCATCAAGAAGTTGGAACCAGAAATTTGATGAAACAATAAAGGATTTTGGTTTCATCAAGAACCCGGAGGAACCGTGCGTGTACAAGAAAGTAGTTAAGGATGCTGTGACATTATTAGTACTTTATGTTGATGACATCTTACTCATTGGGAATGATGTAGGGATGTTGCAGTCAACAAAGATATGGTTATCAGGTAGATTCTCGATGAAGGATTTGGGTGAGGCGTCCTATATTCTAGGGATACAGATCTATAGAGATAGATCTAAGAGAATGATAGGACTTACTCAAGCTACCTACATCGACACTATATTGAAAAGGTTTTCAATGGATGAGTCCAAGAGAGGACATCTACCTATGTGTCATGGAGTCTCTCTATCCAAGTCTATGTGTCCCAAGACTGACGAAGAGATAGAGAAAATGACACACATACCATATGCGTCAGCCATAGGGAGTATCATGTATGGGATGATATCCACCAGACCGGATGTGGCATTTGCTCTGAGTGTCACGAGCAGATATCAAGCCAATCCCGGTCAAATGCATTGGAAAGCCGTGAAGGATATTCTTAAGTACTTGAGAAGAACTAAGAATGTATTCATGGTTTATGGAGGAAGAGAACTGAAATTGGAAGGCTATACCGACTCTAGCTTCCAAAGTGACGTGGATGACTCGAAGTCAACCTCTGGATTTGTGTTCATGCTCAATGGCGGTGCTGTCTCTTGGAAGAGTTCCAAGCAGGACACCACAGCGGATTCCACCACTGAGGCAGAATACATTGCGGCATCAGCTGCTGCTAAAGAGGCCGTTTGGATGAGGAACTTCGTCCAAGAGTTGGGCGTTATTCCTGAAGCTGTTGGTCCAGTCCCGGTGTACTGTGACAACACGGGTGCCATTGCTCAGGCAAAGGAACCAAGGTCTCATCAAATATCCAAACACGTACTGAAGAAATACCACATCATCCGGGAGATCGTGGAAAGAGGAGACATCACTTTCGAGAGAGTGGCCTCTGCAGACAATATCGCTAATCCACTTACTAAGCCCTTGCCAGGACCATTATTTGACAAACATCGCGAAGCAATGGGACTACGTAGTATGACTAGTTGGCTTTAGGGCAAGTGGGAGATTGAAAGAGTGGGTGCCCGGTGAGCCAACTTGTGGCTAAGGGCTTTTATGACTCTATGTATAAACAATCTTTTGTTTAATATAATTTATACTTTTATAATGGCATTTACTTTATCTTTTATCATATTATTATGTTGTGACATACTATAAGATGTTTAGATAAAGACCTTGAATATACTATAGTGTATGTAAGATGTGGTGGCACATGGGGATGGCTATCATGAAACACATCTTATAGTCACTGTATATTCTAAACAGTTCCTAGTCGATTGAGCCGTCCGTTAATGAGGATAAGGATCGCTCAAGATTGAGACTAGCATTTGCGATGCCGAGTACCACGTTTCATTGGTATGGAACATAGAGATGTTCAAAGCATGCAAATGGATATTCATACGATGAATGATCGAACTACCCTATCCGGACTTTCCAAGTGGTTATCACTTATCGAGTGGATAAAGTCCGCGGTTTTGGTTGTAAACCATTAGTCCTTACTACTTGAAACATCATTGAGACTCTATATGCTAGTACTGTACTTTGACTCATTTACCGACTCTATTGGGGTCATCAGGTGTCGGGATTGGGTACAGTTACGACAAATATAGGAGTCGATGCTTTGTTGTCAAGGATTCACCACATACTTGCTAGTATGGATATCCTATGCAATCTGAGGAGATATTAGTGTGACGAATCTCTGGCCAGAGTACATGATGTGTTTTTAAGAAATGGTTTCTTAGTAGCACATGCGATGTCACTATTTGATCTTCAAGATGTATTGCATAGTTATCGAATCTCGAACGACTCTCGATTTACCAATGGTTGTTGATTCGATCGGGATATATGGTTGAAGGGACCGTACTGTACGCTAACCAAAATCTATTGGTTCTTGCAGGCACTATCAGTGATACCTAGGGAATAATGGGGCGATGTTGCTAGGCGCTCTTACCATGATTCGATGGGCAATTCGGAAATTGTTGTTCCGAGTCACAAGGAGTTGTGAGCCCACGGCTAGCTGTATCCCTGAACCATTGAGAGTCACACAAGTAATGGATTTCTAATTCCCGTTGAGATAGTTAAATTTAAAGAGTTAAATTTAATGAATAAAGAAGTGGGACTTCTTATATAAGAGTAGAAGAGTAAGATTTCCTAAAATGGCATAGGGATGGGCATTTTTGGAAATCACTGAATTCGGATTCAGAAAATTTATCTTGACTTTAAAAGATGCAGAAATGGTTTCTGTGCACATTGGTGAAATTGGTTTATCAATCTGAGTCACGATGAATTTTATATTAATTTCTGAACATGCGGGCTTTGCTTGTCAAGCTTGAACTTATGACTAATGGGCCCTAAGCTGTTAGCAGCCCACATTATAAATAAGTTATTGCAGTACAGAAATTACACAACAGAGGTCACAAAATTTTCGAAAACCCTAGCTGTTCTCTCTAGGTGTGGCCGCCCCCTCTCCTCTCTCTGTTCGAAAATTCCAGCCTGTGAATTTCGAATTTACAGTCTGGTTTAACGGATCAAATTCGTTAATTTTCTTCGTAGAAACTTCTGATAGATTTTCTAGTGCAATCTATCAGAGGGATTCGAATTCTGTTCGTGGACCTGATTGAAGAATTGTTCGTCCATCAGTTCCTTGGATATACAACAAGAGCAGAGTTATCTATTCGTGTCCATAATCTCGTTTCGAGATTCAAGGTAAAAATTTAATTGTTATTTAATTTTTACACGCACAATTTAATCATAAAGTTTTGATACCCATGATATGGAATCGTTCCATATAAAATTTTAAAACTTTCGCTGCACCGGGTATCAATTCTGATTGATCTGAACACCGTTTTCCAACAATATAAAACAACCAAACAAGAATTCCCATAGCATGTCAATAACTCCAATCAAATGCATAAAATACAATGCATGTCTTTAAAACCAGGATTATCAAGTCTGGATAATCACAAGGTAAAGGTTCTCTTCTCTCATTTGGGATCCCGAGGATAAAATATCACCAACTCACCGACTCTCCCGATCGAGGTGAACGGTGCATATTTTACTCCTCTAGACTTTGGGCACATATAGAGAGTGTTTCTCGACAGTTGTTAAAAATCTGCTAACCAATGTCACTCAACTATAGTCCACAGAACATCTAACTCTTCTAGGCCTCTCTTGCCCGCAAAACAAAGGTAATTGGCTCAATATGAATGAAATGCAAATCAAAACTCATTCAACTAATTCAAGTAAAACAAATAACATATAATTCAAGTAGCATGCAAGTATGTGATTTTCCCTAGGACACTCGAATCATTCCAGATTCGAGTTAATCGTCCTATTCCATTCCAAAGTCGTCTTTTACCTCTTCTTTGATTGATGTAGCTGAAATCCGGACAAGCTACAAGCACAAAAGGCTCAATCAAACATCATTCGATTCAAGTCAAAGAATAAAGTAACCTCGATACCAAACCTTGATCAATTCTTCAACGATTCGAATTCTGTAAATTCTGGACTCCAAAATCTGCAACTGAATCTGAAAGGAGATATAAAAGAATTCCAATGTCAATCCATCCAAATCAAACCATTCAAATTCAATTCCAACTCCTAAATCCAAAATCTCATCAATATAAACGATTGATATTCCAAAACTCAAACTGGCGGCATAACGGCTATAACTGATTAACCCACAAATACAGACAGTAGTACAACATCTCAAACAACTCATATCAATACCAATACAACAAATAGAACTCAAACCCATCAAATCTCAAAATCCACATTTCGAACAAAGGCTTCCAAAAATCATAACAATTCTGAACGACGCTCAAATTCAAAATCGACTGAGAATAAATGATCAGAACTCTGCCAAGAACAATATACTCAAAACTCAATCGATTCTAACGACATCCAAAAATCAGAAATAATCTGATCGGAAAAATACTTATGATATAATGGAGCTCTCGTTGTCGTGATAGCTAATCTGCCTTCAGAATTAAATTCTAACGGACGGATCGAGCTCGGACTGAAATCCCAAAGCTTGGAAGTTCACGTTGGTTCTTCAATGGAGGGAGAGAGAGACGAGAGAGAGAGGAAGGAGGAAGAGTGAAGGATAAGACAAGTCAAAGGCCTTAAATATCTAATAATCTCCAAATTGCATTTTAGCCCCTAAAAATTCCGAAATTTGCAAAAAGGACCCTGATCAAAATCAAGTCGGCTCTTGAACTCTAAAATCTCCGATTTACTCAATTAAGCTCAATTAAGATAAATTTGGGGTGTTACAATTATCCCCCTCTAAGAACTGATTTCGTACTCGAAATCGAATACGGTTCCAATCATGAACTCTAATTACTCCTTCAATTCTGTCAATCAAAAGTTGACTCATGTGATCTGGCTGTCCGTCGTTCTGAGGATATGGAATCTGAAGTAAGTTGCAATCAGACAACAAAATCTCATCGGAATATATGCCGAAAGAACGAGTGCAATGAGGATCTCTATCTAAACTGACAGACTTCGGCAAAACAAGACGTCTGATGACTTATGACCACATATCAATCCTCTAAATATCCTTTAGTCATCTGAAATAATACTGAATAACTGCAGAGTTCCAATCTCAAGATACTCTGTTTTTTCCCGAAACATCTGGCATAACATAATCACTTATCCACAATATACGATCTTTGCGCTGACCTGAGACTCCAACTGCTATCCCAATCTGAATTCCTTCAACGAATACTGATAATTCGAATCAAATATCTGAACGATCTTGATCTTCTCAATCAATTCCGATTCGGCTCAAAAGAAAATGCTGATAGAACTCCTATCTGCTTCAAATTCTAAACCAAAAGTGCCGAATTCATCAATCAAGGAGAAAGTCGATAGTAGATATAATAAAAACAAATCTTTCGGCTCAGATTATCCGCTACTGCATTCGATCTATCCGGATAGAATCAGATTCCCAATCAAAAATTCCTCAGTGTCTCTAATCATCTTCTCTTTCTCATACCCAGTCTGTACGGCGAAACCAGTACTACACCTTCCAAGATCAGTAAGATTATGGAAATCTCCTCATAAGAAAATAGATACCCGATCCTCTAATCAATAAGATCGTTGCGAGCTCAATGTCCGGATTCAGACGTTGAGTCTCGAGCATCTTCAGCAATCTCGAAGTTCAAGCTAATAAGGATCCTTATGATCAATAACATACCACAATCTCAATAAGAAGAAGTTCCAGGCACTGAAGATCATCAGTCCAGAAGAAAAATAAGAAGTCCTAAAGCGCTAATCAATATCTTCTGCAATCAATTAGAACTGGTCTCATAAGATTCAATTCAGACAAAGGTGCATTCTTTGGAGATAGCTAAAAAAAAATTTGGCTCCACCACGATAAGAATCTCTTGAAGAATCAGTTATAGAACTCCTAATCTTCAACTCTCTGGTACAGACACGATAAGATCAATAAGAATTCTAAATTCATCTAATACCCCTGATAGATTTAGTTCAAAGGATCTATAACACTGAAGACGCGTTTGAAATTCCAACGGCACTACAACAAAATCAAAGCGTCATACCTCATTCCAAATCCAGTCTTCCATATCTCTTTCTCACTAACTCCCAACTAATGATGTCTGATCTCAAGTCGTTGCTGAAACTAAACTCATAAATCAGAGGCAATCCCGAAATCTCATATGGAAAGTACCAGCAAACTCTCTAACTACTGGTTTATCAACCAATTCCGGCTAGATTCTATGACATCAGCTGTGAACAAGAGAATTCCTCCGCGAAATTCTGAAATCAGAAGGTCATTCGGCATATCAACTAACAAATAATCTTGGAATCAATAATTCTTACCGGAGGATTTCCGTTCGTATATTGACTCGGATCGAAATCTGTCAACTTCCTGAAATAAACCACAGTATTCATGTACTGGATAAAACAACTAACATACAATCAAATCAAAATCTGATAACTGAAGTACGATACTGCTCAGTTACAATCAAATCAAAATCTCAATCAAATCAGAATCTGAAGTACAATACCGTTTGGTTCCAACTTATCCCATCAATTCAAAGAATTGAGACTACTGTTAATCAAAATTCAACAAACCAAGATGCATCAATAAATATCAATAAGAAGAAAGATAAGGTGCGTAACCGATCATAACATAATAAGAATAAAAACCATACTCTACTGTTTCCTGCGATCATCATCGGTGAAATCTAAATCTGATCCTTAATAAGAGTACGACTAGAATTTGTTGCCTCAAAGATTGATTTGTCATATGATTAAGTTCTCATAGATTCTGTTATTGGGGCTAAAAGAAGCAACTGAAATGGCTAGTATCTTTTTCGGAGTTAAAGACACAAGAAAATTCCCTTCGGAGATCTTTCGATAATATCATGATGACAAATTCTAGCATAGTGTCCGGGCTGATGACAGACCTGACAGCGTCTTTTGATCTCAAGGCACTGCTCACTGATTCCATCAACGGCTTTCTCTTTGATTAAAGATGATCTCTACGTCCCTCTAACTCTGTTCAAACGGTGAAAAGGAATCTGTCGAAGAAATTCGGATGAAAGCGGATTCCAAAAATTTGATCGAACCTTGATTCCCTAATGCTCTCTTCTTCAAATTCTACCAACGTTTATCAATCCTCTACGTTGGTACCACACTAACCGAATTCTCCGGTCATCTGTGTAGTTCAGATAATTCACCCAACTGATCGATCTTCTCTATTCAACTTTTGCATCCAACGGCATTCTCGGTACTCTTCAGGATTGGTAATCTAAACGACTAAAACCTCCTCGGTAGTACTCCCATCGGTGACAGAGTGACATCTATCAGTGCAGTGGTGGTACGATCTAGATCAGTCGAAGGAGTTACTGCTGGTTGTCGTCTGCTAAAATTCTTCAGGATTTGGATGAATATTGTCGCGCTCGATCCTACGAGTTCGTAGCATCAAGCGCACCCAAAATGTGCTAGGTGCTGGTGAATAGTGCGGCGCTCGATCGCACGAACTCGTGGGATCGAGCGCACCAATTTTTGCGAAGTTGCTGCCTCAACAATTTAAGGGCCGCGCTCGATCCGACGAACTCGTGCGATCGAGCGCGCCCTTTTCCCAGAAAAACAATAGAAAACTGGGCAGGCTTGCTACCATTCAAATCTAATTCAAAACTTCAATCTAAAACATGCATCAACACATTCAACATGCATATTACAACACAAGATAGTTCTAAAGTTATACATCTAATCCAACTAATAGAACATGCTTTCAATCTAAGTTCACAACTCACGAAAATACAATCGAGTTCGAAAACAAAATCGATTCCTACAACAACAAGGCCTCACTCTATCTACTCGACCACCTATCCATGCGATCTCTGACTCGGTCCTGCCCCACATATTGCCAAGCACACATACAAAGACAAGACAACAACCAGATAATCCAGTGAGAATACAATTCCCAGTAAAATAGACAAAACATGCATATCAAATAATATATCGTACGCGATATATAAAACAACCAAACAAGAATTCCCATAGCATGTCAATAACTCCAATCAAATGCATAAAATTCAATGCATGTCTTTAAAACCAGGATTATCAAGTGTGAGACCCCGTTTCTAATCTTCTAAACTCGAATAATTAATCATAATCGAACACGAATAGCCGCAGAAAAACGAATAGAATTTTCTTTTTTTTAAAAAAAAAAAAGCCTCGCGCCCGTGCAAGGTCATTACCTCGCGCACGCGTAGGCTACGCGAGCAGAGGCTCGCGGAAATGCCCGCGACCGCGCGAGGAGAGAGCTCGCGCGCGCGCGGGCAAAATTTCCCGAGCCACTCCAGGCTCCTCGCGCGCGCGCGAGGTGATGCCTCGCCCATGCGCAGGCAAAACGGACAGAGAGGGAGATAAGCCTGGGAAAAATAATTCAAAGGCAACTCCAATCAATCCAAACTCAAGCACAATACAAAACAATATGTAGAACATGCCATAATCTAAGTTCTGCCCAAAATACAATACTAAGTGGAGTTCGATAATAGAGTTCAAACGACTCAACAAAACTAATACAAGTTCAACGGGCTCGACCCTATGACGCGGAGTCTCACTTCTATCAATCTCACCCCAAGCTAACCAAGACGACTCGGTCCAGCTCCTGATCCTCCTGTTGCCAAGTACACATACAGACAAAGACAACAGCCGGATAAACCGGTTAGAAATATAATTTCTAAGTAAAAGAGACAGGCATGCAATATCAGATAAACATCTCATAACGAAAAGCATCAATCAATAACAATTCAAAATGAGAATGAATGTATGCATGACTTGAAAACTCGGGACTATCAAATCAGATAATCGAAATATCAATCGGTATTCGGTTGGGATCCCGGGGCAAAGTCTTCACAACAACTCCCCGAAGCACCCATTCGGGGTGGATGTCGTTCAACTCAACCCCTAGAATTCAGAGCAACTATAAGAAGTATTCTGGCACTTGGAAAAACTCGAAATCCAAAGCCACTTCAATATAGCTCCCTAAAACGTCTATCTTCAAAACGAATAGAATAATCGGCTCAATATGAATGCAAGTGTAAACAATTAATCAATCAAGTTCACACAAGAAATTAACATGCAGTATGTGATTTTTGGGGCTCGAGAATCAATCGAACTCGAGTATTCAACCCCATTCAAGTCAATGTCATCTTTTACCTTTCAAGTCCGTCGAGGATTTAAATCTGAAAATAAAAACGAACTCAAATAAATAATCAATCGAATCACAACAAATCGAAACAAGGAAAACTCAATCAATATACCGTCTTCGATTCTCAATTCAATCGACTCCCAAGTTCGATCCAAACCCGATACTCCAATCCAAATCTGAAAACAAAGAATATACGGATTCGGTGTCAATCCAACAACTCAAACAAACCCGGAATTGAACCAAACAAACAACCGATAAACCAAAACTCGATTTCGACGGCATAACGGCTAAAATCGGTCAAACCAAAAATCATCAACATCATCAAACCATTCTATACCATCCATATCAACTTCTCAACCAACAAATCAATCAAAATCCAACCAAATTCCAACACCCCATTTTCGAAATATGCCTAAAAAATCATATAAAATCCAAACTTCATTCTTTTTTTCAAACCGACTTTGAATACACGATCTAAGCTAACTCAATAACAACATACTCGAAGATTATAAAATTCTGACAACCCAACAAAAATCAAAGTTCGAAGATCGTAGTAAAACTTACGTCAGAACGAAGCCCTCATTGCAGTGATCGTGAAACTCAACTCGGAATCAAAATCTGATGGTCGGATCGTGCGAATCAGACCGAAGAAAAGCTTGAAAAGTTGATGGCCATGGCTTCCTGTTTGGTACGCACGGATGGAAAGGGTGGAAGGAGAGGGAAATGAGTGATGTGATGTGATGGTGAAGACAACTTGCATTAGATAATATCTAAAATCCAACTTGTGCATTTTGGTCCCTGAAACTCCCAATTTAATTCGATTCAATCCCGACTCAATAAATCTCCAAAATAAATAATAATCAATTCCAATAATCATGAAAAGTAATTTATTTCAGGGCCTTACAATTCTCCTCCTCTAAAATTCGATTTCGTCCTCGAAATCTGACAGATCACAGACTGAACAAGAAAGAATCACATTGAAGACGAACTCACCTCAATCGAACAATTCTGGAAATCGCTACCTCATATCAGATTCGGTCTCCCAAGTTGCTTCCTCAACTCCGTGATGACTCCACTGAATCTTCACCAACGGAATCGACTTGTTTCTGAGCTGCTTTTCTTTTCTGTCTAGAATCTGAATCGGCCACTCGAAGTAACTCAGAGTCTCATCAAGTTTGGCCTCATCTGGTTGAAGAACATGCGATGGATCCGGATGATATTTCCGCAACATCGAGACGTGAAACACATCGTGGATGCCTGAAAGAGACGGAGGAAGAGCAATCCTATAGGCAAGATCGCCTATCTTCTCCAGAATCTCATACGGACCAAGGAATTTTGGAGACAACTTTCCTCTCTTCCCGAATCTGACAGTGCCTCTGAACGGAGAAATCTTCAGAAACACACGGTCTCCCTGATCAAAAGACAGTGGTCTGCGTCTGACATTCGCATACTTGGCCTGTCGATCTTGGGCTGTCTTCATCCTGATTCGAATCAACTTTACTTGCTCGACAATATCACGAATCATATCTGGAACCAACTCAGGTGATTCTGAAATCTCATCCCAAAATAACGGAGATCTGCACTTCTTCCCATACAAGGCTTCGAAGGGTGTCATTACAATACTCATCTGGAAGCTGTTATTGTACGAAAACTCCACTAGAGGTAAAGACTCCTGCCAACCTGAGCCAAAATAAAGCACTAATGCGCGAAGCATATCCTCCAAAGTCTGGATCGTACGCTCGGACTAACCGTCGGTCTGAGGGTGATACGCTGTGCTCAAGTGCAAATGAGTACCCAATGCCCCCTGAGGACTGTGCCAAAAGTGAGAAGTGAACCTCGGATCTCTGTCTGATACTATCGAGTTCGGCGCACCGTGCAATCTCACAACCTCTCTGACATACAATTCGGCCATCTGATCGTGACGGTATGTCATATGGTATGGAATGAAACAAGAATATTTCGTCAACCGGTCAATCACTACCCAAATCGCATCACAACCTCTGACTGAACGCGGTAGCTTCGTGACAAAATCCATAGAGATATGATCCCACTTCCATTTCAGGACAGGTAAACTGTGCAATAATCCACCTGGTTTCTTCCTCTCGCCTTTCACTTGTTGACAATTTAGACAACGGGACACAAACCTCGTGACATCTCCTTTCAACTGCTTCCACCAGAACAGAGTCTTCAAGTCGTTATACATCTTCCGGCCTCCTGGATGAATACTGAACCGACTGCAATGTGCCTCTCAAAGAATACGCTGTCTCAACCCAGAAACATCGGGAACAACAATACGGTTATTCACGAATAGCATATCATCCCTGACCTGAAACTCTGACTAATGGCCTGATCTAAACTTCTCAATCAAACTCTGACTGCTCGGATCGGATTTCTGAGCCTCTCTGATCGAATGAAACAACTCTGGCTCTGCCTGAATCGCAAAAACTCTGATAGATCTTATATTGGTCTCAAACTCCAAACCAAAAGTACAACAGCCTTCAATCAACTGAGAGACACCCCTCGTAGAAAGAGATAAGAAACAAAGCTTCCGACTAAGAGTGTCTGCAGCTGCATTCGACTTTCCAGGATTATACTTGATCTCACAATCGAAATCCTTAAGCAAATCCATCCATCTCCTCTATCTCATGTTAAGTTCAGACTGGGAAAATAAGTATTTTTGGCTCTTATCCAATTCTGATGGAATAGACAAGATCGGAGCGCTGGTCAATCTCTTCTTAAGTTCAATGAAACTGGCCTCGCACTCCTCGGACCAAACAAACGGTGCATTCTTCTAGGGCAACTGGGTAATCGGCTTTGCAATGGAAGAGAATCCCTCGATAAATCGGCGATAATACCCCGCTAAACCCATGAAGCTTCGGATTTCTGGCACTGATGTCGGTCTCGGCCAATTCATAACTGCCTCGATCTTACTGGGGTCAACAGAAATTCCATCTCCTGATACAATGTGGCCTAGAAAAATAACTTGGTCCAACCAGAACTCGCACTTCGATAGCTTAGCATACAACTGTTTGGCTTGCAAAGTCTGCAATACAATCCTCAAATGCTTTGCATGATCTGAACGGTTCTTCGAATAGATCAGAATGTCGTCGATAAAGATAATTACGAACTCATCCAAATACCGCTGAAAGATACGATTCATCAGATCCATAAAAACTGCTGGAGCATTTGTCAAACCAAACGGCATGACTACGAACTCAAAATGCCCATATCTGGTTCTGAAAGCTGTCTTAGGCACATCCTCGTCGCGAACTCTCAGCTGATGATACCCTGATCTCAGATCTATCTTCGTATACACTGAAGAACCCTGCAGTTGATCAAAAATATCGTCGATCCTAGGTAGAGGATACTTGTTCTTGACCTTCACTTGATTCAACTGGCGATAGTCGATGCAGAGTCGCATAGAACCATCTTTCTTCCTTACAAAGAGCACTGGAGCACCCCAAGGCGATATGCTAGGTCGGATGTATCCCTTGGCAATCAAATATCTAACTGCTCCTTCAACTCTCGAACTGTTTCCCCTTCGGTCTATACTGATCTTGCCTGTTTCTGCCACCGCTGCCTCCCTCAACCCTTTGAGACTGATTCGACTACTGAGAGGTTGTTACTAATACTGGGATTGTTGAGGCTGAAACTGAATAGGCTGATTCTGAAAAGATCTCTGTTGCTGCTGAGGAGCTATCTGATTTCCTCGTTGCATCAAAAGTCCCGCTTCGGCTCCCTTTGCCTAATCCATTGCATCTGAAAAGTTGTTGGGTCTCCCGGTATTGACCAGGGTAAAGATCTCAGGATTCAATCCATTGATGAAGTGATCGACCTTGGCTTCCTCGTGATCTGAAATGTGAGGTGCAAACCTCAAGAGACTGTCAAACTTATTCACATACTCCTCGATATTCAGATTCCCTTGCTTCAAATTCGCAAATTCGGCACCATATTCCTTACGATACGAGATAGGAAATAACCGCTTGTAGAACTCGGTCTTGAACAAACTCCAAACGATAACGGTGCCTCGATTCTCATTGGCCCTCTTGGTCGTGGTCCACTAATTCTTGGCAACACCCTGAAGCTGGTGAATGACTAACCTGATCCTGCGGTCATCGGTATAGTCGAGAGAATCAAAGAGCTGATCAATATCCTCTAGCCAACTCTCACAGTCAACGGAGTTCTCGGTACCAGTCAAGGTAGGCGGTCAGAAAGATCGAAATCTCTTCAGTTGCATCAAACTGATCCACTCCAGTACTATCCTGATCATTCGGAGGAGTTATAACTGGCGGCGGATTCTCAGTAGAAGGAGGAGTCAAAGGTGGTGGATTCCTTCTCAAAGATCGATGACGTGCCATCTGATATCAAAGGTTAGGACACAATATCACAAACTCAATCTCAATCTCAAAACCTCGGTGTCCAAACTCTGCTCTGAGTACTCATGAATCTCACGAATATCCAATGATAGATAATAGCACATTTACAGATATATATCACGTAATTCATGCTTTATAAATTAAATCACAATCATTTAATTCAATTAATTCAAGAATCAATAAAGAATGCTCGCACATATTTAAAATAATCATTTAAATAAATCAGTCACATGCGAGAATTCAATTCATGCGGACTCGATCTACCACGCTCACTCTAGTTCAAATCCAAGAATCTTATCGCTCTGATACCACTTAATGTGAGACCCCATTTCTAATCTTCTAAACTCGAATAATTAATCATAATCGAACACAAATAGCCGCGGAAAAACGAATAGAATTTTGTTTTTTTTAAAAAAAAAAAAAAAAAGCCTCGTGCCCGCGCGAGGTCATCTCCTCACGCGCGCGCAGGCTACGCGATCAGAGGCTCGCGCCCGTGCGAGGAGAGAGCTCGCGCGCATGCGGGCAAAATTTCCCGAGCCACTCCAGGCTCCTCGCACGCGCGCGAGGTGATGCCTCGCCCGCGCGCAGGCAAAACGGACAGAAAGGGAGAGAAGCCTGGGAAAAATAATTCAAAGGCAACATTAATCAATCCAAACTCAAGCACAATACAAAACAATATGTAGAACATGCCATAATCTAAGTTCTGCCCAAAATATAATACTAAGTCGAGTTCGATAATAGAGTTCAAACGACTCAACAAAACTAATACAAGTTCAACGGGCTCGACCATACGACGCGGAGTCTCACTTCTATCAATCTTACCCCAAGCTAACCAAGATGACTCGGTCCAGCTCCTGATCCTCCTGTTTCCAAGTACACATACAGACAAAGACAACAGCCGGATAAACCGGTTAGAAATATAATTTCTAAGTAAAAGAGACAGGCATGCAATATCATATAAACATCTCATAACGAAAAACATCAATCAATAATAATTCAAAATGAGAATGAATGTATGCATGACTTGAAAACTCGGGACTATCAAATCAGATAATCGAAATATCAATCGGTATTCGGTTGGGATCCCGGGGCCAAGTCTTCACAACAACTCACCGACATACCCATTCGGGGTTGATGTCATTCAAATCAACCCCTAGACTTCAGAACAACTATAAGAAGTATACTAGCACTTGGAAAAACTCGAAATCCAAAGCCACTTCAATATAGCTCCCTAAAACGTCTATCTTCAAAACGAATCGAATAATCGGCTCAATATGAATGCAAGTGTAAACAATTAATCAATCAAGTTCACACAAGCAATTAACATGCAGTATGTGATTTTCGAGGCTCGAGAATAAATCGAACTCGAGTATTCAACCCCATTCAAGTCAATGTCGTCTTTTACCTTTCAAGTCCATCGAGGATTCAATTTTGAAAATAACAACGAACTCAAATAAATAATCAATCGAATCACAACAAATCAAAACAAGGAAAACTCAATCAATATACCGTCTTCGATTCTCAATTCAATCGACTGCCAAGTTCGATCCAAACCCAATACTCCAATCCAAATCTAAAAACGAAGAATATACGGATTCGGTGTCAATCCAACAACTCAAACAAACCCAGAATTGAACCAAACAAACAACCTGTAGTGACCCGTATCCATAATTAATGATTAATGAATAATTAATCATGTAATCATGTTTAGATTAAGTAAAACATGATTAAGAAAATTACAAATAGGTTAACGGAGTCCAGAAATGGACTCAGGACACTCGAAAATGGTCGGGAAGGTTCCGAGAGTTCGGATGGTTCGGAGGCTCCGAACTGGATCGGAGGATCAGAACCAAAGATCGGAGGATCCGAACTCGGATCGAAGGCTTCGAAGATAATGCGTCATGGGTGACATCATTGATGGGACTTCGGAGGATCCGAAGTCAGGATCGGAGGCTCCGAATAGGAACGGAGGCTCCAAAGTCAGGAACGGGGGATCCGAACCAGTTCGGAGGATCCAAAGTAGAGTTCGGACGGTCCGAACTTCGCCTATAAATAGAGGTCCCAAATTTCATTTTCAACTCGCACCTCTCCTTTTCCTCTCTCAATTCCTAGGCCTTCTAACTCAGATCTAGGGAGTTCTAGGCATCCTGTTGGGAATCCGGAAGTGGCATAGCGATCCAGGCGTCGTAGCGGAGCTGTGGCCCAGTTTTGAGGCAATTGTCATCAGCGGGCTGACGACGGACGCAGGTATAACTATGGTCTCCTTAAATTATTTAGGAGTATGCAATAGCTTAGTTAAGGCTTTTAGAGCTTAAATAATGATGCAGGGGTATTTTCATTGTAGAGCTGATATAGGCTTGGAACCTAGAGCGGGACTGTTAGAAACTGCCTGTAGTAAGGTACGCAAGTACAGACTGAGATATCCAGCGGGTTTTGCATGCTTATATGTTGCATTTGTGTGTCATATTATTATGTAGCATGTGCATATCATATTGTGGCTGTCCATCTTGTGAGATGAACCACGTAGGGTCGCTCAGCCCTGTCTGGATGGTTGATGTCTAGGGCCCAGTGACTGACGGGTCATGGGTGATTAGCATCTGGGGACACAGTCCAAGTCCTATAGGAATGAGCAGTGTCGACAGGGTTTGCTCCCCGGGTTGTACCACTCATGTCCTAGGCGCCATTACTGAGCAGTTATATGTAGTTATCCCAGATATAGGATATCCTATCATTTGCATGCATCATATTTGTATGTTTTACCCAGTGCTTTCGTATTGAGCTTAGAGCTCACGTCCAGTCTTTTATGTGTATTTGGACACCCCATTCGACGGGGCAGGTGTAGGTGTAGGATTGAGCACCCGGAGCTTGGAGTAGCCAGTTACTAGTGAAGACAGCAGGATTAGCTGTAGGTTTTGCCTTTAGGCTATTTATTCGATTTGGCTGTATAAATCGAATTGGTTTAACAGGTTGTATTCTGCCGGTTTGTTTTTACTTAAGTCTTCCGCAGCGATTTATTTAATTCATGTTTAATTATGCTCTTAACTCTGATTAGGTAGCGGATCTGGGTAGGGTCGCTACATTTATTGGTATCAGACCATATGCATGCAAGAGACTTGGGACATAGTAATGAGACTTTGGGTTATCCTTATACGATGGATGAGACCTTGGAAGAAGTGATGATGCGGCAATTAGTTTGTCTAGAGACTATCATCATCGGCAGGATTTCTGAAGATTTGGCTTATGGGATTCCAGCAACTGCGAACAGGAGTGATGGATCGTGTCCGAGTTTTCAAGACTTCTACTCATGTGGATCCTAGCTTTGGATCGAGAACCGGATGCCAGAGGCAGTGGCAGAGGATTGGTGGGAACTTAATTGATTCTTGCATCTGTACAGTCATTACCATGATGACACTACTCTGAAGATTCTCCACTAGTAGTTGGAGAGATTGTCAGATTGACCTTTACCAGGGGATTCCTCGAGTGCCTAAAGCATGACAGGTTTCGAGCGTGAGGTCTTTAACCTCATGCAGAACATGGTTTTGCCGGTATGCTGATATCGATGCTTTCGGTAGGCACACAGGAAACTTCATGTTCAAAATCATGATATGAATACAAGAAGAACGCTGATGGTAGATCGTGAGAAAGAGGGGTCGACTGACATGCACTGACGCAGAGCATAGCTGCTTAGCTATCATGTGCCATTTCTCCGGAGTTCTTCGTAGGAGGACATGTAGAGAGACTTGGTCGGGAGTATGCTTGTATCGATGCGTGTGTCAATTAGAAGCTTCATGCTCAAGAAACGAAGACTAGTACGATGATTTAAATACTGTATTGATGTAGTTGTAAACAGTATTTCAGTTGTAAAGAATCATCATACTATGGTTGTATCATTTCAAGTTCGATTGTACATTTCATTGTATTTTGAATACTGTATGTATTACATGAGATTGTAATAAAGAGAATTGTACATAACTTGAAATAAGTGATACATGTTTTATTTATCCAGCAATTCGTGGATGATTGCATGATTGTGCGGAAGTTTGAATTGGGTTTAGTTGATTAGCGTTCAACTATTGCAGCTTATGGGATTTGAGTGGGCTGTCTGTGACAGTGTGACTTGTGGTTAGTCTAGGTGTTTTCCTAGGATTGACCTAGTTAGTCAGTGGACTATGTTAGAGCCAGCGATGAGTGGACTCATCTAGAGGCATTAAGGGTATTGTTCGGTTTAGAACATATGAGCTTTGTCCTAGGTTGTTTCCTTGAGAACAGTACGCTGTCTGACCTTTGATAGATTGAGTCTTGTGATGATGGGTTTTCATCGGGATACCAGGTCCAGTATATGCCGAGAGTTGTGGACTATTACCATGACTAGACGTGATGGGGCGCGACCCTATGCTTTGTATTACTTTGGGAGTCCTTGTACTTCAGAGGATACCTGGGAGCCTTTGTGCTTCAGGAGATGGCGGTGGGAAGACTACTCAGTCTAGGGATTTGGTGACAGTCACGACGGGTATGACCTTGGATTAGATATCAGGTTTGATATAGATGGTTTGATATCGTCTGGTGTGCCAGAGATATATATTGAGTTTTCTGCTGTGGAACCAGTCTTTGGAGGGATTTCCTTGACGAGTGTGTACCTTGAGTAGATAGGTTTTAACCTTTGGATTAATGCTAGACGTGTGGATCTAGTAGGTGGACGGATTTCTACCAGCGATGGCTATGGGTTGTCATTAGAGTTGTGGTTAGAATTTCCTTGTGATAAGAATTATCCAAGATATTGGATGGGGTGTTGTTACGAGGCTTAGAATCGAATACGAGGACTACACCATGATGATTGGGGATATCATTTCACTAGTATCATATTAGAAATATGATTGGATTCTCCTGATATGAGACTTATTCAGGAGGGGAGAGTGAAGACTATCTGAGACATTGACTCGGAGGTGAGTATTTCCAGCGATGTTAGTCTTTCATCAGTAATGGGGTTGTAACAGACGCTAAGGATTGTATAAGCATTAATTGAGATGTGAGGGAAGCATGGCCTATACCCGTGAAACCTTGGTGATTGTCCAGGTGGGTTATCGCGGTAAGCTACCTCAGTCTTAATTTGTTGCACAATCTTAGCGAGGGATATAATCAGGAGCATGTCCGGAAATGTTGGGAATCTTTGGAATTCCTTAGGTATAACTTTGGACTTGACGAATCGCGATGTTCATCCTGAATGAACAAAGTAAGGATAGTGAGTCCAGTGGTTGCGCTAAGTACTGTCTGATATTTTCAGAGGTTGAGCGTAGGATTTCCATGGGATGGAAATGAGCTTAGTTTATCTTGATGTTTGCTTTGGGTGAACAAGACAACGATTAGTAATGCTGAAAAGGCGCAGGACTTGTGTCAAGTAAACTACTTATGTACTGTGATCTGACACCGTTTGGAAATGGTTCTTTGTGGCAGCTGAGTCATAGTTATTGACCGAGCCATGTAGGTTTAGAAGATCAGTGGTGATATGGTCTGATCTAATAGTGCGAGCTTAAGTAGATCGACGAATTCGATTGGTTGAGCCAATCAGGGCTGATCAGGATGTAGCAATTAAGAAATACTTGGAATAGTATTTTGTCAAGTAATGCCTATGGGATGAGTATTGAATATCATCTCAGAGAAATCGAAGATTTGAGTTATTTAGTCTCAATGATCGCCAGAAATGAATTTTCTGGGATTGCTGTAATCGGGAACGATTGCAAGTGGACTTGTATAATCAAGTTAGGTGATAACTTGACAGTGGAGACAAGCAAGGGAGTTGGTAGTTTCCAGTATAGTGCATTCTTGTTAAGAAGGAAGCTGCTATTGATCCAATCAATTGCTTAGTGATAGCAATAGGTCAGGAAAGGATCATGTTGTTGTTTCATGTGAGAGTTTTCCATTGAAGAACAATAGTGAAGATTGTTGACCGGACATTTCGGTTAAGTGAGGGCATCTATGTGTACCGTTGTGGTTGGATCCGACGAGTAGTTGGAAATGCTAATGGACATTAGCAAGAAAACATCAGTTGTCTGATCTGTGTGACATTAGCTAGGATCTGATCTTCGAGATCTAGCAGGATGTGTCACTAGTCTTCTAGCATGTGAAGAACGATGTCTCTGAAATGACAGAGATAGTCAAGGATCGACTTAGTAGCCAAAGAGGTTTGCCTTTGGGGTCGAAGATTTCGCAAGATCGTGACGGATCGAGTTATTTCTTTCGAGTCAGTGAGTCATATCTATGCAGACTATTTGTCAAAGATATTGCGTTGTAGCAATAAACGACAATCAGAGACGCATTGTGTGGCAAATTACTTCGAGCACAAGTATTTCCCAGGATTGACTAGGGAATCGACGAGTTAGATCATTCAGTGCTGAGACTGATGCGTTCGGCAAGAGAGAAATTTGACTATTGAGAATTCGTTGGGATTTAATTCCAGGATCAATATGTTCAACTTTGGGAGGTTGGTATGAGCTGATGGTATTATCAGAGACTCTGAGTTGAGTTATACCAGGTGCAGTGACTGTCGAGTTTTGAGACGGAATAGGAAGCGTTTCCATATGTCTGTGCACTGTGGAATGTCCCAGTCGAGCATATTGGTGAAATCTTGCCTTAGTCTTGATGTGTGTACAGTGGTTGCGATTATGTATAACTATCAGGAGGATGTCTATCGATTCAAATTCATGAGGTGAATAACCTATGATCGAGATGATGTAGATCATTAGAGGTGTAATAACTTCTATTGCAATGTATGCGTGACTTCGCAGGCCAATGGCTAGGAGATGACGTAGCGTCATAAATTGCAAGTGATGATAATTACCATCAGGGCACAGTGTTGAGGTTATACTAAGAAACGTGGACAGCAGAATGTACTAGACATGATGGTTTAAGTTCCCAGTATTCCTTGGGAAGCCGGTTGTGTTTCAGGGAGAGTGGGGAGGATAATCAGTCTAGGGAACATTGCGAGCAGTTACGTTGAAGTATAGACTTGAACAACTAGATTCTCTCGAGGAGAATTTGGGCTTTGTTGTGTCGGAACAGTGTTGGAAATAGTGTTTCCTGACTAGAGGTGTTGAGCACCGAGAACTTTTGGAACCATTAGATGGTTAGTTTGATTAGTGATTCGACGATTGCTGTAAGACAGTCAAGTTATGACTTGGTCCTCGTCAGTATAAGATTTCCTTTGAGACGATAATCTTGATCAAGCGGGTATGGTATCCTTCGTGGTCAGGAAGATTGTGGTCCGAGGGAAAGAGGTATCAGTGTTACGATATGCTAGCGCAAGGGAAGTTTGATTGTCGACCAGTAGCGAAGTAATTTTCAACTGGGAAAATGTTAACTGTTGGAAAACTGGCGTTCAGATCAATCACGATTGATACCCGGTGCAGCGGAAGTTTAAAAATTTTATTATGGAACAATTCCATAGTGTGGGTATCAACCGTTTAACGATTAAATTATAAGTGTGTGTAAAATTAAATAACTATTATATAATTTTACCTTTAATCTCGAATCGAGATTCTGGACACCAACAGATTTAATCTGCTCTTGTTGTCTCTCCCTGGAACTGATGAACTTTAATCTCCTTCAATCAGGTCCACGAATAGAGGTTTAATCCCTCTGATAGATTGCACTAGAAAATCTATCAGAAGTTTTCTACGAAGAGAATAAACGAATTTGATTCGCTATTCCAGACTGCAATTCAAAATCACAGACCGGAATTTCTCACGCAGAGAAGGGAGGGTGTTCGGCCACTTTGAGAGAGAGGAGGCTAGGGTTTTCGAAAAACCTGTCTCAAATTATGACCTGTTGTGTGTAATTTCTGTACTGCAATAACTTATTTATAATGCAGGCCACTAACAGCTTAGGGCCCATTAGTCATAAGTTGAGGCCCGACAAGCAAAGCCCGCACGTTCAGAAATTAATATAAAATTCATCGTGACTCCGATTGATAAACCGATTTTACCAATGTGCACAGAAACCATTTCTGCACATTTTAAAGTCAAGATAAATTTTCCTGAATCCGTATTCAGTGGTTTCCAAAAATGTCCATCCCTATGTCATTTTAGGAAATCCTTCTCCCTTACTCTTATTTAAGAAGTCCAACTTCTTTATTCATTAAATTTAACTCTTTAAATTTAACTATCTCAACGGGGATTAAAACTCCATTACACTGTGTGACCCTCAATGGTTCAGGGATACAGCTAGCCGTGGGCTCACAACTCCTTGTGACTCGGAACAACGATTTCCGACTTGCCCAACGAATCATGGTAAAGCGCCTAGCAACATCGCCCCATGATTCCCTAGGTATCACTGATAGTGCCTACAAGAACCAATAGATTTTGGTTAGCGTACAGTACGGTCCCTTCATCAATATATCCCGATCGAATCAACAACCATTGGTATATCGAGAGTCGCTCAAGATTCGATAACTATGCAATACATCTTGAAGATCAAATTAGTGACATCGCATGTGCTACTAAGAAACCATTTCTTAAATCACATCAAGTACTCTGGCCAGAGATTCGTCACACTAATATCTCCTCAGATCGCATAGGATATCCACACTCGCAAGTATGTGGTGAATCCTTGACAACAATGCATCGACTCCTATATGTGTTGTAACTGTACCCAATCCCGACACCTGATGACCCCCATAGAGTCGGTAAACGAGTCAAAGCACAGTACTAGCATATAGAGTCTCCATGATGTTTCAAGTAGTAAGGACTAATGGTGTACAACCAAAACCGCGGACTTAATCCACTCGATAAGTGATAACCACTTGGAAAGTCCGGATAGGGTAGTTCGATTATTCATCCTATGAATATCCATTTGCATGCTTCGAACATCTCCATGTTCCCTACCAATGAAACGTGGTACTCCGCATCGCAAATGCTAGTCTCAAACTCGAGCGATCCATATCCTTATTATCGGACGGCTCAATCGACTAGAAACAGTTTAGAATATACAGTGACTATAAGATGTATTTCATGATAGACATCCCCATGTTCTACCACATCTTACATACACTATAGTATATTCAAGGTCTTTATCAAAACAACAATAGTATATCATAATATAACAATATGAAGAAAGATAAAGTCATTGCCATTAATAAAAGTGTAAATTATATTAAACAAAAGATCGTTTGTACAAAGAGTCATCAAAGCCCATAGCCACAAGTTGGCTCACTGGGCACCCACTCTTTCATTAATGCGGTTCAGCATTAATGAAGCTTGCAGCAAATTCGACGGGAGTCTGAGTGTGTTGGAGAATATTTCGACTAGACACTCGAACAAGGGTTTCTTGTACGTTCTCAAGGTTTTACCTTAGATTTCGAGGATGAAATCTTTTAAGGGGGAGAGAATGTAGTGACCCATATCCAGAATTAATGATTAATGTATAATTAATCGTGTAATCATGTTTAGATTAAGTAAAACATGATTAAGGAAATTCCAAATAGGTTAACGGAGTCCAGAAATGGATTCAGGACACTCAAAAATGGTCGGGAAGGTTCCGAGGGTTCAGATGGTTCGAAGGCTCCGAACCGGGTTAGGAGGCTCCGAACTGGATCGGAGGATCCGAACGGGTTCGGAGGATTCGAACTCGGATCGTAGGCTCCGAATATAATGCATCATGGGTGACATCATTGGGATCGGAGGCTCCGAACAGGAACGGAGGCTCCAAAGTCAGGAACAGGGGATCCGAACTAGTTCGGAGGATCCGAAGTCGAGTTCAGACGGTCCGAACTTCGCCTATAAATAGAGGTTTGAAATTTCATTTTAAACTTGCACCTCTCCTTTTCCTCTCTGAATTCCTAGGCCTTCTAACTCAGATCTAGGGAGTTCTATGCATCCTATTGGGAATCCGGAAGTGGCATAGCGATCCAGGCGTTGTAGCGGAGCTGTGGCCCAGTTTTGAGGCAATTGCCATCAGCGGGCTGATGACGGACGCAGGTATAGCTATGATCTCCTTAAATTATTTAGGAGTATGCAATAGCTTAGTTAAGGCTTTTAGAGCTTAAATAATGATGCAGGGGTATTTGCATTGTAGAGCTGATATAGGCTTGGAACCTATAGCGGGACTGCTAGGAACTGCCTGTAGTAAGGTATGCAAGTACAGACTGAGATAGCCAGTGGGTTTTGCATGCTTTTATGTTGCATTTGTGTGTCATATTATTATGCAGCATGTGCATATCATATTGTGCCTGTCCATCTTGTGAGATGAGCCACGTAGGGTCGCTCAGCCCTGTCTGGACGGTTGATGTCTAGGGCCCAGTGACTGACGGGTCATGGGTGATTAGCATCTGGGGACACAGTCCACGTCCTATAGGAATGAGCAGTGTCGACAGGGTTTGCTCCCCGGGTTGTACCACTCATGTCCTAGGCGCCATTACTGAGCAGTTATATACAGTTATCCCAGATATAGGATACCCTATCATTTGCATGCATCATATTTGTATGTTTTACCCAGTGCTTTCGTATTGAGCTTAGAGCTCACGTCCAGTCTTTTCTGTGTATTTGGACACCCCATTCGACGGGGCAGGTGTAGGTTCAGGATTGAGCACCCGGAGCTTGGAGTAGCCAGTGAACAGTGAAGACAGCAGGATTAGCTATAGGTTTTGCCTTTAGGCTATTTAT
Source organism: Henckelia pumila (assembly GCF_033568475.1). NCBI lineage: Eukaryota > Viridiplantae > Streptophyta > Magnoliopsida > Lamiales > Gesneriaceae > Henckelia > Henckelia pumila. The sequence goes on from NC_133123.1 coordinate 177,330,064, forward strand.
TCGATTTGGTTGTATAAATCGAATTGGTTTAACCGGTTGTATTCTGCCGGTCTTTTTTTACTTAAGTCTTCCGCAGCGATTTATTTAATGCATGATTAATTATGCTATTAACTCTGATTAGGTAGCGGATCCGGGTAGGGTCGCTACACAACCGATAAAAAAAACTCGATTTCGACGACATATCGGCTAAAATGGGTCAAACCAAAAATCATCAACATCATCAAACCATTCTTTACCATCCATATCAACTTCTCAACCAAGAAATCAATCAAAATCAAACCAAAATCCAACACCCCATTTTCGAAATATGCCTCAAAAATCATATAAAATCCAAACTATGTTCTTTTTTCCAAACCGACTTCGAATACACGATCTAAGCTAACTCAATAACAACATACTCAAAGATTATCAAATTCTGACAACCCAAAAAAAATTAAAGTTCGAAGATCGTAGCAAAACTTACGTCAAAACGAAGCCCTCGTTGCAGTAATCGTGAAACTCAACTCGGAATCAAAATCTGTCGGTCGGATCGTGCGAACCAGACAGAAGAAAAGCTTGAAAAGTCGATGGCCATGGCTTCCTGTTCGGTACGCACGGATGGAGAGGGAGGAAGGAGAGGGAAATGAGTGATGTGATGTGATGGTGAAGACAATTTGCATTAGATAATATCTAAAATCCAACTTGTGCATTTCGGTCCCTGAAACTCCCAATTTAATTCGATTCAATCCCGGCTCAATAAATCTCCAAAATAAATAATAATCAATCCCAATAATCATGAAAAGTAATTTATTTCAGGGCCTTACATCAAGTCTGGATAATCACAAGGTAAAGGTTCTTTTCTCTCATTTGGGATCCTGAGGATAAAATATCACCAACTCACCGACTCTCCCGATCGAGGTGGACGGTGCATATTTTACTCATCTAGACTCTGGGCATATATAGAGAGTGTTTCTCGACAATTGGTAAAAATCTGCTAACCAATGTCACTCAACTATAGTCCACAGAACATCTAACTCTTCTGGGCCTCTCTTGCCCGCAAAACAAAGTTAATTGGCTCAATATGAATGCAATGCAAATCAAAACTCATTCAACTGATTCAAGTAAAACAAATAACATATAATTCAAGTAGCATGCAAGTATGTGATTTTCCCTAGGACACTCAAATAATTCTGGATTCGAGTTAATCGTCCTATTCCATTCCAAAGTCATCTTTTACCTCTTCTTTGATTGACATAGCTGAAATCCAAACAAGCTACAAGCACAAAAGGCTCAATGAAACATCATTCGATTCAAGTCAAAGAATAAAGTAACCTCGATACCAAACCTTGATCAATTCTTCAACGATTCGAATTCTGGACTCCAAAATCTGCAACTGAATCTGAACGGAATATAAAAGAATTCCAATGTCAATCCATCCAAATCAAACCATTCAAATTCAATTCCAACTCCTAAATCCAAAATCTCATCAATATAAACGATTGATATTCCAAAACTCAAACTGGCAGCATAACGGCTATAACTGATCAACCCACAAATACAGACTACAGTACAACATCTTAAACAACTCATATCAATACCAATACAACAAATAGAACTCAAACCCATCAAATCTCAAAATCCACATTTCGAACAAAGGCTTCCAAAAATCATAACAATTCCGAACGACGCTCAAATTCAAAACCGACTGAGAATAAATGATCAGAACTCTGCCAAGAACAATATACTCGAAACTCAGCCGATTCTAACGACATCCAAAAATCACAAAGAATCTGATCGGAAAAATACTTACGATATAATGGAGCTCTCGTTGTCGTGATCGCTAATCTTCCTTCAGAATTAAATTCTAACAGACGGATTGAGCTCAGACTGAAATCCCAAAGCTTGGAAGTTCACGTTGGTTCTTCAATGGAGGGAGAGAGAGACGAGAGAGGGAGGAAGGAGGAAGAGTGAAGGAGAAGACAAGTCAAAGGCCTTAAATATCTAATAATCTCCAAATTACATTTTAGCCCCTGAAAATTCCGAAATTTGCAAAAAGGACCCTGATCAAAATCAAGTCGGCTCTTGAACTCTAAAATCTCCGATTAACTCAATTAAGCTCAATTAAGATAAATTTGGTGTGTTACATTGTCAGCATTCTCGAAGACTGATTTACGATATGGCTATCACCAATTGAGGGTAAGAGATGAAGATATCCCTAAGACTGCGTTTAGAACCAGATATGGCAATTACGAATGTATAGTCATGCATTTTGGTCAACGAATGCACCAACAGTATTTATGGGATTGATGAATAGAGTATTTCAAAAATATCTAGATGATTTCGTGATTATAATTATCGATGATATTTTGATTTACTCTAAGAATTTGTGTGATCATGCCAACCATCTCACAACTGTATTGAGAACTCTATGAGAAAAGAAATTGTATGCCAAGTTATCAAAATGTAAATTTTGGTGCAGAAAGTTGTGTTTCTTGGTCATATAATTTCAGGAGATGGTATTTCAGTTGATCCAAGTAAAGTTGAAGCTGTTATAAGTTGGCAGAGACCAACATCTGTGCCAGAAATTCAAAGTTTTATGGGCTTAGCAGGTTATTACTGTCAAATTATCAAAGACTTCTCGTCTATTGCAAAACCTATTACGCAGCTTACACAGAAGAATGCCAACATCTGTGCCAGAAATTCAAAGTTTTATGGGCTTAGCAGGTTATTACCGTCAAATTATCAAAGACTTCTCATCTATTGCAAAACCTATTACACAGCTTACACAGAAGAATGCACCATTTATTTGGTCAGAGGCGTGTGAAGCTAGTTTTCTTGAATTGAAGAAACGGTTGACTGCAGCACTGGTCTTGACAATTCCTTCATGTACTGGTGATTTTGTTGTTTATTGTGATGCTTTTGACCAAGGTTTGGTATGTGTTTTAATGCAGAAAGGACATGTTTTCGCTTATGATTCTCGACAACTGAAACCACATGAAGTCAGATATCCAATTCACGATCTTGAATTGGAAGTTATCGTCTTTGCATTAAAGATCTGGCGACATTACTTGTGCGGCGAGAAATTTGACATATTTCTGATCACAAGAGTTTGAAATATCTGTTTTCACAATCTGAACTGAACATGAGACAACAAAGATGACTCGATTTATTGAAAGATTTCGATTGTGAAATCAAATATTATCTAGGGAAGTCGAATGCAGCAGCAGATGCCCTAAGTAGAAAGGTATGTGCTTTGTCCTTGTCTACTATAGGTATATCTCATTTGATTGAAGATTGTTGTATTTCTGGATTAATATTTGAGACAGATAGAAGGCCGATGAGAGTTTGTGCTATTAGTGCTGAGCCAAAACTGTTGATTCGAATCAAAGAAGTACAGAAATCTAATTTGAATGTTCAAAAATTGATTGAAATGATCAGATCAGGACATCAGTCTGAGTATAAGGTTAGTGATGATGATATTCTGTATGTGAATAACCGAATTGTTGTTCCCGATCTTTCAAATTTGATACAGAATATTTTGAAGGAAGCCCATTGTAGTCGATTCAGTATTCACCCTGGAGGCAGAAAAATGTACAATGATTTGAAAAATCAGTACTGGTGGAAGAAAATGAAGTCTGATGTGACTGAATTTGTATCAAAATGTCTGAACTTTCAACAGGTGAAGGCTGAGAGAAAGAAACCAGGTGGATTATTGCAAAGTCTATCTATTCTTGAATGGAAATGGGATCACATTTCCATGGACTTTGTGACGAAATTGCCACGATCATCTCGAGGATGCGATGCTATATGGGTGATTATTGACAGGTTGACGAAATCTGCATGTTTTATTCCATACCTAATGACTTATCGTCATGATCAAATGGCAGAATTATATGTTCGAGAAGTGGTACGATTACATGGTGTGCCAAAGTCGATTTTATCTGATCGTGATCCTAGATTTACTTCGCACTTTTGGCATAGCCTACAGCAAGCTCTAGGTACACGTTTACATTTGAGTACCGCTTATCATCCTCAAACCGACGGATAATCTGAATGAACCATTCAAACTCTTGAGGATATGCTTTGAGCTGTGGTACTTGATTTTGGTACTACATGGCAAGATTCAATACCACTTGTGGAGTTTTCATACAATAATAGGTATCTGACAAGTATAGAAATGGCTCCATTCGAAGCATTGTATGGAAAGAAATGGCGATTGACATTGTATTGGGATGATGTGTTAGATGTACCTGAGTAGGAACCGGATATGATCAGATAGATGACTGAGAAGGTGAAGTTGATTCAGCAAAGAATGTGAACAGCACAGCACAGCACAGACCAGAGATGCGAATATCAGACGATGGCCTTTATCATTTGAACAGGGAGATAGAGTGTTCTTGAAGATTTCACCGTTCAGGGGCACAGTCCAATATGGCAAGAAAGGGAAGTTGTCTCCACGCTTTATTGGGCCGTATGAGATTCTAGAGAAGATAGGCGATCTAGCTTATCGACTTGCATTGCCTCCATTTTTGTCTGGTATTCATGATGTCTTTCATGTTTCGATGCTGAGGAAGTATCAGCTTGATTTATCGCATATCTTGAAACCTGATGAAGCTGAATTGGATGAAACTCTTAGCTATTTTGAACAGCCGATTCAGATACTTGATAGGAAAGAAAAGCAACTCCGAACAAAGACCATTCCATTGGTGAAGATTCAATGGAGTCGGCACGGAGTTGAAGAAGAGACGTGGGAAGTTGAAGAAGACATGAGGCAGATATTTCCCTATATATTCCACTGATGTGAATTCTTATTCAGTTTTCTGTTATTCTTTATTCTTATGAGTATACATACTGCATATCTATATTGTTTATGAATTCGAGAACGAACTCATGCCTTAGTGGGGGAGAAATGTAAGACCTGGGATTATTTAATTTAATCCAAGGTTATTTAATTTTAATCCGATTATATTAAATTTGAGAATATTTAGAGTTTTAATTTAAATTTTAATATTCTTAAATTATTTAGGATTGAAATTGAATTAAAATAAGGGCCGAGGCTGAATTACAAATATTGAAGAATTGAGGGGCTAAACTGCAATTTTACCTATGGTTATCCAAATTGAATTTAAGTTGTCAGCATGTATACGTGCACTCTCATATTTTCTATTCAGAAAAGTTAGAGCAGAAGTCGAGACCTCCTATCTTTTCTTTGAATTTCCGATTTTCAAATCACCGTAACTTTTGATTCGATCGTCCGATTTCAATTCCGAAAATTGTTCTGGAATCCTTGCGATGAGGGCTTCGATCTAGTGTAAGTTTTTATTTATTTCGCGCAAAGTTATGGTTTAGATTTTCATCCTTTGGTTTTCTCCCTAAATCACCATCCCGGTCGTCCATGTGTGAGTCATTTGCATGATTATCGATCAAACATTACATGTACGTCATATTTACATATGCATGCTATGTCCCATATTCAACTATGAAAGAAGGTATTTTATGAACGAAGTGAGATGATTGTGACTACAGTAAAACATGTGTTTTTGTGGGGCTGGGAGACGTTTTGGTCTCCCTTACCAAATTATTATGGGTTTCCTTACCTTACTATGTTTTCGTGTGGGGCTGAGAGATATCTTGGCCTCCCTCCCTGGATATGATATGGCCAAGAAAGACCACTCGATCCATCCAGAACTCACACTTGCTCAGCTTGGCGTACAACTGCTCATCTCGAAGAGTCTGCAGTACCAACCGCAAGTGAGAAACATGTTCTTCCGTATTACGCGAATACACGAAGATGTCGTCAATGAAGACCACGACAAACTTGTCCAAATACTCCCTAAAGACACGGTTCATCAGATCCATGAATATAGCCGGCACATTAGTCAAACCAAATGGCATCACTAGAAACTCGTAATGCCCATAGCGAGTACGGAATGCAGTCTTGGCTACGTCCTGATCAAGGACTCTCAACTGATGATACCCAGATCTCAAGTCAATCTTGGAGTAAACTGACGTGCCCTGCAGCTGATCAAACAAGTCATCAATACGAGGCAACGGATACTTGTTCTTCACAGTAACTCGATTCAGCTGCCGATAGTCAATGCACAGCCGCATCGACCCATCCTTCTTCTTTACAAAAAGAACAGGAGCTCCCAAGGAGATACACTAGGACGAATGTACCCCTTGTTCAAAAGATCTTGTAGATTATTCTTCAACTCATGCATCTCTGATGGAGCCAGACGATACGGTGCTCGAGAAATAGGCGAAGTACCCGGCATCAACTCTATGCCAAACTCGACTTCCCTAGCAGGAGGAAAACCCGGAATCTCATCAGGAAATACATTTGGGAATTCATCCACAACAGGAATGTTCTCTATCCCAATACTCTCAGCGGATAAATCAACTGCATAGATAAGGTAACCTTCCCCGCCAGACTCTAGAGCTCGACAGGCTCTCAAAGCTGATACCAAAGGCATCGGGGGTCGCGCTCCCTCTCCATAGAAAAATCAGCTCTCACTCCCCTCCGAATGAAAGCGTAATAATCTCTGATAGCAGTCCACTTGTGAGACCTCGATTTAAATCATCTAATCTCAGAATAAACAATAATTATGCATACAAGATCTAAGATTAAAAGAAAAGTTTTTTATTTTTATTTTTATTTTTTATTTTTATTTTTTACACAGGGTGACCCGCGGGCGCGCCACCCGAGGCGCGGGTACGCATACAGCCCTGCCCGGGCCTCCGAGAAAGGGAGCAGAACGCGCGGGCGCTCCTCACCAGGCGCGGGCGCGCATGGCCTGCTGTTTTAGCTCAAAATAAGGCTCCAAAAGTGCAATCCAACACCCGGAAGGCTCCGACATGATCCAACTAAAACTTTTCCAACAACGAAGTATTCAATTACAAGAAAGAGTAGAACATGCATCAATTCTAAGTTCCAAAATCCAAAATACAAATCGAGTTCGAATACAATCTAAGTTCGATTTCAAATTCGACTTCTACAATAACAAGGCCTCACTCTATCAACTCATCCACCTAGCCATGCGATCTCTGACTCGGTCCTGCCCCACCTGTTGTCAAGCACACATACAAAGACAAGACAACAGCCGGATAATCCGGTGAGAATAATATTCCCAGTAAAAGAGAAAAACATGCAATATCATAAAAACATCTCAAACGAAATGCATCATCTTCTAGATATTCATAAAACAACCATGAAATTCCACAAGAATGTCTAAAACTCAATTCATATGCATAAATGCAATGCATGTCTTTAAAATCTGGGATTATCAAGTCAGATAATCAAAACATTTCTGCTTTTGCTTTTGGGATCCCGAAGACGAGATCACGTAAACGACTCACCGACTCTCCCGATCGAGGTGGTGCTACGTATCTCCATCCTCTAGACTTTGGTGCGACTATAAGGAGTATGCTAGCACTAGGTGAAACGGCTACACCCAGGCCACTCACAATATAATCCCCAAAACGTCTATCATCAAAAGGGCCATCCTGCCCGCTACTCAAATCAAGGATTCATGTTCAAGATGAATGAAATTCAAAACATAACTCAAATAATTCAAATAATCAAATAACATGCAAGTATGTGATTCTTCGGAACACTCGAATCAAGTCGGATTCGAGTCACACGTTCCATTCCAATCTAAGTCATCTTATACCTCTTTTCAACAACTTCGATGCTCCAAACCTAGAAACAACAACGATTCCTCAATCAAGATTCAATCAAACTACTTCAATCGATAATAAGAAATCGATACTATACCGGCTACAATCTCCAAGTCGAACAAAGCTGAAATCTTGCAACTCCACTGGCCTCAAATCAATCTGTGCAAGAAGTAATAAAGGCTCGAGATTAACATACAACTCAAACAAAGGCTTGGCTCAACAATTCGAACCGATAAACAATCCAAAACTCAAACCGACGGCATAACGGCTATAATCTGATCAAACCGGGTATGCAGACAGCAGTTCAATAACGATATAACCTCATATCAATGCCCAAAACAACAATAACAAGGCAACCCATCAATCTCAAAATCCAAGTTTTCGAAAATGGCTTCCAAAAATCATAACAAATCCGAACGTCGCTCTAATTCAAAACTGACAGATAATAAACGATCAGAACTCCGCCAAGAACAACATACTAGAATCTAAATCGATTCTAACAACCTCCGAAAAACAAAACATATCCGATCGGAGAAATACTTACAATATAACGAAGCTCTCTCAGCTGTGATCGCTAATCTGCCTTCAGAAATAATTTCTAACGGACGGATCGACCGGAAACCGAAATCCCAAAGCTTGAAAAGACAAAGGGGGCGGCTCCAATGGAGGTTAATGAGTCGGGGAGGATGAGGGAGTGCCAAGAACTAGTCAACTAGGGTAGATAATATAACAAATTCAATATTTGCGTTTTAGTCCCTGAAAATTCCAAAATTTGCAAAAAGGACCCTGATCAAAATAAAGTCGGCTCTTGAACTCTAAAATCTCCGATTATCTCAAATAAAGTCAATTAAGATAAAATCGGGGCGTTACAATTCTCCCCCACTAAGAAAAGATTTCGTCCTCGAAATCGACACGGTTCCAACACGAACTCTGTTCTCCAAACTACTCCTTCAAGTCTGTCAATCAAAAGTCGATTCCTAATCGTTGGAAAATTCTTCCATGCTTAGTAACAATTCGACTCATCTCTGGTTCCAAAACAAGTGACACAGAAAATCACCTCCAATCAACGGAAATCTTCTTCTCTTATCGTACAACTCTTGAAAAAGTGCATTCAAGAATTTACCAAAAATCTGTCGTTGTACGAAGTCTCCACAAGAATCCGGAGTTCTGCCAACTAGTTCTAAGTCGAGCACCACAACTCATGGCATAACTTCAAAAGTTCAACTCATCTTCTCAGGCTGTCCGTCGTTCTGAGGGTATCAAACTGAAAAAGTTGAAATCAGACAACAAAATCTCGTTAAAGTCCTTGCCGAAAGAACGAGTGCATCAAGGATCTCTGTCTAAACTGACAGACTTCAACAAAAACAAGACATCTGACGACCTCTGACAAGATATCAATCCTCTAATCATGACTGAAAGTCATTCTGTACAGAGAACGATAGCAGATTCTAGCAATCGGTCATTCGAAGTCAGATAGTAGATAAAATAAGAACAGTTCAAAACATCGGTTGCTGCATAAAATTCCTCAGATAAAGATTCGCAGTCAGAATCTCAAACAATCTAATCTTCTTCTCTGCTTTCAAATCAGTTCCGTCTGCTAAAATAATTACTCCAACTCTTAAGATTAGAACAGATCACGTGAATTTCCGCATAAGACAAATAGAAGAACAGGTCTTCAAATCAATAAGATCGATACGAGCTCAAAGTCCAGATTCAGACATTGAGTCTCGAGCGTCTTCAACTGTCTCGACGTCTAGACTATAGCGCAATTCCACTTAATAAGAATACATCTCCAAAACCTCGATAAGAAAAGATCGCTGATCGGCATAAATTCCATCATCAAATCATACAATTGAAGAATACCATTCGATTCAAAAGAATTCAGACATCGAAGAAAACATACAACTGCTCGGCACAAACATCTGCTATACGATACTCAAAAGCTCCAAAAGATCAGTACAATTCTCATTCCAAAAAGATAAGAAATCAACGATAAAAATTCCTAGTCTCAACTAATTCTTCTAAAAGATCCGGTTAACAGAAGTTAACAACACTACTGGAGTATTCATCAATTCGAACGATTCAACAATTTAAAAGAGGCACGTTAAACATATACAGATTCTTCAATAAGAAGGCAAGAGATTCGCCAGTATCTAATAGTCCAATAAGAATAGGAAACTCAATATCGAACGTTACCTGATCTGTCATTATAGGGTGCAGCCTGAGTCTGCGGATCCTCAGACAGAGCAAAAACTCGTGCCTGCTGTCTGGGAGGCTGGCTTGCATACTGATTACCTTCCTGAACATTCTGTTGCTGAGGTTGGAAAAAGTGGACAGTAGGTGCTTGCTGCTGAGGCTGAGCTGTCTGTCTCGGGAAAATTCCACTCTGAGCTTGCTGAGGAACACGCTAAGGACACGTTCTCGCAAAATGCCCCGCCTGGTTACAAATATGACAGCTTCCAAAAATACCTCTACACTGATCATTGGAGTGACGACTCCGCAGTTGGCACAAGACATGCCTGACTGTCCCGAACTCTGTCCCGATCCATACTGCCTCGAACCACTCGAGCTCGAAGAACTGGTTCCGTGCTTCTTAAACTGCTTCCCCTTCGGGAGATAGTAATCCTTCCTGTTACCTCCACTGCTACCACCCTCAGAACTCGGTGGTTGGTTCTGAAACTGAAAGGATTGATTCTGGTAATGGAACGGTTGGTTTTGGTATTGAGAAGATTGTGCCTGAAACTGTCCTTGCTGCTGCTGAGGCATAAACTTATTTCCTCTCTATCTCCACAAACCTGCTTCTGCTCCCTTTGCGTGATTCATGGCATCCGCAAAGTTGTTAGGCCTGTTGGTATTTACCAACGTGAGGACGTCGGGGTTCAAACCATTGATGAACTGATCTGCCTTAGCTTCTTCATCTCCGGCAATTAGCGGTGCAAAATGCAACAGACTATCGAACTTAGCCACGTACTCTTCAATGTTCAGATTCCCTTGCCTCAGGTTGGCAAACTCTGCTCCCTTATCTTTGCGATACGAGATAGGGAAAAACCGCTTATAAAATTCCGATTTGAAAAGAGTCCAAGTAACTTCCGTACCTCTATTCTCCATTGCTTTCTTCATCATGATCCACAAACTCTTAGAAACCCCACGAAGCTGATGAATGACTAACCTGATTCGACGGTCATCTGTGTAATCGATGGAATCGAACAACCGATCGATATCATCCAACCAACTCTCACAGTCAACTGGATTTTCTGAACCCATCAACAATGGCGGATTGAACGACTGAAACCTTTTCAGCAAGGTTTCCATAGGCGTCGCTGAAGCATCCATCTCTACCGTTTCAGTACTAGCTTGCTCAGTTGTAGGAATAACTGGCGGTGGATTTGTAGTAGCCCGTAACCAAAATCAGTAATTAAGGGATTAATCATAATTACTTGGGTAGAGTTCGGAAGCTCCGAAGGTGAGTTCGGAAGCTTCGATCAGGATCGGAAGCTTCGAACAGGATCGGAAGCTCCGATCGATATTACGTCAGGCATGACGTGCGGCAAGATCGGAAGCTCCGATCAGGACCGGAATCTCCGATCACCCTTATCCGGAGTCAACAAGTGATATTTTGACACGTGGAAGATCAGGATCTTTGGAAGATCCGATGGCAGGATCGGACGTTCCGATCGAGGTTCGGACGTTCCGATCAAGGATCGGAAGTTCCGATCGTTGTCTATAAATAGAAGGCCGAGGCTTCACTTTCATTTGCCAATTCCGAGTTCTCCTTTCCATTCTAGTCCTTTTGGAGCTGTTCTAGTCTTCTTAGGCTTGGTCCGGAGGTCGGCGAGGCGTTCAGTAGTCGTAGCGGAGTTGTGCCCAAGTTCTGGGGGCATCGACATCAAAGGGCTAACGACGGACGAAGGTATAGCTTTTGCTTCCTATAAATATTTAGGAGTATGCAATAGCTTAGTTAAGGTTTTTAGAGCACTTTAATGATAATAATATCATTTGGTAGTGTAGAGCAGACTATAGGCGTGGACCTAGAGTTGGTAGAGCTTGCACTGTTTTGAGGTACAAAAGTACTGTTCGAGATATCCTGACTGAGTATGCATGTATTATGTGACTGCATGATTTATATGCCATGATATTATGCTGCATTCATTTGCATCTTGCTGTATCTCTTTCGAGATGTCTGTTACTAGGGTTGTACCCTATCCTGTTAGTGGATGGACTTCCATCGATTTGGGTCCGGCGTATCCACGGTTATCTCGGTATGGGAGCCACCTCCTGAAGCGACGGCACAGCGTGCTACATACCAGGGCCCGGTCTGTCTCTGTTATCTGATCCTTGACCTCGAGTCTATAGGGAGTTCACTTTGCATGCATGTATACTCATACTCTCGCACTGAGCGTTTTATGCTCACGTCTCGTAATCTGTATTTTCTGGACACCCTATTCCATGGGGCAGGTTTGCGATTGGACGAGGAGGGTGGATCCAGGAGGGGCTAGTCAGTGGCCGGCCAGCCGGAGCTTCGCTTAGGTTTTATTACTGTTGTTTTGGGTTTATACAGCTATTCGATTTGGTTGTATATTATTGGATAAATTACAGATTCCTTTCCTTGGGATTGTATAATGTTTTTGGTTTCCGCAGTTTTATTCTGATATCTGTTTAATTAAGTTAATTGCATGCCTAAATTCTATTTAGTAGGTGATCCGGTTAAGGGTCACTACATTTATGGTATCAGAGCATGCAAAAGAATTCTTGGGATTTAGTCTCATCTTGAGGTATTTTTGTAGATGTCAAATCGTGACGACCGGAGTTCTCATGGCATTGTTGGTGGGCGTTGGGGTGATGCCGACCGGGAGCCTCGTCGAGAACGGCGTCATCGTCATCATGACGACGAGCGTTTCACTGTGCGTCGATTCTTAGCTATGGGTCCTAAGCCCTTATTTGGAGGTGAGTCTCCGGAGGATGCGGAGAACTGGTTAGACCGCATGGAGATGACTTTTCAGACTTTCCAATGCACCGAGGAGCAGAAGGTGGAGACCCTTGGCCATATTCTGGATGGGCGTGCGCGCAGGTGGTGGAGATTTACTTCTGCACCTTTTGTTGCGGCGAGAGGAGTGGCCACCTGGGCCGAGTTCCGCACAGCTTTCCAAAAGCGGTATTTTCCTCCTGCACTCCGTCAGTCGAAGGCAGGCGAGCTATTGAGTCTGCGACAGGGAGCCATGTCTATTGATGAGTATCAGCAGAGGTTCTTTGATCTGCTATCCTATTGCCCCGAGATTGCTGATAGCTCAGAGATGAAGTATAATCTGTTCCTTCAGGGCCTTAACCCTGAGATCCATGACCGTGTGGCGGTTGGCGACGACATGTCCTACGAGGGTTTGGTGAGCCGTTGTCACCAGGCGGAGGACAGCATTCGGCGGAACAGGTCTTTTCCTCAGTCGAGGCCTACTAGTTCTTTGGGTCCCCGTGCCCAAACTTTCAAGAAGTCTGGATCTTCTTCTTCCTCTAGTTCTGGAGGTGTTGTCCGTTACGGTAAGAAGGACAAGTGTGATCACTGTGGGAAGAACCATCCATCCGACAAGTGCCGTAGAGCTTCTGGAGCTTGTTTCCGTTGTGGAGAGACTGGTCATATCCGGAGGGATTATCCACTGTCTGGGGGAGGTGGTTCTGGTTCTGGTTCAGGATCGGGTTCTCAAGCCACCGTATAGCAGAGGTCGCAGGGACAATCTATCGGGAGTTCTCATTTGAGGCCACGAGCTTTTGGCCAGGTGTTTGCCCTGAGACATGATCAGGCTGTGGAGGAGAATGAGAAAGTCATCGCAGGTACATTTCTGCTTTATGGTATACCTGCTCTTGTACTTATTGACACTGGTGCATCTCATTCCTTCATTTCTGCACGTTTTGTTAAGAGGCATAAGTTACCATGCATTGCACTAGACGTAGTGATGTCTGTTTCTACTCCGACGGGCCAATCTGCTTTGGCTAAGCGTCTAGTGATGGGTTGCCCTTTAGAATTCGAAGGGAACATTCTGTTAGCGAATCTCATGGTCCTAGCGATGTACGACTTTGATTGAATTCTGGGAATAGATATGTTGACTACCTATCGAGCTTCAGTTGACTGCTATCAGAGATTAGTATGCTTTCATTCGGAGGGGAGTGAGAGCTAGTTTTTCTATGGTGAGGGAGCGCGACCCCCGATGTCTTTGGTATCAGCTTTGAGAGCCTGTCGAGCTCTAGAGTCTGGCGGGGAAGGCTACCTTATCTATGTAGTTGATTTTTCCGCTGAGAGTTTTGGGTTAGAGAGCATTCCTGTTGTGGATGAATTTCCAGATGTGTTTCCTGATGAGATTCCAAGTTTTCCTCCTGCTAGGGAAGTCGAGTTTGGCATAGAGTTGATGCCGGGTACTTCGCCTATTTCTAGAGCACCGTATCGTCTGGCTCCGTCAGAGATGCGTGAGTTAAAGAATCAGCTACAGGATCTTTTGGACAAGGGGTACATTCGTCCTAGTGTATCTCCTTGGGGAGCTCCTGTTCTCTTCGTGAAGAAGAAGGATGGGTCGATGCGGCTGTGCATTGACTATCGGCAGTTAAATTGAGTCACTGTGAAGAACAAGTATCCGTTGCCTCGTATTGATGACTTGTTCGATCAGCTGCAGGGCACGTCAGTTTACTCCAAGATTGACATGAGATCTGGGTATCATCAGTTGAGAGTCCGTGATCAGGACGTAGCCAAGACTGCATTCCGTACTCGCTATGGGCATTACGAGTTTCTAGTGATGCCATTTGGTTTGACTAATGCGCCGGCTATATTCATGGATTTGATGAACCGTGTCTTCAGGGAGTATTTGGACAAGTTTGTCGTGGTCTTCATTGACGACATCTTGGTGTATTCGCGTAATACGGAAGAACATGTTTCTCACTTGTGGTTAGTACTGCAGACTCTTCGAGATGAGCAGTTGTACGCCAAGCTGAGCAAGTGTGAGTTCTGGATGGATAGAGTGGTCTTTCTTGGCCATATCATATCCAGGGAAGGGATTTCTGTTGATTCAAGCAAGATTGAAGCGGTACTTAATTGGTCGCGTCCGACGACAGTTGCTGAGATCCGTAGTTTTTTGGGTCTAGCAGGGTATTATCGTCGCTTCATTCTGAACTTCTCTCAGTTAGCTCGACCGTTGACGCAGCTTACCCGCAAGGGTGTGGATTTTGAGTGGTCCTCCGAGTGTGAGGAGAATTTCCGTGAGCTTCGATGGCGGTTGACTTCTGCGCCGGTGTTGGCATTACCGTCAGGATCTGGAGGGTATGTGGTATACACGGATGCTTCTCTTCAGGGGTTAGGTTGTGTCCCGACTCAGAATGGGCATGTGATCGCATACGCTTCTAGACAGTTGAAGCTTCACAAGGACAACTACCCAGTCCATGATTTGGAGTTAGCAGCCATTGTGTTCGCTTTAAAGATCTGGCGTCATTATCTGTATGGTGAGAAATTTGAGATCTTCACCGACCATAAGAGTCTCAAGTATTTGTTCACTCAGGCGGAGTTGAACATGAGACAGAGACGTTGGATGGATTTGCTTAAGGACTATGATTGCGAGATTAAGTACCATCCGGGAGCTGCTAATCTCACCGCTGATGCTTTGAGTCGCAAGGTGCGATTATCCGCACTTCAGACTTGTTCTATGTCTAGTGCGATCAGTGACTGTTGTACTTTAGGTTTTACCTTCAAGCATAAGAAAGGTATGCAGAGTATCCAGATGTTTGCGATATTATCTGAGCCAGCCTTGTATTCGCGGATCCGAGATGCTCAGATGTCTGATCCGAAGACCCAGCGTTTAGCTCGTCTAGCTAATGCGGGTAGCTTATCTGGATTTCATTATCAGTCAGATGGCTTTCTGTGTTTGTCTGGTAGGCTTGTGATTCCACAGGATGAGGAGTTGCGAGAGGAGATTTTGTCTCAGGCACATCGCACTAAGTTGAGTATTCATCCTGGGAGCAACAAGATGTACAAGGATCTCCGTACTCGTTTCTGGTGGAAGGGAATGAAACGCAGTGTTTATCAGTTTGTTTCGAGATGTTTGGTGTGTCAACAGGTCAAGGCAGAGCACCGACGACCTGGAGGATTGCTTCACAGTCTGCCTATCCCTGAATGGAAATGGGAGTTTATCACAATGGACTTTGTGACCTATTTGCCGGTATCCCCGAGGAACTGTGATGCTATCTGGGTTGTGGTGGACCGACTCACCAAGTCAGCGCATTTCATTGCCTATAGCCGAGAGTACTCTGTGGATCGCATGGCACGGATGTACATTCAGGATATCGTCCGACTTCATGGAGTGCCTGTGAGCATTGTCAGTGATCGAGACCCCAGGTTTACTTCTAGATTCTGGGGGAGTGTTCAGCGTGCGATGGGTACTACTCTCAGTTTGAGTACAGCCTATCATCCGGAGACTGATGGTCAGTCAGAGCGCACTATCCGTACGTTAGAGGATATGCTTAGAGCGTGCGTCATGGATTTTGGTTCAGCCTGGCAGGATCATTTGCCGTTGATCGAGTTCGCTTACAACAACAGCTATCACACTAGTATTGGGATGGCACCTTTCGAGGCGTTTTATGGGCGACGTTGTCGTACTCCACTCTTCTGGGAAGAAGTGGGGGAGAGACAGGCTGAAGGACCAGATTTTATCCAGCAGGCGATAGATATTGTTGATCAAATCAAGAAACGGATTAAGACTGCACAGGATCGTCAGGCCAGCTATGCTAATATCAAGCGTAGGCCCTTGCAGTTCGAGGTCGGGGAGAAAGTGTTTCTGAGAGTGTCACCTTTTCGCAAGATTCTCAGATTTGGCCTTAAGGGCAAGTTGTCTCCCAGATTTATCGGTCCATTTGAGATCTTGGAGAGCATTGGCGATTTGGCTTATCGACTAGCTTTGCCACCGCACCTATCCAGTATTCACGACGTGTTCCACGTATCTCTGTTGCGACGGTATGTGGCGGATGAATCTCATATTCTGCAGCGATCTGAGGTTCAGGTAGACAAGGATTTGACTTATGTTGAGAAACCTCTTCGTATCCTGGATTATAAGGATAAGGTTTTACGGAACAAGGTCATTCCTTTGGTTTTAGTTCAGTGGCAGCGCCGAGGCACTGAGGAAGCTACTTGGGAGCTTGAGGACAGGATGCGTAAAGACCATCCTGAGTTGCTTTGATTTCATTCTTTATAGTTGTATTCAGTTGCAAACTTTGTAAACGTTTGATTTGAATAAAGAATGTTTTTTATTTCTGTATTTTGCATTCGGTACTTAAGATCTGATTTCGAGGACAAAATATCTTAAGTGGGGGAGAATGTAGTAGCCCATAACCAAAATCAGTAATTAAGGGATTAATCATAATTACTTGGGTAGAGTTCGGAAGCTCCGAAGGTGAGTTCGGAAGCTCCGATCAGGATTGGAAGCTCCGAACAGGATCGGAAGCTCCGATCGATATTACGTCAGGCATGACGTGTGGCAAGATCGGAAGCTCCGATCAGGACCGGAAGCTCCGATCACCCCTATCCGGAGTCAACAAGTGATATTTTGACACGTGGAAGATCAGGATCTTTGGAAGCTCCGATGGCAGGATCGGACGTTCCGATCGAGGTTCGGACGTTCCGATCAAGGATCGGAAGTTCCGATCGTTGTCTATAAATAGAAGGCCGAGGCTTCACTTTCATTTGCCAATTCCGAGTTCTCCTCTCCATTCTAGTCCTTTAGGAGCTGTTCTAGTCTTCTTAGGCTTGGTCCGGAGGTCGGCGAGGCGTTCAGTAGTCGTAGCGGAGTTGTGCCCAAGTTCTGGGGGCATCGACATCAAAGGGCTAACGACGGACGAAGGTATAACTTTTGCTTCCTATAAATATTTAGGAGTATACAATAGCTTAGTTAAGGTTTTTAGAGCACTTTAATGATAGTAGTATCATTTGGCAGTGTAGAGCAGACTATAGGCGTGGACCTAGAGTTGGTAGAGCTTGCACTGTTTTGAGGTACGAAAGTACTGTTCGAGATATCCTGACAGAGTATGCATGTATTATGTGACTGCATGATTTATATGCCATGATATTATGCTGCATTCATTTGCATCTTGCTGTATCTCTTTCGAGATGTCTGTTAGTAGGGTTGTACCCTATCCTGTTAGTGGATGGACTTCCATCGATTTGGGTCCGGCGTATCCACGGTTATCTCGGTATGGGAGCCACCTCCTGAAGCGACGGCACAGCGTGCTACATACCAGGGCCCGGTCTGTCTCTGTTATCTGATCCTTGACCTCAAGTCTATAGGGAGTTCACTTTGCATGCATGTATACTCATACTCTCGCACTGAGAATTTTATGCTCATGTCTCGTACTCTGTATTTTCTGGACACCCTATTCCATGGGGCAGGTTTGCGATTGGACGAGGAGGGTGGATCCAGGAGGGGCTAGTCAGTGGCCGGCCAGCCGGAGCTTCGCTTAGGTTTTATTACTGTTGTTTTGGGTTTATACAGCTATTCGATTTGGTTGTATATTATTGGATAAATTACAGATTCCTTTACTTGGGATTGTATAATGTTTTTGGTTTCCGCAGTTTTATTCTGATATCTGTTTAATTAAGTTAATTACATGCCTAAGTTCTGTTTAGTAGGTGATCCGGGTAAGGGTCACTACAGGATTCCTATTAATAACTCGTCGAGGACCCATCTGATAATCAAAGGTTATGACACAAGATATCTCAATCGCTGCAATTCGGTGCCCTTGCAACCTCTCAGAATTCCGGATACCGGTGAAATACAGTTCATATCTCAAATAATTCATGCTTCATATTTCAAATCACAAAATCATGTAAATCAAATAATTCTCAACAACAAAGCATGCTCGCATGGTATTTAAATAAATCAATTTAAATAACTCAATCACATGCGAGAATCAATTCATGCTGACTCGATCTACCCCGCTCACTTCTAAATTCAGTCCAAAGAATCTTATCGCTCTGATACCACTTAATGTGAGACCTCGATTCTAATCATCTAATCTCAGAATAAACAATAATTACGCATACAAGATCTAAGATTAAAAGCAAAGTTTTTTTTTTTTTTTTTTTACACAGGGTGACGCGCGGGCGCGCATGGCCTGCTGTTTTAGCTCAAAATAAGGCTCCAAAAGTGCAATCCAACACCCGGAAGGCTCCGACATGATCCAACTAAAACTTTTCCAACAACGAAGTATTCAATTACAAGAAAGAGTAGAACATGCATCAATTCTAAGTTCCAAAATCCAAAATACAAATCGAGTTCGAATACAATCTAAGTTCGATTTCAAATTCGACTTCTGCAATAAAAAGGCCTTCTATCAACTCATCCACCTAGCCATGCGATCTCTGACTCGGTCCTGCCCCACCTGTTGCCAAGCACACATACAAAGACAAGACAACAGCCAGATAATCCGGTGAGAATAATATTCCCAGTAAAAGAGACAAACATGCAATATCATAAAAACATCTCAAACGAAATGCATCATCTTCTAGATATTCATAAAACAACCATGAAATTCCACAAGAATGTCTAAAACTCAATTCATATGCATAAATGCAATGCATGTCTTTAAAATCTGGGATTATCAAGTCAGATAATCAAAACATTTCTGCTTTTGCTTTTGGGATCCCAAGGACGAGATCACGTAAACGACTCACCGACTCTCCCGATCGAGGTGGTGCTACGTATCTCCATCCTCTAGACTTTGGTGCGACTATAAGGAGTATGCTAGCACTAGGTGAAACGGCTACACCCAGGCCACTCACAATATAATCCCCAAAACGTCTATCATCAAAAGGGCCGTCCTGCCCGCTACTCAAATCAAGGATTCATGTTCAAGATGAATGAAATTCAAAACATAACTCAAATAATTCAAATAATCAAATAACTTGCAAGTATGTGATTCTTCGGAACACTCGAATCAAGTCGGATTCGAGTCACACGTTCCATTCCAATCTAAGTCATCTTATACCTCTTTTCAACAACTTCGATGCTCCAAACCTAGAAACAACAACGATTCCTCAATCAAGATTCAATCAAACTACTTCAATCGATAATAAGAAATCGATACTATACCGGCTACAATCTCCAAGTCGAACAAAGCTGAAATCTCGCAACTCCACTGGCCTCAAATCAATCTGTGCAAGAAGTAATAAAGGCTCGAGATTAACATACAACTCAAACAAATGCTTGGCTCAACAATTCGAACCGATAAACAATCCAAAACTCAAACCGACGGCATAACGGCTATAATCTGATCAAATCGGGAATGCAGACAGCAGTTCAATAATGATATAACCTCATATCAATGCCCAAAACAACAATAACAAGGCAACCCATCAATCTCAAAATCCAAGTTTTCAAAAATGGCTTCCATAAATCATAACAAATCCGAACGTCGCTCTAATTCAAAACTGACAGATAATAAACGATCAGAACTCCGCCAAAAACAACATACTAGAATCTAAATCGATTCTAACAACCTCTGAAAAACAAAACATATCCGATCGGAGAAATACTTACGGTATAACAAAGCTCTCTCAGCCGTGATCGCTAATCTGCCTTCAGAAATAATTTCTAACGGACGGATCGACCGGAAACCGAAATCCCAAAGCTTGAAAAGACAAAGGGGGCGGCTCCAATGGAGGTTAACGAGTTGGGGAGGATGAGGGAGTGCCAAGGACTAGTCAACTAGGGTAGATAATATAACAAATTCAATATTTGCATTTTAGTCCCTGAAAATTTCAAAATTTGCAAAAAGGACCCTGATCAAAATAAAGTCGGCTCTTGAACTCTGAAATCTCCGATTATCTCAAATAAAGTCAATTAAGATAAAATCGGGGCGTTACAATTCTCCCCCACTAAGAAAAGATTTCGTCCTCGAAATCGACACGGTTCCAACACGAACTCTGTTCTCCAAACTACTCCTTCAAGTCCGTCAATCAAAGTCGTCCATCGCCAGGACCATGAGATTCGCTAACAGAATGTTCCCTTCGAACTCTAAAGGGCAACCCATCACTAGACGCTTAGCCAAAGCAGATTGGCCCGTCGGAGTAAAAACAGACATCACTACGTCTAGTGCAATGCATGGTAACTTATGCCTCTTAACAAAACGTGCAGAAATGAAGGAATGAGATGCATCAGTGTCAATAAGTACAAGAGCAGGTATACCATAAAGCAGAAATGTACCTGCGATTATTTTCTCATTCTCCTCCACTGCCTGATCATGTCTCAGGGCAAACACCTGGCCAGAAGCTCGTGGCCTCAAATGAGAACTCCCAGCAGGCTGTCCCTGCGACCTCTGCTGTACGGTGGCCTAAGAACCAGATCTTGAACCAGAACCAGAACCGCCTCCCCCAGATAGTGGACAATCCCTCCGGATATGACCAGTCTCTCCACAACGGAAACAAGCTCCAGAAGCTCTACGGCACTTGTCGGATGGATGGTTCTTCCCACAGTGATCACACTTGTCCTTCTTACCGAAACGGGCAACACCAGCAGAGCCAGAGGAAGAAGAAGTAGATCCAGACTTCTTGAAAGATTGGGCACGGGGACCCAAAGAACTAGCAGGCCTCGACTTAGGGAAAGACCTGTTCCGCCAAATGTTGTCCTCCGCCTGGTGACAACGGCTCACCAAACCCTCGTAGGACATATCGGCACCAACCGCCACACGGTCATGGATCTCAGGGTTAAGGCCCTGAAGGAACAGATTATACTTCATCCCAGAGCTGTCAGCAATCTTGGGGCAATAGGATAGCAGATCAAAGAACTTCTGCTGATACTCATCGATAGACATGGCTCCCTGTCGCAAACTCTGTAGCTCGCCTGCCTTCGACTGACGGAGTGCATGAGGAAAATATAGCTTCTGAAATGCTGTGCGGAACTTGGCCCAGGTGGCCACTCCTCTCGCCGCAACAAAAGGTGCAGAAGTAAACCTCCACCACCTGCGCGCACGTCCATCCAGAAGATAACCCAGGGTCTCCATCTTCTGCTCCTCGGTGCAATGGAAATTCTGAAAAGTCATCTCCATGCGGTCTAACTAGTTCTCCGCATCCTCCGGAGACTCACCTCCAACTAAGGGCTTAGGACCCATAGCTAAGAATCGACGCACAGTGAAACGCTCGTCGTCATGATGACGATGACGCCATTCTCAATGACGCTCTCGGTCGGCATCGCCCCAACGACCGCCTCCACTTCCGTGGCTACTCTCATCATCGTAGTTTGCCATCTACAAAAATACCTCATGATAAGACTAAATCCCAAGAATACTTTTGCATGCTCTGATACCATAAATGTAGTGATCCTTACCTAGATCACCTACTAAACAGAACTTAGGCATGCAATTAACTTAATTAAATGGATATCAGAATAAAACTGCGGAAATCATAAACAATATACAATCCCAAGGCAAGGAATCTGTAAATACCCAAATATTATACAACCAAATCGAATTGCTGTATCAACCCAAAACAACAGAAATAAAACCTAGACGAAGCTCCAGCTGGACAGCCACTGCCTAGCCCCTCTTGGATCCACCAGCCTCGTCCAATCGCAAACCTGCCCCATGGAATAGGGTGTCCAAAAACACAGAGTACAAGACGTGAGAATAAAATGCTCAGTACGAGAGTATGAGTGTATACATGCATGCAAAGTGAACTCCCTATAAACTCGAGGTCAAGGATCAGATAACAGAGATAGACCGGGCCCTGATATGTAGCACGTTGTGCCGTCACTTTAGGAGGTGGCTCCCATACCATAATACCAGTGGATGTGCCGGACCCAAATCGATGGAAGTCCAACCACTAACAGGATAGGGAAAAACCCTACTAATAGACATCTCGAAGGAGATAGCTCAGTATGCAAATGAATGCAGCATAAATCAATGACATATAAATCATGCAGTCACATAATACATGCATACTCAGTCAGGATATCTCGAATAATACTTTCGTACCTCAAATTCTAGGCAAGTGCTATCAGCCCTAGGTCCACTCCTATAATCTGCGCTACACTGCCAAATGATACTACTATCATTATAGCGCTCTAAAAGCCTTAACTAAGCTAAAGCATACTTCTAAATATTTTTAGGAAGCAAAAGCTATACCTTCGTCCATCGTTAGCCCTTTGCTGTCCAGTGCCTCAAAACTAGGCCACAGCTCCGCTACGACGCCTGGATCGCTATGCCACTTCCGGATTCCCCACGGGACGCCAATAATTCCCTAGATCTGAGCTGGAAGGCTAAGGAATTGAGAGAGAATAGGTGATTGGTGCGTCTAAATCTGAATCTCGGCCCTCCTATTTATAGACGGAGTTCGGATCGTCCGAACTGGACTTCGGGTCGTCCGAACCCGATATTACGTCATTTCTTATGTCAGCATGATGACATCATCCATGACGACTGTCGGCAGCACGTTCGGAGCGTCCGAACCACTCTTCGGATCATCCGAACCTTGACTTCGGACCGTCCGAACCTTGACTTCGGAGCCTCCGAACTCGATGACCCTCAAACCATTTTCAAGTGTTCTGAATCCAATTCCGGACTCCGCTAACCCATTAAGAGTTCCCTTAATCACGTTTACTCTTAATTATTAGGATTAATGAATTGATTAACACTTAAAACTAATTTTGGGTACGGGCTACTACATATAAAATTCCAGGATCGAGCGCACCATCTGATCAAAGTCACTGCCTCCGATTAAACATGGGCCGCGCTCGATCTCAGAAAAACGTAGGATCGAGCGCACCCTGGGATCAGAAAAAAAAATCAGAAACAGGGCATGCTTTCCAACTTCCAACAACAATTCAATCTTCAATCTAAAACATGCATCAACACATCCAAACATGCATATTACATTACAAGGTAGTTCTAGAGTTATACAATCTCAAACTAATAGAACATGCATCAATCTAAGTTCCATAACCGATACAAAACGAGTTCGAATAAAATCTACGTTCGATTACATATTCGACTTCTAAAACAAAAAGGCCTCACGTCTATCATCTCAACCACCTAGCATGCTGACTCTGACTCGGTCCTGCCCCACCTGTTGCCAAGTACACATACAAACAAAGACAACAACTGGATAATCCGATGAGAATACAATTCCTAGTAAAAGAGACAAACATGCATATCAAATAATATATCAACACATGATATATATACAAGACAATCAATTCCAAATTCATATCTAAACTCAATTCAAATGCATACAATGCAATGCATGTCTTTAAAATCTGGGATTATCAAGTCGGATAATCAAAAGAGTTGCTGCTTTTGCTTTTGGGATCCCAAGGACGAGATCACGTAAACAACTCACCGACTCTCCCGATCGAGGTGGTGCAATGTATCTCAATCCTCTAGACTTTGGTGCGACTATAAGGAGTATGCTAGCACTAGGTGAAATGGCTACACCCAGGCCACTCACAATATAATCCCCAAAACGTCTATCATAAAAGGGTCGTCCTGCCCGCTGCTCAAATCAAGGATTCTTAGCTCAATATGAATGCAAAGCAAAACATAACTCAAATAACTCAAATAATCAAATAACATGTAAGTATGTGATTTTTCTGGAACACTCGAATCAAGTCGGATTCGAGTCACACGTTCCATTCCAGTCTAAGTCATCTTATACCTCTTTTTCAAAGCGTCGATGCTCCAAACCTGGAAACAACAACGATTCCTCAATCAAGATTCAATCAAACTTTCTCAATCGATAATAAGAAACCGATACTATACCGGCTACAATCTTTAAAGCTACACAAAGCTGAAATCTTGCAACTCCACTAGCTTCAAATCAATCTATCAAAAGAAGCCATCAAGATCAATATTGGCATTCAATCTCTCAATCAAAATTAACTCAATCAACACTACGAAACGATATCCAAACTTCAAATTGACGGCATAACAACTATATTCTGATAAACCGGAAATGCAGACAGCATAATATCAATCCAAACAACTCATATCAATCATCATTCAAACATTCAAACTCAAATCCAACACATCTCCAAACTCACATTTTCGAATAATCCTTTCAAAAATCATAACAAATCCAAACGTCGCTCTATTTCAAAATCGACAGATAATAAACGATCAGAACTCTATTAAGAACAACATACTCGAATCTCGAACGATTCTAACAACATTCGAAAAATAGAATAAACCTGATCGTAGAAAAACTTACAATAGAACAAAGCTCTCGCAGCCGTGATCGCTAATCTGCCTTCAGAAATAATTTCCAACGGACGGATCGAGCTCGGGGATAAATCTAAAAGCTTGAAGAATCAATATATTTAACAATGGAGGAGGGAGGCGTGAAGAGGAAGGTGATGGAGTGAAAATAATAGTCAAAGGAGCTATAAATATCTAACAAATCCCAAATTTGCATTTTAGTCCCTGTAAAATCCGAAATTTGAAAAAAGGACCCTGATCAAAATCAAGTCGGCTCTTGAACTCTGCAATCTCCGATTATCTCAAATAAAGACAATTAAGATAAAATCGGGGCGTTACAATTCTCCCCCTCTAAGAAAAGATTTCGTCCTCGAAATCAAACACGGTTCTAACACGAACTGTGTCTCTCCAATTTACTCCTTCAAGTCCGTCCATCCAAAGTCGACTCATTCTCGTCAGAATAATCTTCCTCTGCTTAGTCACAATTCGATTCATCTTTGGTTCCAAAACAGGTGACACAGAAAATCACCTCCAATCAACAGGAATCTTCTTCTCTTCTTGTACAACTCTTGAAAAGTGCATTCAAGAATTAACCAAAAAGCTGTCGTTGTACGAAGTCTCCACAAGAATTCGGAGTTCTGCCAACTAGTGCTAAGTCGAGCACTACAACTCATGGCATAACTTCAAAAGTTCAACTCATCTGCTCTGGCTGTCCGTTGCTCTGAGGGTATCGAACTAAATAATGTTGAAATCAGACCACAAAACCTCATCGAAGTCCTTTCCTAAAGCACGAGTGCATCAAAGATCTCTGTCTAAACTAACAGACTTCTGCAAATCATACAATCTGACAAAAAATTTCTTGACAGAAATCTAACATATGATCATGTATGAGAACCAATCCGTAGGGAAAACAATAGCAGAATAATAATCGTCAATCATACATGGATAGCAACTCAACTTAAATCGATCACAGAAGTCTTGCGACGTATCCCTCGAACGTAATCTCTATCTCATTCTGATTCGGCTCAAAAGAAAAATTCCTGATAGGCCTCCTATCTGTTTCAAACTCTAATCAGAAGTGTAACAATTATCGATCAAAGAAAATACCGATAGTAGATAAAATAAGAACAGATCTTTACATTGGTTGCTGCATACAATTCCTCAGATAAAAATTCGAATTCAAAAATCTCATACAATCTAATCCTCTTCTCTGCTTTCAAATCAGTTCCCTCTGCTAAAATAATTACTCCAACTCTTAAGATTAGAACAGATCACGTGAATTTTCTCATAAGACAATAGAAAACAGATCTTCAAAATCAATAAGATCGCTGCGAGCTCAAGGTCCAGATTCAGACATTGAGTCTCGAGATTCTTCAGCTGTCTCGATGTCTAGACTTAGAGTGTGATTCCTCTGAATAAGAATACATCCCAACAATTTCGATAAGAAAAGATCGTTGATCGATAGAAATTCCATCATCAAATCATACAATCGAAGAAGACCATTCGATCCAAACAGAATTCAGACAACAAAGAATAGCATACAACTGATTGGTACCACAATCTGCTATACGATTCTCAAAAGCTCCGAAATATCAGTATAATTCTCATTCCAAAAAAATAAGAAATCAACGATAAGAATTCATAGTCTAAACTAATTCTTCTGGAAGATCCGGTTAATAGAAGTTAGCAACACTACTGGAGTATTCATCAATTCGAACAATTCGACAATTTAATAGAGGCACGCTAAACATAAACAGATTCTTCAATAAGAAGGCAAGAGACTCTCCATTATCTAACAGTCCAATAAGAATAGGAAACTAAAAATCGAACGTTACCTGATCTGTCATTATCGGGTGTAGCCTGAGTCTGCGGATCCTCAGACAGAGCAAAAACTCGTGCCTGTTGTCTGGGAGGCTAGCTTCCATACTGATTACCTTCCTGAATATTCTGCTGCTGATGTTGGAAAGAGTGGACAGTAGGTGCTTGTTGCTGAGGCTGAGCTGTCTGTCTCGAAAAACTTCCACTATGAGCTTGCTCAGGGTCACGTTGAGGACATGCTCTGGCAAAGTGTCCCGCCTAGTTACAAATATAGCAGTTTCCAAAGATACCTCTACATTGATCACTGGAGTGACGACCTCCACAATTTTCACAAGACATTCCTGACTGTCCCAAACTCTGTCCCGATCCATACTGCCTCGAACCACTGGAGCTCGAAGAACTGGTTCTGTGCTTCTTAAACTGCTTCCCTTTCGGATGATAGTAATACTTCTTATTACCTCCACTGCTACCACCTTCAGAACTCTGTGGTTGATTCTGAAACTGAGATGGTTGGTTCTGGTATTGGTAAGGTTGTGCCTGAAACTGTCCTTGCTATTGTTGCGGCACAAACTGACCTCTTCTCTGTCTCCACAAACCTGCTTCAGCTCCTTTTGCGTGATTCATGGAATCCGCAAAATTATCTGGCCTAGCAGTGTTTACCAGCGTGAAGATGTTAGGGTTCAAGCCATTAATGAAATGGTCGGCTTTAGCTTCCTCATCACCGGCAATTAGCGGTGCAAAATGCAACAGACTATCAAACTTGGCTATGTACTCTTCAATGTTCAGATTCCCTTGCCTCAGATTGGCAAACTCAGCTCCCTTATCCTTACGGTACGAGATAGGAAAAAACCGCTTATAAAATTCAGATTTGAAGAGAGTCCAATTAACTTCCGTACCTCTATTCTCCATTACTTTCTTCGTCATGATCCACCAGCTCTTAGCAACCCCACGAAGCTGATGAATGACTAACCAGATTCGACGGTCATCTATGTAATCGATGGAATCGAACAACTGATCGATATCATCCAACCAACTCTCACAGTCAACTGGATTTTCTGAACCCATCAACAACGGCGGATTGAACGACTGAAACCTCTTCAGCAAGGTTTCCATAGGCGTCGCTGTAGCATCCATCTCAACCGTTTCAGTACTAGCTTGCTCAGTTGTAGGAATAACTGGCGGTGGATTCCTATTAATAACTCGTCGAGGACCCATCTGATAATCAAAGGTTAGGACACAAGATATCTCAATCGCTGCAATTCGGTGCCCCTGCAACCTCTCAGAATTCCGGATACTGGTGAAATACAGTTCATATCTCAAATAATTCATGCTTTATAATTCAAATCACAAAATCATGTAACTCAAATAATTCTCAACAATAAAGCATGCTCGCATGGTATTTAAATAAATCAATTTAAATAACTCAATCACATGCGAGAATCAATTCATGCGGACTCGATCTACCCCGCTCACTTCTAAATTCAGTCCAAGAATCTTATCTCTCTGATACCACTTAATGTGAGACCACGATTCTAATCATCTAATCTTAAGATAATATTAGCAAACATCGATAATCAAAGCCCGGTAGGAAATTAAAATAAAAAAAAATTTGGATGAATAGTGCTGCGCTCGATCCTATACCAGGATCGAGCGCACCATTTCCCTGAACTCTCTGCCGAGAAATAATAAGTGTCGCGCTCGATCCTATAAAATTCCAGGATCGAGCGCACCATCTGATCAAAGTTACTGCCTCCAATTAAACTTGGGCCGCGCTCGATCTCAGAAAAACGTAGGATCGAGCGCACCCTGGGATCAGAAACAGGGCATGCTTTCCAACTTCCAACAACAATTCAATCTTCAATCTAAAACATGCATCAACACATCCAAACATTCATATTACGTTACAAGGTAGTTCTAGAGTTATAAAATCTCAAACTAATAGAACATGCATCAATCTAAGTTCCATAACCGATACAAAATGAGTTCGAATAAAATCTACGTTCGATTACATATTCGACTTCTAAAACAAAAAGGCCTCACGTCTATCATCTCAACCACCTAGACATGCTGCCTCTGACTCGGTCCTGCCCCACCTGTTGCCAAGTACACACACAAACAAAGACAACAGCCGGATAATCCGGTGAGAATACAATTCCCAGTAAAAGAGACAAACATTCATATCAATTAATATATCAACACATGATATATATACAAGACAATCAATTCCAAATTCATATCTAAACTCATTTCAAATGCATACAATGCAATGCATGTCTTTAAAATCTGGGATTATCAAGTTGGATAATCAAAAGAGTTGCTGCTTTTGCTTTTGGGATCCCGAGAACGAGATCACGTAAACAACTCACCGACTCTCCCGATCGAGGTGGTGCTACGTATCTCCATCCTCTAGACTTTGGTGCGACTATAAGGAGTATGATAGCACTAGGTGAAATGGCTACACCCAGGCCACTCACAATATAATCCCCAAAACGTCTATCATAAAAGGGTCGTCCTGCCCGCTGCTCAAATCAAGGATTCTTAGCTCAATATGAATGCAATGCAAAACATAACTCAAATAACTCAAATAATCAAATAACATGCAAGTATGTGATTTTTTCGGAACACTCGAATCAAGTCGGATTCGAGTCACACGTTCCATTCCAGTCTAAGTCATCTTATACCTCTTTTTCAAAACTTCGATGCTCCAAACCTGGAAACAACAACGATTCCTCAATCAGGATTCAATCAAACTTTCTCAATCGATAATAAGAAACCGATACTATACCGGCTACAATCTTCAAAGCTACACAAAGCTGAAATCTTGCAACTCCACTGGCTTCAAATCAATATATCAAAAGAAGCCATCAAGATCAATATTGGAATTCAATCTCTCAATCAAACTTAACTCAATCAACACTACGAAACGATATCCAAACTTCAAATTGATGGCATAACGACTATATTCTGATAAATCGGAAACGCAGACAACATAATATCAATCCAAACAACTCATATCAATCATCATTCAAACATTCAAACTCAAATCCAACACATCTCCAAACTCACATTTTCGAATAATCCTTTCAAAAATCATAACAAATCCGAACGTCGCTCTATTTCAAAACTGACAGATAATAAACGATCAGAACTCTGTCAAGAACAACATACTCGAATCTCGAACGATTCTAACAACATCCAAAAAATAGAATAAACCTAATTGTAGAAAAACTTACGATAGAACAAAGCTCTCGCAGCCGTGATCGCTAATCTGCCTTCAGAAATAATTTCCAACGGACGGATCGAGCTCGGGGAGAAATCTAAAAGCTTGAAGAATCGATTTATTTAACAATGGAGGAGGGAGGCGTGAAGAGGAAGGTGATGGAGTGAAAATAATAGTCAAAGGAGCTATAAATATCTAACAAATCCCAAATTTGCATTTTAGTCCCTGAAAAATCCGAAATTTGCAAAAAGGACCCTGATCAAAATCAAGTCGGCTCTTGAACTCTGCAATCTCCGATTATCTCAAATAAAGACAATTAAGAAAAAATCGGGGCGTTACAGAAACTCCCTGCTCTCCCTAGGCCGATTTCAGCTCTCCTTGAGCTCCTTATCTCGATTTTTTTCTAGTTAGGCAAGATTATGGTTTCACTTGGCCCCGAGTAGATTATTATGTCATGTGGTTGTCTTGTTTTTATGCATTTTGAATTTTTCTGAAATTTTAGGTGAATATTTCAAAAATTCCAGCTCTTTTATTGCCATGTTTATGCTTATGTTGGTTTATTGTCATATGTTATTGTTGAAAATAATTTGAGTTGGGAGTTTGAATATGCCTCTCTTGATGCCCTTGAATTTTTCGAAAATTTCAGAGATATATGGTGTTTTTCTTGGTTCGATTCTTATTGTGTTGCGGTTTGTGTTGTTTGGTTGGTGAGTTAGGAGATAGCATGGGTCAGAATGTAGCTCACATGGTAGTGCTTAGGATGTGATGGGGCTAACTTGTAAATTGGAAAAGAAGAGGCTATGGTGTTGGTCTTGGGTGGGTTCGGTTTGGGGGTTCTCACTAAATACTGATTTTTTTTGAGTTAGACTAAGCTGGTAAGGGGTGATTCTTGAGTGTTTGAGAGGTTCTAAGTATTGGTCATGATCCTAGCTTATTGGTTTCGGAATATGGAAGTCAAATGACTAAGTTATGGGAAGGGTAGTGAGCTAGGAGTTGAGAAGAATTTTGTGGTGAGTTGAGCTGTCCGGAAACTGATGTCTATGGTAGGGTTAACCTCATGATTTAGTGAAGGGCTTGGGTCTGGAATTAGCCTAGGATGTTAGGAATACGTCGGTTCAAGCGGGAAGTAATTCGGTTAAGTTTTGGTTGTGTTCTAGGCGTTTGAATGAATAGGTGCAGAATTTTGAAGTCATAGGCTTGCTGTCCGGAAATAAATTTTTATAAATTGATTGGATAAGAATAATACTCCGAGAATGATTTCCTTACTTAGTTCTAAGTGTCATGGAGTCGTGGTTTCTAGTGGAATCCTTTTTTGAATAAGAATCGAGTAAGTTACAAGTTTTACGGGCGAACCGCTCGAATTGTCCTAAGCGCAAGTTATGGTTTAGATTTTCATCCTTTGGTTTGCTCCCTAAATCACCATCCCGATCGTCCATGTGTGATTCATTTGCATGATTATCGATCAAATATTTACATTTACGTCATATTTACATATGCATGCTTAGTCCCATATTCAACTATGAAAGAAAGTATTTTACGAACAAAGTGAGATGATTGTGACTACAGTAAAGCATGTGTTTGTGTGGGGCTGGGAGATGTTTTGGCCTCCCTTACCAATTCATTATGGGTTTCCTTACCTTACCATGTTTTCATGTGGGGCTGAGAGATATCTTGGCCTCCCTTACCAAATACAAGGCAAGATTGGGTTGGGTGACATCCTGACCTCTTTGCGGCATAGTGCACTGCAGCCATGATCATGATCAAAATCACAGAGTCACAATTCAAGGATCTAAGTTCATAGTTTCACTTCAAATCATTTATGACCATGTTTCAGTTCAGATTATTCAGTTACATTGCTCATGTTCGACTTATCCATGCATATGTTTCATTCATATCCACTTCATTCTTTTAGAAATCATTTGTTTAAGTTAAGGACACAAAGTATTTTTAGTACAAGCTATTTTTAATATTGATTGTGCATGTATGTATATATTACTCGTTATTCCCCCCATATTCTTGTTGGGCCTTTAGGCTCAATAGATCTAATTGGTGAAGGTTTAGGTTATCATTGAGATTGCAGGCAGGACTATCGAGTTGGCTATGATGCGGGCAC
Source organism: Henckelia pumila (assembly GCF_033568475.1). Lineage (NCBI taxonomy): Eukaryota > Viridiplantae > Streptophyta > Magnoliopsida > Lamiales > Gesneriaceae > Henckelia > Henckelia pumila. Next base: position 177,362,073 of record NC_133123.1, read on the forward strand.
GACACATTCCTCTGACCATGCCAGCCTTCCGCAAAAGTTTATTTTAGCACTTTAAAGTCTTTTATTTTGTTTTTTGGATAAGTGTTATCGTAAAGATTTATAGAATTATTTGTGGCTTGTAAATATGTAATTGATTAATCTTTTGATGTTCGAAATGTCGAATCTTTTTCTCTGGTTATCGTTCCTTTCTCGGTCTAGTTTATTTCGTATTGTTGGTTGTATTTTTAGTTGATGTCTGTGACAGGAGGGTTTAAATATAAATAGTTAGGTCATGCCGAATTTTTTTGAAAAATCCCTATTTTATTCAATAATTAATTATAAGAAATTAGTAGGTCGTTTCAGTTGGTATCAAAGCATGGTTCTGGTTTGGGTTGTGCCTACTGCCGGTTGCAAGAAACTCGAGAAGTCTGCCTCAAAGTCTGTAAGTTTTAAGGAATTTCATATGTTAGTCATACTTGAATTGATACTTTAAATGTTTTGATGTATTTTTTTTAAAATATTTTCAAAACTAGTTGTTTATTTTATTTAACTATGTAAATCGGTGTTTATTTTGTTTAAAAATTTCTTTTAGCCTTTTAAAGTGTACCATTCAAGTGTTTATTTTTTTAGCATGCGACTTCAAGTTATGCGGAGTCTGTGTACCAATATTCCTTTCAGTTTTAGACAGTACGTGGATGTTGTTTGAGTTATTAGGTGGTGCTAATAATTTTATGAGATTGTAGGAGTTTGTTGGTGTAGTAGCCCGTAACCAAAATCAGTAATTAAGGAATTAATCATAATTACTTGGGAAGAGTTCGGAAGCTCCGAAGGTGAGTTCGGAAGCTCCGAACAGGATCGGAAGCTCCGATGCAGGATCGAAAACTCCGATGGTATTACGTCAGGCATGACGTGTGTCAAGATCGGAAGCTCCGATCACCCCTATCCGAAGTCAACAAGTGATATTTTGACACGCAGCAGATCAGGATCTTCGAAAGCTCCGATGGCAGGATCGGACGTTCCGATCGAGGTTCGGACGTTCCGATCGAGGATCGGAGGCTCCGATCGTTGTCTATAAATAAAGGGCCGAGAATTCAATTTCAATTGCCAATTTCGGATTTCCTCTCTACTCTAGTCATATTTGAGTTGTTCAAGCCTTCCTAGGCTTGCCCCCGGGAGTCGTCGAGGCGTTCAATAATCTTAGCGGAGTTGTGCCCAAGTTCTGGAGGCATCGACATCAAAGGGCTAACGACGGACGAAGGTATAGCTTTTGCTTCCTATAAATATTTAGGAGTATGCAATAGCTTAGTTAAGGCTTTTAGAGCACTATAATGATAGTAGTATCATTTGGCAGTGTAGAGCAGACTATAGGCATGGACCTAGAGTTGATAGAGCTTGCACTGATTTGAGGTACGAAAGTACTTTTCGAGATATCCTGACTGAGTATGCATGTATTATGTGACTGCATGGTTTATATGTCATTGATTTATGCTGCATTCATTTGCATACTGAGCTATGTCCTTCCAGATGTCTGTTAGTAAGGTTTTTCCCTATTCTGTTAGTGGTTGGACATCCATCGATTTGGGTCCGGCATATCCACTTGTATTTTGGTATGGGAGCCACCTCCTGAAGCGATGGCACAGCGTGCTACATACCAGGGTCCGGTCTCTCTCTGTTATCTGATCCTTGACCTCGAGTTTATAGGGAGTTAACTTTGCATGCATGTATACTCATACTCTCGTACTGAGCGTTTTATGCTCATGTCTCGTACTCTGTGTTCTGGACACCCTATTCCATGGGGCAGGTTTGCGATTGGACGAGCCGGGTGGATCCAAGAGGGGCTAGTTAGTGGTTGGCCAGCTGGAGCTTCGTCTAGGTTTTTATTTCTGTTGTTTTGGGTTGATACAGCTATTCGATTTGGTTGTATAATATTCGGATAAATTACAGATTCCTTTCCTTGGGATTGTATTTGTTTATGGTTTCCGCAAGATTATTCTGATATCTGTTTAATTAAGTTAATTGCATGCCTAAGTTCTGTTTAGTAGGTGATCCAGGTAAGGGTCACTACATTTATGGTATCAGAGCATGCAAAAGTATTCTTGAGATTTAGTCTCATCATGAGGTATTTTTGTAGATGGCAAACTATGATGATGAGAGTAGCCACGGAAGTGGAGGCGGTCGTTGGGGCGATGCCGACCAAGAGCGTCGTCGAGAACGGCGTCATCGTCATCATGACTACGAGCGTTTCACTGTGCGTCGATTCTTAGCTATGGGTCTTAAGCCCTTAGTTGGAGGTGAGTCTCCGGAGGATGCGGAGAACTGGTTAGACCGCATGGAGATGACTTTTCAGACTTTCTAATGCACCGAGGAGCAGAAGATAGAGACCCTGGGTTATCTTCTGGATGGACGTGCGTGCAGGTGGTGGAGGTTTACTTCTGCACCTTTTGTTGTGGCGAGAGGAGTGGCCACCTGGGCCGAGTTCCGCACAGCTTTTCAGAAGCTGTATTTTCCTCCTGCACTCCGTCAGTCGAAGGCAGGCGAGCTTCTGAGTCTGCGACAGGGAGCCATGTCTATTGATGAGTATCAGCAGAAGTTCTTTGATCTGCTATCCTATTGCCCCGAGATTGCTGATAGCTCTGGGATGAAGTATAATCTGTGCCTTCAGGGCCTTAACCCTGAGATCCATGACCATGTGGTGGTTGGCGACGACATGTCCTACGAGGGTTTGGTGAGCCGTTGTCACCAGGCGGAGGACAGCATTCGGCAGAACAGGTATTTTCCTCAGTCGAGGCCTGCTAGTTCTTTGGGTCCCCGTGCCCAATCTTTCAAGAAGTCTGGATCTACTTCTTCTTCCTCTGGCTCTGCTGGTGTTGTCCGTTTTGGTAAGAAGGACAAGTGTGATCACTGTGGGAAGAACCATCCATCTGACAAGTGCCGTAGAGCTTCTGGAGCTTGTTTTCGTTGTGGAGAGACTGGTCATATCCAGAGGGATTGTCTGTTGGATAACTGGCGGTCAGATCAATCACGATTGATACCCGGTGCAGCGGAAGTTTAAAAATTTTGTTATGGAACAATTCCATAGTGTGGGTATCAACCGTTCAACGATTAAATTATAAGTGTGTAAAATTCAAATAACAATTAATTAAATTTTACCTTCAATCTCGAAGCGAGATTATTGGACACCAACAGAATTAATCTGCTCTTGTTGTCTCTCCCTGGAACCGATGAACTCCTTCAATCAGGTCCACGAATGAGGTTTAAATCCCTCTGATAGATTGCACTAGAAAATCTATCAGAAGTTTTTCTGCGAAGAGATTAAACGAATCTGATTCGTTGTTCCTGACTGCAATTCAAAAATCACAGACCGGAATTTCTCGGGCAGAGGGGGAGGGGTCGGCCGAATGCTTTGAGAGAGGCTAGGGTTCGAAATTTTTGCTCTCAAAATTATGACCTATTGTGTGTAATTTCTGTACTGCAATAACTTATTTATAATGCAGGCCACTAACACCTTAGGGCCCATTAGTCATAAGTTAGGGCCCGACAAGCAAAGCCCGCACGTTCAGAAATTAATATAAAATTCATCGTGACTCCGATTGATGAACCGATTTCACCAATGTGCACAGAAACCATTTCTGCACATTTTAAAGTCAAAATAAATTTTCCTGAATCCGAATTCAGTGGTTTCCAAAAATGCCCATCCCTATGTCATTTTAGGAAATCCTACTCCCTTACTCTTAATTAAGAAGTCCAACTTCTTTATTCATTAAATTTAACTCTTTAAATTTAACTATCTCAACGGGGATTAAAACTCCATTACACTGTGTGACCCTCAATGGTTCAGGGATACAGCTAGCCGTGGGCTCACAACTCCTTGTGACTCGGAACAACACTTTCCGACTTGCCCAACGAATCATGGTAAAGCGCCTAGCAACATCGCCCCATGATTCCCTAGGTATCACTGATAGTGCCTACAAGAACCAGTAGATTTTGGTTAGCGTACAGTACGGTCCCTTCATCCATATATCCCGATCGAATCAACAACCATTGGTATATCGAGAGTCGCTCAAGATTCGATAACTATGCAATACATCTTGAAGATCAAATTAGTGACATCGCATGTGCTACTAAGAAACCATTTCTTAAATCACATCAAGTACTCTGGCCAGAGATTTGTCACACTAATATCTCCTCAGATCGCATAGGATATCCACACTCGCAAGTATGTGGTGAATCCTTGACAACAATGCATTGACTCCTATATGTGTCGTAACTGTACCCAATCTCGACACCTGATGACCCCCATAGAGTCGGTAAACGAGTCAAAGCACAGCACTAGCATATAGAGTCTCCATGATGTTTCAAGTCGTAAGGACTAATGGTGTACAACCAAAACCGCGGACTTTATCCACTCGATAAGTGATAACCACTTGGAAAGTCCGGATAGGGTAGTTCGATTATTCATCCTATGAATATCCATTTGCATGCTTCGAACATCTCTATGTTCCCTACCAATGAAACGTGGTACTCCGCATCGCAAATGCTAGTCTCAAACTCGAGCGATCCTTATCCTTATTATCGGACGGCTCAATCGACTAGGAACAGTTTAGAATATACAGTGACTATAAGATGTATTTCATGATAGACATCTCCATGTTCTACCACATCTTACATACACTATGGTATATTCAAGGTCTTTATCAAAACAACAATAGTATATCACAATATAACAATATGAAGTAATATAAAGTCATTGCCATTAATAAAAGTGTAAATTACATTAAACAAAAGATTGTTTTTACAAAGAGTCATCAAAGCCCATAGCCACAAGTTGGCTCACTGGGCACCTACTCTTTCAATCACCCACTTGCCCTATAGCCAACTAGTCATACTACGTAGACCCATTGCTTCGCGATGTTTGTCAAACAATGGTCCTGGCAAGGGCTTAGTAAGCGGATCAGCGATATTGTCTGCAGAGGCCACTCGTTCGACAGTGATGTCTCCTCTTTCCACAATCTCCCGGATGATGTGGTATTTCCTCAGTACGTGTTTGGATCTTTGATGAGACCTTGGTTCCTTTGCTTGAGCAACGGCACCCGTGTTGTCGCAGTACACCGGGACTGGACCAACAAATTCAGGAATGACGCCCAACTCTTGGACGAAATTCCTCATCCAAACGGCCTCTTTAGCAGCAGCTGATGCTGCAATGTATTCAGCCTCAGTGGTGGAATCCGCTGTGGTGTCCTGCTTGGAACTCTTCCAAGAGACAGCACCGCCATTGAGCATGAACACAAATCCAGAGGTTGACTTCGAGTCATCCACGTCACTTTGGAAGCTAGAGTCGGTATAGCCTTCCAATTTGAGATCTCGTCCTCCATATACCATGAACATATTCTTAGTCCTTCGTAAGTACTTAAGAATGTCCTTCACGGCTTTCCAATGCATTTGACCAGGATTAGCCTGATATCTGCTCGTGACACTCAGAGCAAATGCTACATCCGGTCTGGTAGATATCATCCCATACATGATACTACCTATAGCTGACGCATATGGTACATGTGTCATATTCTCTATCTCTGCATCAGTCTTGGGACACATAGACTTGGATAGAGAAACTCCATGACACATGGGTAGATGTCCTCTCTTGGACCCATCCATTGAAAACCGTTTCAATATGGTATCGATGTAGGTTGATTGAGTGAGTCCTATCATTCTCTTAGACCTATCTCTATAGATCTGCATCCCAAGAATGTAGGATGCCTCACCCAAATCCTTCATCGAGAATCTACCTGATAACCATATCTTTGTTGACTGCAACATCCCTACGTCATTCCCAATGAGTAGGATGTCATCAACATAAAGTACTAAGAATGTCACCGCATCCTTAACTACTTTCTTGTACACGCATGGTTCCTCCGGGTTCTTGATGAAACCAAAATCTTTTATTGTTTCATCAAATTTCTGGTTCCAACTTCTTGATGCTTGTTTTAGACCATAAATTGATCTCTGAAGCTTGCATACCTTATGCTCGCTTCCCATGGATGTGAACCCTTCAGGCTGCTTCATATAGATTTCCTCCTTAATGTCTCCATTAAGAAAAGCAGTCTTCACATCCATTTGCCATATCTCATAGTCATACCATGCAGCTATGGCAATAAGGATTCTTATGGACTTGAACATAGCAACTGGTGAAAAGGTTTCATCATAGTCAACTCCTTGCCTTTGAGTATAACCTTTCGCCACCAATCGCGCCTTGTAGGTCAATACCTTACCATATGGCCCAAGCTTTCTTTTGTAGATCCATTTACATCCTATTGGAACAATTCCATCGGGAGGATCTACTAAAGACCAAACTTGGTTTGTATGCATCGAATCCAATTCTGATTGCATAGCTTCAAGCCATAAATTCGAATCCGCATCAGAAATTGCTTCCTTGAAGTTTCTTGGATCACATCCAATGTCGGGTTCATCTTGATCCCCTTCAAGAAGAAGACCATATCGAACAGGAGGTCTAGAAGTCCTCTCGGATCTTCTAGGTTCAGGCGTGTCCAGTAATGGTTCCTGAGGCGTAGGATCGTTATTTTGTATTTCGGGTTCTTCTCGAACTTCTTCGAGTTCCATCATCTCGCCTTTCTTATCCAATAAGAACTCCTTCTCCAAGAAGGTGGCATTTCTAGAAACAAACACCTTTGTTTCAGCAGGATAATAGAAATAATATCCGATTGAATTCTTCGGATACCCTACAAAATAACATAAGCTGGATCGACTATCCAACTTATCTCCCACTGTCCGCTTCACGTAAGCAGGACATCCCCAAATCCTCAAGTACGAATACTTAGGAGCTTTGCCATTCCATAACTCGTATGGTGTTTTGTCCACTGCTTTAGTGTGGACGTTGTTCAACAACAATACCGTCGTTTCAAGCGCATAGCCCCAAAACGAAGGTGGAAGCTCAGTGAAGCTCATCATGGATCGAACCATGTCCAACAAAGTTCGATTACGACGCTCCGATACACCATTCAGCTGTGGTGTCATAGGAGGAGTCCACTGAGAGAGAATCCCATTCTCTTTCAGATAGTCCAAAAACTCGGTACTCAAGTATTCTCCACCTCGATCCGATCGAAGTGCTTTAATACTTTTACCTAGCTTGTTTTCTACTTCAGCCTTGAATTCTTTGAACTTTTCAAATGCTTCAGACTTATATTTCATTAAATATAAATACCCATACCTTGAATAATCATCAGTAAAGGTAATGAAGTAGGTGTGGCCATGTTGAGTCCCAACTCTAAATGGACCACAAACATCTGTATGGATCAAATCCAACAGATTTTTACTACGCTCAGGTTTCCCCTTAAAAGGAAATTTAGTCATTTTCCCTTTTAGGCAGGATTCACAAGTAGGTAGAGAGTTAATATCAGACATATCAAACATGCCCTCTCCCACTAGCTTGTTCATCCTCCTTGAGGAAATATGACCTAGTCTAGCGTGCCAAAGGTTTGACGGGTTTTGACTATCGATTTTCCTTTTGTTTGTTGTCGCCGGTTTATCAATATAATTTATTGGAACGTCTTTTAGTTTTAAGTTATATAGATCGTTTTCAAGTTGTCCATTTCCAATCAAACATTCATTCTTGTAAATATTGCAAATCACATTCACAAAATTACAAGAATAACCATCTCTATCAAGCATAGAAATAGAAATAATGTTTTTAATTAAATCTGGAACAAATAAAACATCTCTTAATAATAACTTAAAACCGTTCTGCAAAATTAAACAAACGTCTCCTACGGCTGTAGCTTCAACTCTGGAACCATTCCCGAGCCTCAGCTGGGTCTCACCCATTCTAAGCCTCCGACTTCTTGTCATCACCTGCAAATCATTGCAAATGTGAGATCCACATCCGGTATCCAATACCCAAGAAGTAGTGTTAAGCGAAACGTTAATTTCAATATAGAACATACCCTTTGCAGTTCGCAACTGCTCTAGATATTCCTTGCAGTTACGCTTCCAATGTCCCGGCTTCTTGCAGTAATGGCAAACATCCTTGGATTTTCCATTGTTTGAAGCCTTTGTCTTTTGCTTCTTCTCGTGCTCGACTTTCTTGGGTGGGGCAGAACGTTTCTTGCCCTTCATACTTGGCCCCTTCTTAGCAGAAGATGAGGAGCCCACCAAGAAGACGGGCTTATCCTTCTTAAGTGTGGATTCATATGTAACGAGCATATTGACCATCTCTTCAAGGGTGGCCTCTATCTTGTTCATATTAAAATTTATCACAAATCCATCAAATGAAGAAGGAAGAGACAGAAGCAGTAAATCCACATTGAGTTCATGCTCCAACACCAAATCAAGGGTCGCCAACTTTTGTATGAGCCAAATCATTCGTACCCCATGATCACGGACCGAAGTCCCTTCACGCATGCGGCACGTCATCAACTCCTTAACAGTTGCGAACCTTTCAGCCCTCGATTGAGCCCCAAAAAGTTCCTTGAGTTGCGCGTGAATGTCAGCAGCATTCACCGTGTCCTCAAATCGCCTCTGGAGTTCATCAGACATCGAGGCTTGCATATAGCATTTGGTCTTGATGTCATGGTCCCACCATGCATCAAGCTTGGCCAATTCCTCCGGACTTACATCAGCTGGTGCTTCCTTCGGAGGTGCTTTCTCTAACACTTAGAGCATTTTCTCCGAAGTTAAGACAATCTTCAACTTCCGGAACCATTCCGTATAGTTGGCGCCAGTCAACTTGTTTTGTTCGAGGATCGAGAATAAAGGATTACGCGAATTCATCGTATGAAATACTGAAAAGAAAAACAGACATATATCAATGATTGTTTAACAATTTACTAAGACATAAAATAGGCGAAATTTAATTTTATGAATCTCACTCCCACTATTTTAACGATTTCACCACCCTCTAGTGAAAACGGAAAACTTTTTCCTTAGTGAGAACATGGAGTCCAATTGACAAACTTATGGTCCCGAATAATATCAGCCAACCATAATTCTCAAAAGGTAGAGCCCAATTGCTTCCAAAGCAACCCCCATGTATTTACCTCATGTCCAATAAGGGCCCAATAATATGACGCCGTTTAAAGTGACATGTCAAGATGACCCATCAATATTAAGTTGTGATGGACGGTCGCCATGTGGATCCCCCAATAATATGAGCCGATCCCATGGGAGTTCCACCCAACTTACAACATGTGTCGATCCAATGTACAGCTTTCCGACGGACGGGCCCCCCCAATAATATGAGCCGGACCGTATCCGCGGGTAGCATCACATACATTGACCGTTGATGGAAGGTAGGAACATTTAAACAAATTTAAATTTCCTTTATTTATCTTGATATCAATTTTAAATCATATTTAAAATGAGGGATTTTTAATTATAAAATATTTGTCTCATCAAATTCAATTTATTGCATGCTTGCCGGATTCACGCAATTATGTCTAAACATGCATACAATCATAATATCATATATTATATAGGATGATCGATTCCATTTCTAATTGACCCGTGGTTGCCAATCACGGGTCTTAGTCCAATCCTAGGTAATATGCAGTATGCAATGCAATCCTATTACATGTGCTTCCTATTTACATTTCTTCAGTCTTTATTGTCTGCTGGGCCCACCATCTTCAAATCTTGATCTCCCACTAAATCTAATGTATTTACAATAAATAACAATGACAAGCAGGGGATACATTTTCAGGGGTGGGAACGGGCCATAAACCAAGCCCACTTTTATTACATATGACATTCATATCGGGCCATAAACCAGGCCCATTAATAAAACCAACAACAATAAAACAAAATGTAAATTCCTAACATACACCTACAAAATTGGTCATGGCAATCGATCATCCTTATCCAATAACATTTAATTCAAAATTAATTTATTGGATAACATGCAGTGGCAATTCAAATTTAAACAAGATAAAATCATATTTTACATATAAAATCTCATTTCACATATAAAATCATATTTTATCTCCTTATCAAATAAAATCATATTTTATCTACAAAATCCAATTTTATAGATAAAATCATATTTTACTTAATATATCATAAGATCAAATCTTATCATCAATTGTACCAAAATAATTGATTTCAAAATTCAATTTAAGGATAAAATATTAAAATTTTCCAAAAATTCAAATTTATCCAAAAATCAATTTTAAAATTTACGGACTCGAACAATTCGATCCGAAATCTCGTGAACCAATCAAAAACAATTTTTGACCGGACCAAAAATAAAAATTTTAACACATTAAAATTAATTTTAAATAAAATATCATTTTTCCCGCGGGCCGCCCGGGACACTCCCGGGCCGGCCCGCAACCGGGGCGCGGGCCGGGGCAGCCCGGCTGCCCCCTTAGGGCAGCGCCGTGCGCTGCGCTGGGCGGCACCGTGCGCCGCCCTGGGCGGCGCCGTGCGCCCCCTTTGGGCGGCGCCGTGCGCCGCCCGGGGCAGCAACAATTGCTGCCCCACCGGGCAGCGATCCAATCGCTGCCCGGGTTTTGCCCCGAAAATTTTTTTTTTTATTTAAAAATATTTATTTTGTTTCAAAAACCGAGACTCAAAAATTTTGTACAATTGATTAATTTAATCGTTTGATCTGAGCAACCTGGCTCTGATACCACTGTTGGATAACTGGCGGTCAGATCAATCACGATTGATACCCGGTGCAGCGGAAGTTTAAAAATTTTGTTATGGAACAATTCCATAGTGTGGGTATCAACCGTTCAACGATTAAATTATAAGTGTGTAAAATTCAAATAACAATTAATTAAATTTTACCTTCAATCTCGAAGCGAGATTATTGGACACCAACAGAATTAATCTGCTCTTGTTGTCTCTCCCTGGAACCGATGAACTCCTTCAATCAGGTCCACGAATGAGGTTTAAATCCCTCTGATAGATTGCACTAGAAAATCTATCAGAAGTTTTTCTGCGAAGAGATTAAACGAATCTGATTCGTTGTTCCTGACTGCAATTCAAAAATCACAGACCGGAATTTCTCGGGCAGAGGGGGAGGGGTCGGCCGAATGCTTTGAGAGAGGCTAGGGTTCGAAATTTTTGCTCTCAAAATTATGACCTATTGTGTGTAATTTATGTACTGCAATAACTTATTTATAATGCAGGCCACTAACACCTTAGGGCCCATTAGTCATAAGTTAGGGCCCGACAAGCAAAGCCCGCACGTTCAGAAATTAATATAAAATTCATCGTGACTCCGATTGATGAACCGATTTCACCAATGTGCACAGAAACCATTTCTGCACATTTTAAAGTCAAAATAAATTTTCCTGAATCCGAATTCAGTGGTTTCCAAAAATGCCCATCCCTATGTCATTTTAGGAAATCCTACTCCCTTACTCTTAATTAAGAAGTCCAACTTCTTTATTCATTAAATTTAACTCTTTAAATTTAACTATCTCAACGGGGATTAAAACTCCATTACACTGTGTGACCCTCAATGGTTCAGGGATACAGCTAGCCGTGGGCTCACAACTCCTTGTGACTCGGAACAACACTTTCCGACTTGCCCAACGAATCATGGTAAAGCGCCTAGCAACATCGCCCCATGATTCCCTAGGTATCACTGATAGTGCCTACAAGAACCAGTAGATTTTGGTTAGCGTACAGTACGGTCCCTTCATCCATATATCCCGATCGAATCAACAACCATTGGTATATCGAGAGTCGCTCAAGATTCGATAACTATGCAATACATCTTGAAGATCAAATTAGTGACATCGCATGTGCTACTAAGAAACCATTTCTTAAATCACATCAAGTACTCTGGCCAGAGATTTGTCACACTAATATCTCCTCAGATCGCATAGGATATCCACACTCGCAAGTATGTGGTGAATCCTTGACAACAATGCATTGACTCCTATATGTGTCGTAACTGTACCCAATCTCGACACCTGATGACCCCCATAGAGTCGGTAAACGAGTCAAAGCACACAGCACTAGCATATAGAGTCTCCATGATGTTTCAAGTCGTAAGGACTAATGGTGTACAACCAAAACCGCGGACTTTATCCACTCGATAAGTGATAACCACTTGGAAAGTCCGGAAAGGGTAGTTCGATTATTCATCCTATGAATATCCATTTGCATGCTTCGAACATCTCTATGTTCCCTACCAATGAAACGTGGTACTCCGCATCTCAAATGCTAGTCTCAAACTCGAGCGATCCTTATCCTTATTATCGGACGGCTCAATCGACTAGGAACAGTTTAGAATATACAGTGACTATAAGATGTATTTCATGATAGACATCTCCATGTTCTACCACATCTTACATACACTATGGTATATTCAAGGTCTTTATCAAAACAACAATAGTATATCACAATATAACAATATGAAGTAATATAAAGTCATTGCCATTAATAAAAGTGTAAATTACATTAAACAAAAGATTGTTTTTACAAAGAGTCATCAAAGCCCATAGCCACAAGTTGGCTCACTGGGCACCTACTCTTTCATTGTCCACTATCTGGGGGAGGCGGTTCTGGTTCTAGTTCAGGATCTGGTTCTCAGGCCACCGTACAGCAGAGGTCGCAGGGACAGCCTGCTGGGAGTTCTCATTTGAGGCCACGAGCTTCTGGCCAGGCGTTTGCCCTGTGACATGATCAGGCAGTGGAGGAGAATGAGAAATTCATCGCAGGTACATTTTTGCTTTATGGTATACCTGCTCTTGTACTTATTGACACTGGTGCATCTCATTCCTTCATTTATGCACATTTTGTTAAGAGGCATAAGTTACCATGCATTGCACTAGACGTAGTGATGTCTGTTTTTACTCCGACGGGCCAATTTGCTTTGGCTAAGCGTTTAGTTATAGGTTGCCCTTTAGAGTTCGAGGGTAAAATTTTGATTGCGAATCTCATGGTCCTGGCGATGGACGACTTTGATTGCATTCTGGGAATAGATATGTTGACTACCTATCGAGCTTCAGTGGACTGCTATCAGAGATTAGTACGCTTTCATCCGGAGGGGAGTGATAGCTTTTCTATGGAGAGGGAGCGCGACCCCCGATGCCTTTGGTATCAGCTTTGAGAGTCTGTCGAGCTCTAGAGTCTGGCGTGGAAGGCTACCTTATCTATGCAGTTGATTTGTCCGCTGAGAGTATTGGGATAGAGAGCATTCCTGTTGTGGATGAATTCCCAGATGTATTTCCTGATGAGATTCCGGGTTTTCCTCCTGTTAGGAAAGTCGAGTTTGGCATAGAGTTGATGCCGGGTACTTCGCCTATTTCTCGAGCACCGTATCTTCTGGCTCCGTCAGAGATGCGTGAGTTGAAGAATCAGCTACAGGATCTTTTGGACAAGGGGTACATTCGTCCTAGTGTATCTCCTTGGGGAGCTCCTGTTCTTTTTGTAAAGAAGAAGGATGGGTCTATGCGGTTGTGCATTGACTACAGGCAGCTGAATCGTGTTACAGTGAAGAACAAGTATCCGTTGCCTCGCATTGATGACTTGTTTTATCAGCTGCAGGGCACGTCAGTTTACTCCAAGATTGACTTGAGATTTGGGTATCATCAGTTGAGAGTCCGTGATCAGGACGTAGCCAAGACTGCATTCCGTACTCGCTATGGGCATTACGAGTTTCTAGTGATGCCATTTGGTTTGACTAATGCGCCGGCTATATTCATGGATCTGATGAACCGTGTCTTTAGGGAGTATTTGGACAAGTTTGTTGTGGTCTTCATTGACGACATCTTGGTGTATTCGCGTAATATGGAAGAACATGTTTCTCACTTGCGGTTGAAACTGCAGACTCTTCGAGATGAGCATTTGTACGCCAAGCTGAGCAAGTGTGAGTTCTGGATGGATCGAGTGGTCTTTCTTGGCCATATCATATCCAGGGAGCGGATTTCTGTTGATCCAAACAAGATTGAAGCGGTACTTAATTGGTCGCGTCCGAAGATGGTTGCTGAGATCCGTAGTTTTCTGGGTCTAGCAGGGTATTATCGTCGCTTCATTCTGAACTTCTCTCAGTTAGCTCGACCTTTGACGCAGCTTACCCGCAAGGGTTTGGACTTTGAGTGGCCCTCCGAGTGTGAGGAGAACTTCTATGAGCTTCGACGGCGGTTGACTTCTGCACCGGTGTTTGCATTACCGTCAGGATCTGGAGGGTATGTGGTATACACTGATGCTTCTCTTCAGGGGTTAGGTTGTGTTCTGACTCAGAATGGGCATGTGATCGCATACGCTTCTAGACAGCTGAAGCTTCACAAGGACAACTATCCAGTCCATGATTTGGAGTTAGCAACCATTGTGTTCGCTTTGAAGATCTGGCTTCATTATCTGTATGGCGAGAAATTTGAGATCTTCACCGACCATAAGAGTCTCAAGTATTTGTTCACTCAGGCGGAGTTGAACATGAGGCAGAGACGTTGGATGGACTTGCTTAAGGACTATGATTGCGAGATTAAGTACCATCCGGGAGCTGCTAATCTCACTGCTGATGCTTTGAGTCGCAAGGTGCGACTATCCGCACTTCAGACTTGTTCGATGTCTAGTGCGATCAGTGACTGTTGTAATTCAGGTTATACCTTCAAGCATAAGAAAGGTATGCAGAGTATCCAGATGTTTGCGATATTATCTGAGCCAGCTTTGTATTCCCGGATTCGAGATGCTCAGATGTCTGATTCGAAGACCCAGCGTTTAGCTCGTCTAGCTAACGAGGGTAGCTCATCTGGATTTCATTATCAGTCAGATGGCTTTCTGTGTTTGTCTGGTAGGCTTGTGATTCCGCGGGATGAAGAGTTGCGAGAGGAGATTTTGTCTCAGGCGCATCGCACTAAGTTGAGTATTCATCCCGGGAGCAACAAGATGTACAAGGATCTATGTACTCGTTTCTGGTGGAAGGGTATGAAACGCAGTGTTTATCAGTTTGTTTCGAGATGTTTGGTGTGTCAATAGGTCAAGGCAGAGCACCGACAACCTGGAGGATTGCTTCACAGTCTGCCTATTCCTGAATGGACTTTGTGACCCATTTGCCGGTATCCCCGAGGAACTGTGATGCTATCTGGGTTGTGGTGGACCGACTCACTAAGTAAGCGCATTTCATTGCCTATAGCCGGGAGTACAATGTGGATCGTATGGCTCGATTGTACATTCAGAAGATCGTTCGACTTCATGTAGTGCCTGTGAGCATTGTCAGCGATCGGGACCCCAGGTTTACTTCTAGATTCTGGGGGAGTGTTTAGCGTGCGATGGGTACTACTCTTAGTTTGAGCACTGCCTATCATCCGGAAACTGATGGTCAGTCAGAGCGCACTATCCGTACTTTGAAGGATATTCTTAGAGCGTGCGTCATGGATTTTGGTTCAGCCTGGTACGATCATTTGTCATTGATCGAGTTCGCGTACAACAACAACTATCATACTAGTATTGGAATGGCACCTTTTGAGGCGTTGTACGGGCGACGTTTTCGTACTCCACTCTTCTGGGAAGAAGTGGGAGAGAGACAGGCTGAGGGACCAGAGTTTATCCAGCAAGCAATAGACATTATTGATCAGATCAATAAACGGATTAAGACTGCACAGGATCGTCAGACCAGCTATGCTAATACCAATCGTAGGCCTTTGTAGTTCGATGTCGGGGAGAAAGTGTTTCTGAGAGTGTCACCTTTCCGCAAGATTCTCAGATTTGACCTTAAGGGCAAGTTGTCTCCCAGGTTTATCGGTCCGTTTGAGATCTTGGAGAGCATTGGCGATTTGGCTTATCGGCTAGCTTTGTCACCGCATCTTTCCAGTATTCACGACGTGTTCCACGTATCTCTGTTGCGACGATATGTGGCGGATGAATCTCATATTCTGCAACGGTATGAAGTTCAGGTGAGCAAGGATTTGACTTATGTTGAGAAACCTATTCGTATCCTGGATTATAAGGATAAGGTTTTGCGGAACAAAGTCATTCCTATGGTTTTATTTCAGTGGCAACGCCGAGGCACTGAGGAGGCCACTTGGGAACTTGAAGACAGGATGCGTGAAGACCATCCTGAGTTGTTTTGATTTCATTTTTTTAGTTTTATTCAGTTGCAAACTCTGTAAACGTTTGATTTGAATAAAGAATGTTTCTGATTTCTGTATTACATTCAGTACTTAAGATCTGATTTCGAGGACGAAATATCTTAAGTGGGGGAGAATGTAGTAGCCCGTAACAAAAATCAATAATTAAGGAATTAATCATAATTACTTGGAAAGAGTTCGGAAGCTCCGAAGGTGAGTTCGGATGCTTCGAACAGGATCAGAAGCTCCGATGCAGGATCGGAAACTCCGATGGTATTACGTCAGGCATGACGTGTGTCAAGATGGGAAGCTCCGATAAGGATCGGAAGCTCCGATCACCCCTATCCGAAGTCAACAAGTGATATTTTGACACACGGCAGATCAGGATCTTCGGAAGCTCCGATGGCAGGATCGGACGTTCCGATCGAGGTTCGGACATTTCGATCAAGGATCGGAGGCTCCGATCGTTGTCTATAAATAGGGGCCGAGAATTCACTTTCAATTGCCAATTCCGGATTTTCTCTCTACTCTAGTCGTATTCGAGTTGTTCAAGCCTTCCTAAGCTTGCCCCCGAGAGTCGTCGAGGCGTTCGATAGTCGTAGCGGAGTTGTGCCCAAGTTCTGGAGGCATCGACATCAAAGGGCTAACGACGGACGAAGGTATAGCTTTTGCTTCCTATAAATATTTAGGAGTATGCAATAGCTTAGTTAAGGCTTTTAGAGCAGTATAATGATAGTAGTATCATTTGGCAGTGTAGAGCAGACTATAGGCATGGACCTAGAGTTGGTAGAGCTTGCACTGATTTGAGGTACGAAAGTACTGTTCGAGATATCCTGACTGAGTATGCATGTATTATGTGACATCATGGTTTATATGTCATTGATTTATGCTGCATTCATTTGCATACTGAGCTATCTCCTTCGAGATGTCTGTTAGTAGGGTTTTTCCCTATCCTGTTAGTGGTTGGACATCCATCGATTTGGGTCCGGCATATCCACTTGTATTTTGGTATGGGAGCCACCTCCTGAAGCGACGGCACAGCGTGCTACATACCAGGGCTCGGTCTGTCTCTGTTATCTGATCCTTGACCTCGAGTTTATAGGGAGTTCACTTTGCATGCATGTATACTCATACTCTCGTACTGAGCGTTTTATGCTCACGTCTCGTACTCTGTGTTCTGGACACCCTATTCTATGGGGCCGGTTTGCGATTGGACGAGGCGGGTGGATCCAAGAGGGGCTAGTCAGTGGTTGGCCAGCTGGAGCTTCGTCTAGGTTTTTATTTCTGTTGTTTTGGGTTGATACAGCTATTCAATTTGGTTGTATAATATTCGGATAAATTACAGATTCCTTTCCTTGGGATTGTATTTGTTTATGGTTTCCGCAAGATTATTCTGATATCTGTTTAATTAAGTTAATTGCATGCCTAAGTTCTGTTTAGTAGGTGATCCAGGTAAGGGTCACTACAGTTGGAGAAAATATTAAACTTGTGCATTAGGAAATATTAGTCGGTGTGTCCTTGTTGTAATTTATTCTCTTATGGATGGAATTTAGTCGGATAAAACTAAGTGTATAGTTTGCTTAAAAATTGATAGATGCATGTTTTGGTCTGTTAAGTTTTTGAATCGAACTCGTGTGATGACTTGGGATACGAACTTGGTTTTATATTATTATGGATAGTTTGAATTTTTCTTTTGTTATTTGGGAGAATATGATTTTGGAATTAGAGATTCGGTTACTATGAGCCTTTGAATTATATGAACTATTATTACGATCGGTATTTCCTTTTTTTTCTTCTTTTGTGCTCGAATCCGTTGCAACATATACTTTTGAGTATCCAAAATTTCTTTTCACATCCTTTGTTCATTTATGAATTCGTATGACATCAGTCAATGTTGTATTCAGATACTTTGGCCTTGGTCTAATTTCTTAATAAAATCTTGTTCATGTTTCACACTTCTTGAAATTTTCTTCGGTTTTAGAGCCACATGTTGATGTGGGTAAGATTCACTTCAATTTTCTTTTGTGATCAACTTATGTTGTGGTTGACATCTGAATATGTCTTAGGATCGTTGTTTCCCCTGATTATTAACTTGTGTGAACTTCTCTCGACTGATGTCACACTGACTACCTTAATTATTCTTTGATTGTTTGAGTATGATTTCATTACCCATGGGTAAATGATCACGAGATTTGTGTCTTGTTGGCTCATATTCATTATTTATAGAGCCTCAATTATTATTCATTCACCCCTAGAATTGAATTATGAGTGAATTGTTTTCACATATCTAGATTTTTATTTTCAGCTCGTTTGTTTGTAATGCTTGCATTATTTCATTCCACATTAAGAAGCATTACTTGTATGTCTGTTTCTTTTCATGATCTATTATTATGAGGATTGGGTGGATCATAATTTCAATTATTATTTCAAATTATTGTGTAGTGAATTGGCTCGTAGCCGCTTAGTAAGTGTTTAGACTATTGGAATTTAGTATTAGTACTAGATAATTCCTAAGTTATCATTGTGTTATGAGGAATGACGACTATCAATTATATCTGGTTCTAGCGAGTAGACTGCTAGGTAGTAAATTAATTGAATGAGTTGTTTCAATTTTAAATAGGATCGTTAATAGTAAACAGATGATTTTGGTAAGCTGAATGACTGGTCAGTCGTGAGATAGGGAAATAGAGCTGTCCCTAGAATACTTTTGAGTACTTTACATTTGCATTCTAAGACTTTGTGATTGTCGACCGGTAAGACTAATGCACCAACTATGGGAATAAAATGATGAATAGAACATTCAGGTCGTTTTTTTGGATAAGCTGTAGATTTATTTATTGGAAAAATACCAAGGTAATGGAGGATCAATTAGAAAGCTTTTTCGATCAGGTTACAAACTCTTCAAGGTGTCCAATTGTATACTAAGTTCTTGAAATATGAATTCAAATTGTACATATAATAATTTGGGAATTTTTTTTTGGATTTTCAGACTTGCTGTCAAGTTGAACTAGGGACTTGAGATATGTCTTCAGGCGATATGCAGGAATAGTTTGGTACTTAGAGACCATCTAATCCAATAAGCGGAGAATAGCTCGTAGTATATTTTGACTTCAAGTGTAATTATGGATTTCATAGTCGTTGCGTTTGGGATAGAAGAGGTGGATAAATTTATTGAAAAATTTGAATAAGAGTTGAACTTGCGGTAAAATCAAAGATACTAGAGATGAATGCATAAATTGGTGAATGGATATTTGGGATCTGTCTAGTCACCTATTTGGATTATATATGTTATCGGATAATATCTTGGAACCGAACAACATGTTATGGGTATATTTTCTTATCAAGGATTAGATTAGATTTATTTATAGAAATTGGTCAGATTCATATAATATCTTGAGGCCTAACGAGGTAGAATTATATATATTCCCTTAGATTTCCTATTTAGAATAATTTAGAGTTTAGTCTCTAATTAATTTGAGGACTTGTGAATTTTTTAAGAGCTCGAGTTGTATATTATATGAGTTAAGTTTAATTGGTAAATAGACGATAAGCATAGTTTCGTTGTTAGGAAGTTTTTATATTATCATTGCGGTTGACATAAATTAATTTAGGGGTTATAGGGACTCCATTGCTTGGAATTCCGACGTAGGGTATAAGGTTAGAGAAAATGTAAGTTGTGCGGTAACTTAAAGACCTAAGAATTTGTAGGTTGTAGAACTTATCAATTGAGGTAAAAGGACATTTTTAAGTTTTTAAATTTAGATCGAAAGTAAATTTGAGAGTGATAGAATTTTCTTGAGGATAAGAATACTAGGGAATAGGTAAGAATTGTAAGTTTTACATTGCAATAAGATTTAGTCAGATCTTTGATGATATAGATATCAATAAGCATCAGAGTGCGCAGCGAAAGGTGATTTGGGCCAACTCTTGTGGGTGCAAAGTTAAAAAATTTAGTGTTGATTTGGTCTAAGGTATTCGAACCTTGTTAGTAAGTCTTGAATTTCGAGGATGAAATTCCATTTAAGAGGGAAGGAATTGTAGTACCTAAAACTCAATCTACTAAATCACTTGCATTAAATTTAATAAATAATAGGATTATTATTTTTAAGTTTATTTGATTTAAATTTCTTATTTGAATTATGTGCTAATAAAATATTTTATTATTTATTCAATGATTTTATTGTGCAATTTAAATTATTTTAAATATTTTAAAGGTTTAAACTTGCATATTTAAATGATTTTAATTAATTGTTTAGTTTATTCATTTAAATGATTTTAACTGTTTAGCTTAATTATTTAAATACTTTCGATTGTCTAATTATTTTTTATTTTAAATAACCATAATTTAGACGTTAACCATTTTAAATTATTTTAAATGTCTAGATTATTTATTTAAATCCTTTTTAATTGTCCAAATTATTTAAAAAGTTTTTATTTCCGCTTGTGTATTTATTTAAATTGCATTTAAACGTTACTATAGTTTGTTTAAATTATTTTACTCTCTCTGTTTATTGTTTAATTATTTTTTTATCGCTGCGACATCAAAAATATTTAAAGTGTTAATTATAATTTCTAAGCTATTGTTTAATTCTTTTAAAGTTTAAGTGGCTCAAATATTTACGTTAATCATTCTTGAGATTCTTGAATTCATTAACTTCCGGTTCCGCTTGTCGGCGATGGTGGACTTCGGTGGTTAATTTCCAAATTACTATTTCAAGAGTTAATTTTAGTGAGAACTGATGGAAATAATTTAAGTATTTACTTTTATGATTTTTCGGGTGACCGAAATCGCCTTTGCGGCAATTTTTAAGCTTACTTTAGAATTTTCCAAAAATTAGCAATTTCAAACTCGAACTAGCAAAATCTAAATTATTTATTTAAATACTTGAATTTTTAAACATTGGAAATTTGAAAGAAATAGTGTGTGTGTAGTGCAAGAATTTTATAAGGAAGTATCACTTTTTAAAAGTAACACTTTTTTTTAAAAATCGCACACACCCACCTATACTTACATACACCTATACATACACACACATATACACTTAAAACACAATTTATCACAAAAGAAATCCCAACCCAAACCCTAGCCCAACCTCACGTTTTTCTCCCTCTTTCTCAAAATCTCACCCATCGATTTCTTCCTCCCATTCTTCTCATCTCGCCGCTGACGTCCAGAATGTCGCCGCCGCCGCCAGCCACCGTTCCGGCATGGCCATATCTCCAAGAAAGCTGTTCAAAACTCCCTGTACTCCCTAGGCCGATTTCAGATCTCCTTGAGCTCTTTATCTCGATTTTTCTCTAGTTAGGCAAGATTATGGTTTCATTTGGCCCCGAGTAGATTATTATGTCATGTGGTTGTCTTGTTTTTATGCATTTTGAATTTTTCTGAAATTTTAGGTGAATATTTCGAAAATTCCAGCTCTTTTATTGCCATGTTTATGCTTATGTTGGTTTATTGTCATATGTTATTGTTGAAAATAAGTTGAGTTGGGAGTTTGAAAATTCCTCTCTTCATGCCCTTGAATTTTTCAAAAATTTCAGAAATATATGGTGTCTTTCTTGGTTAGATTCTTATTGTGTTGTGGTTTGTGTTGTTTGGATGGTGAGTTAGGAGCTACCATGGGTGAGAATTTAGCTCACATGGTAGTGCTTAGGATGTGATGGGGCTAACTTGTAAATTGGAAAAGAAGAGGCTATGGTGTTGGTCTTGGGTGGGTTCGGTTTGGGGGTGCTCACTAAAGACTGATTTTTTTTTGAGTTAGACTAAGCTGGTAAGGGGTGAGTTTTGAGTGTTTGAGAGGTTCTAAGTATTGGTCATGATCCTAGCTTATTGGTTTCGGAATATGGAAGTCAAATGACTAAGTTATGGGAAGGGTAGTGAGCTGGGAGTTGAGAAGAATTTTGTGGTGAGTTGAGCTGTCCGGAAACTGATGTCTAAGGCAGGGTTAACCTCATGATTTAGTAAAGGGCTTGGGTTTGAAATTATCCTAGGTTGTTAGGAATACGTCGGTTCAAGCGGGAAGTAATTCGGCTAAGTTTTGGTTGTGTTCTAGGCGTTTGAATGAATAGGTGCAGAATTTTGAAGTCTTAGGCTTGCTGTCCGGAAATAAATTTTTATAAAAGGATTGGAAAAGAATAATACTCCGAGGATGATTTCTTTCTTAGTTCTAACTGTCATGGAGTCGTGGTTTCAAGTGGAATCCTTAATGAATAAGAATCAAGTAAGTTACAAGTTTTACGGGCGAACCGCTCGAATTGTCCTAAGCGCAAGTTATGGTTTAGATTTTCATCCTTTGGTTTGCTCCCTAAATCACCATCCCGGTCGTCCATGTGTGAGTCATTTGCATGATTATCGATCAAATATTTACATGTACTTCATATTTACATATGCATGCTTAGTCCCATATTCAACTATGAAAGAAAGTATTTTACGAACGAAGTGAGATGATTGTGACTACAGTAAAGCATGTGTTTGTGTGGGGCTGGGAGACATTTTGGCCTCCCTTACCAAATCATTATGGGTTTCCTTACCTTAGCATGTGTTCGTGTGGGGCTGAGAGATATTTTGGTCTCCATTACCAAATACAGGGCAAGATTGGGTTGAGTGACATCCTGACCTCCTTGCGGCATAGTGCACTGCAGCCATGATCATGATCGAAGTCACAGAGTCTCAATTCAAGGATCTAAGTTCACAGTTAAAGTTCAAATCATTTATGACCATGATTCAGTTCATATTATTCAGTTACATTTCTCATGTTCGACTTAGACATGCATATGTTTCATTCATATCCACTTCATTCTTTTAGAAATCATTTGTTTAAGTTAAGGGCACAAAGTATTTTTAGTACAAGCTATTTTTAATATTGCGTGTGCATGTATATATATATTACTCGTTATTCCCCCCATATTCTTGTTGGGCCTTTAGGCTCACTACATCTACTTGGTGCAGGTTTAGATTATCATTGAGATTGCGGGCAGGACTATCGAGTGGGCTGTGATGCGGGCACGGCACATCCCTCTGACCATACCAGCCTTCCGCAAAAGTTTATTTTAGCACTTTAAAGTCTTTTATTTTATTGTTCGGATAAATGTTATCGTAAATATTTATAGAATTATTTGTGGCTTGTAAATATGTAATTGATTAATCTTTTGATGTTCGAAATGTCGAATCTTTTTCTCTGGTTCTCGCTCCTTTCTCGGTCTAGTTTATTCAGTATTGTTGGTTGTATTTTTAGTTGTTGTCTGTGACAGGCGAGTTTAAATATAAACAGTTAGGTCATGCCGAAATTTTTTGAAAAATCCGTATTTTATTCAATAATTAATTATAAAAAATTAGTAAGTCGTTTCACTAGTGATATACCTGCGTCCGTAGTCAGCCTTTTGATGACAATTGTCTCAAAACTTCGGCATAACCCTGCTACGATCCTGGTAGCGCTCCATCACCGCCTGCCCCTCGAATAGGACGGCCAAAAGACCCTAAAAATTATTTAGAAACGAGAGAGAAACCCTAAAAATTATTTAGAAACGAGAGAGAAACTGTAGGAATTGGCAACTGAAATGAATCTCTCGGTCTCCTATTTATAGACAACGGTCGGAGCTTCCGATCTCTAGTTCGGAACTAACGAACGTACTTTGGAACTTTCGATCGTGCTTCCGATCTCCTTCCACCAAACGTGTATCTCTGATTAGACAACACATCTGCCGATAGTAATTCGGAACTACCGATCTCTAGTTCGGAGCTTCCGAACTATCTCAATTCCAATTACCCAAATCAAAACTCATACCTTGTAAAACTGGCACAAGATCGGAACTACCAATCTCAAGTTCGGA
This sequence comes from Henckelia pumila, assembly GCF_033568475.1. Taxonomy (NCBI): domain Eukaryota; kingdom Viridiplantae; phylum Streptophyta; class Magnoliopsida; order Lamiales; family Gesneriaceae; genus Henckelia; species Henckelia pumila. Next base: position 177,385,916 of record NC_133123.1, read on the forward strand.
GCTTCCGAACGTCAACTCTAGCTTCCGAACCAGTTCGGCACTTCCGAACTCTTCTTCGAAACTTTTGAACTGTCCCAGTACTTGAATTTATAGAATCTATTTTTAATTGTTTTTAATCCAATTATTAACTCCTTAGTCAAGTTTAAGAAATGGATTAGATTAATTAGTAGTCGGGCTACTACAATTATTATAAATATGATTATTAATTTTTTATTTTTGTTTAATTACACACTTATTAAATTTATTGAATTAAATTAAATTATTTTTTTTCCCTCGATAATTTATTTCACGCGCTAACTAAATTATTAATGTCTAATTTACTAAATAACTAATTTCTAATAATGATCATATTATTTCACACACTAACTAAATTTACCTCTACTTATTCCTCATACTAACAAAATTATTTATAGTTACACTGCATTGAATCACCTACTAACTGGAAACTATTGCATGTATTAATCTTAATAAAAACATAAATACTTAAAAGAGTAACACTTGCGGAAACATAACTCATAATTTACATATCAACTTAGTACAATTGTTCAAAGCCTTAATTCAATAGTGGTACAACCATATCGAAATAACTGAAATAAACTGTCATATTAAATTATACAGCTAAAATGAATCATGCTGTATAAATTATTCATTGATAACTCCTGCTCCCTAGTCCTGCCTCAAACTCCCAGCTCCGTCCATCCTGCGACCTGCCGAATGGGGTGTCCAAAATAATAACTAGGACGTGAGAGATTAACGCCCAATACATAAACATGAGTAGACATATAAATATGATGCATGCACTCGTGATGACTGGTAATAGGTCATCAGGAAGTCATGCTAATAACCGGCGACAATGAGTGTTGTGACCGCTCAGATCAAACCTCTGGGTACAACCACACTTGCCTAGAACCCCCCACTATAACGGTACATCCGGTTCTAGAATATCTCCTAGAACCCCCCGCTATAGTGGTACATCCGGCTCTAGAATATATACAGGTATAACAAAGGAATAGGCTCAACTTGTTTGCGCACATGACATATAAATATAGAAAGCAGTAAACCATATATCATGCCACATAATAATGCCACAGAAATGCAAGATATAAACATGTAAACTCGCTGGAAATCTCAATCAATGTTTACGTACCTCTAAGCTAGTTCGAGTCTAGTAGGACCTAGGTTCCAAGCCTATAATCAAAATTTCACTGTATCACTACACAAGTTCTATATGTCATAACTAAGCTAATAGATACTTCTATAACTTAATAGGATTCTCGGACGATACCTTCGTCCATAGTTATCCATTTAATGTCGCTTGCTCTAGAGGACTATAACAACACCTTTGTTATTCCAGAACCTCTTTATAAACTGATAGGGCCCTCAAGTGTATACCTCACAGTTATATAACTGAAGAAGGAAACCCAAAATTTGTAATTCAAAATATCTGAAGACCCCTATTTATACCCTCAAACTCGACCACGATCGGAGCCTCCGATCTCAGGATCGGAACGTCCGATCCGTGCATGTGTGACATGTGGCGATCGGAGCTTCCGAACTGGGATTGGAACTTCGATCTGGTGCATGTCCAACACTTGTCAAAACTCGTGGTTTAGTCATCTTGTCCCGGTGGCTGATGGATATCGGAACTTCCGATCCTGCCTTAGTTCCGAAGTAATCAGGCCTCATTTTGTTGCTTTCGATCTGCAGGGTTCGGAGCTTCCGATCCAGCCCAGGCTTGGAAGTATAATTCTTGCTTATGAAGCCCAATTAAGCCCTTAATTTGGTTAAATACTAACCCTTAATCATGTTTATCATATAATTATCTTAAAATGGAATCTGGGTTACTACATTCTCCTTACCTTTAGATATTTTGTCTGTGAAATCAGATCTAAAGACAAATCAAGATAACATTATGAAACACAACACCATGTTTTATTACATCAAACTATATGTACATCATTAAATGGTAATCAGTAATACAAAGCAAACAACTCAAGATATTCTGCTTGCATACGACTTTTTGTCACCCAAGTTTCTTCCTCTATGCCTCGGCGCTACCATTGTACCATCACAAGTGGTATAATCTTGTTCCGTAGCACTTTCTCCTTCCTGTCAAGGATCCGGAGTGGTCGTTCAACATATGACAGATCTGGTTCTAGCTGAACATCAGTAGGCTGGATAATATGTGACTCATCAGCTATATACTATCGAAGCAACGACACGTGAAATACATCATGTATACTGGAAAGATATGGCGGTAATCTCAAACGATAAGCAACATCTCCGATCTTCTCCAGTATCTGGAAAGGCCCAATATATCGAGGTGATAACTTACCTTTCAAATCGAATCTCATCACCTTTCTGAAAGGTGATACTCGAAGAAATACATACTCACCAGGCTCGAACTGTAGTGGCCTGCGATGAATATTAGCATTACTGGCTTGCAGATCTTGAGAAGCTTTGATCCTTCGTCTGATAATATCTACCTTGTCTGCAACGTGTTGTATCAATTCTAGCCCCTCAACCCTCCATTCTCCCACCTCATCCCAGAATAGTGGAGTACGACATCGTAGACCATACAATGCATCGAAGGGTGCCATATCAATACTGCGGTGATAACTGTTATTATAGGCAAACTCAATCAAAGGTAACTGATCCTCCCAAGACAAGCCAAAATCTATCATAGAAGAACGTAGCATATCCTCAAGCGTACGTATCATCCGTTCCGACTTCCTATCAGCCTTCGAATGACATGCAGTGCTCAAACTCAGAGTAGTACCTAATGCCTGCTGGAAACTACCCCATAAACGTGAGGTAAACTGTGGATCCCTGTCACTGAGGATTCTCACTAGAATTCCATGCAATCGCACGATCTCCTGGATGTATAAGTGTGCCATGTGATCATAATAATACTCTCTGTTATAAGGAATGAAGTGTGATGATTTCGTCAAATGGTCAACAACGACCCAAATAGCATCACACTGGCGTGCAGTCATCGGCAAGTGGGTGACAAAATCCATAGTCACATGCTTTACTTCCATTCAAGAATTTCAAGATTCAGTAATAAACCATCTGGTCGTCGGTGTTCAGCCTTGACATGTTGACAAACAAGACTTCTAGAAACAAATTGATATACACTCTGCTTCATCACCTTCCACTAGAATCTGGTTCGCAAGTCCTTATACATTTTCATTCCTCCAGGATGAACTGTCAGTCGACTCCTTTGAGATTGATTTAGAATATCATTTCTGAGCTCCGCATCATCAGATACAACCACTCGATTATATAAGCACAATAAACCATCTGACTGGTAATGGAATCCGGATGTATTAACCCCATTGGCAAGACATGCCAAATGCTGAGTCTTAACATCAGATATCTGAGGTTCTTTGATCCGTGCATACAATGATGGCTCAGATAAAATCGTATACAAACGAATTCCATTCCTACCTTTCTTGTGCTTAAGTGTGAAACTAAGAGAACAACACGCTTGAATCATATGAGATAAATCACTAGTATGAAGTGCAGAAAGTCTGACCTGTCGACTCAGGCCATCAGCTGTAAGATTGTCAGAACCTGGACTATACTTAATTTCGTAGTCATAATCCTTCAATAAGTACATCCAGCGTCTTTTTCGCATATTCAACTCCGCCTGAGTGAATAAATACTTCAAACTCTTATGATCCGTGAATATCTTAAACTTCTCGCCATATAGATAATGTATCCAAATCTTGAGCGCAAATACAATGGCGGCCAACTCGAGATCATGCACTAGATAATTCATCTCATGCGTCTTCATCTGTCAAGAAGCATAAGCTATCACGTGTCCATGCTTTGTCAAAACACATCCCATCCCCTGACCAGAGGCATCAGTGTAGACAACATAACCTCTTGATCCAGAAGGTAGAGTTAGCACAAGTGCAGTTGTAAGACGTCTACATAACTCGCGAAACAATTCCTCACATTCTAAAGACCATGTGAAGGCAACATCTTTCCTTGAAAACTGTGTCAAAGGCCTGGACAACTGTGCAAAATTCTCGATGAACCGACGGTAATAACCCGTTAGACCCAAGAAACTCCGGATCTCAGCAACTGTCATCAGACGAAACTAGTTCAGCACTGCCTCAATCTTACTTGGATCCAAAGATATTCCCTCACTACATATCCTATGACCGAGAAACATTACCCGATCAAGCCAAAACTAGAACTTGATTAGCTTCGCATAAATCAGCTTTTCCCATAGCGTCTGTTAAACAATCCTCAGATGTTGTGCATGATCATCTCTATCATGAGACTAAATAAGAATATCATCAATGAAGACGATGACAAATATATCAAGGTATTCTCGAAATACTTGATTCATCATATTCATAAAGGTTGTCGGTGCATTCGTCAATCTGAATGGCATCACAAGAAATTCATAATGCTTGTATCTTGTTTGGAAAGCAGTCTTAGAAATTTTAGAGTCTCTTACCATCATCTGGTGGTATCCCGATCTCAGATCAATCTTCGAATAAACATAAGTACCCTGCAATTTATCAAACAGATCATCAATACTTGGCAACAGATACTTATTCTTGATGGTGACATGGTTCATCTGCCTGTAATCAATACACAACTGCATAGATCCATCATTCTTCTTGACAAACAATACAGGTGCTCCCCACGAAGAAACACTCGGTCAAATATATCCCATATCCAGCAGATCCTGCAACTGATACTTCAATTCCTTCATCTCTTACGAAGCCAGAAGATAAGGTTCTCGGGATATAGGCGTTGTTCCTGGTATTAGATTAATACCAAATTTAACCTCTCTAAACGGAGGAAAATCAACTGATCAATACCCTGACTACTCATGGACATATCAACTGCATAGATGAGGTAGCCCTCCCTACTTGACTCTAATACATGACATGCCTTCAGAGCCGATACAAGTGGCAATGGAGGTCGTGCTCCCTCACCATAGAAGTACCAGCTATCACCCTCATCCGGATGAACTGTACCAGATGCTGATAACAATCCACAGTAGCGTGATATAAAGTCAGCATATCTATTCCCAAAATACAATCAAAATCTGTCATCGCTAGAATCATCAGATTAGCAGACAACTCATGTCCATCAAACTCTAGAAGGCAACCCACCACTAGACGCTTAGTTACTACCACCAGCTCCAGCGTAGTAGATACAATTAAATCCAGGTCTAATGATACATACGATAATCTATGTCTCTTAAAAAAACGGCTAGAAATAAAGGAATGAGATGCTCCAATATCAATTAAAACAAGTGCAGGAATACCACATAACAAAAAGGTATCTGCCAGCATGCAATCGCTTCCCTGCGTAGCTTGATCCTGAGAAAGAGAAAATACCTGCCCCTGAGAACGTGGGCGTAAACTGGAAGAACCTGGTAGTGCTGGCGGCTGACTGGATGAGAAGAACCTGAGATCCAACCTGTGATCCAGATCCACTAGCAGATCCCATACGAGTAGGAGAATCTCTCCGCAGATTCCCTTGCTCGTCACAAATAAAACAATCACCAGATGCCTTCCGACATGCCGCTGTAGGATTCTTCCCACCACAGTGATTACAACGGTCATTCTTCTTTTTCTTTCCGAATCGGAACATACCACGAGAACCAAAAAAAGTAGTCGTAGAAGAAGAGGCAGAACCTGATTTCCTGATAGATTGATCCCTAGGCACAAGTGATCCACTAGGCTGACCTGTCATCATTAGCTGTTCCTGTCTGATACCGTTCTCCACTTGACAGCATCGGTTAACTAGAGTCTCATAAGATGTCGGATCATCACAGACAACCACCTATGAATAAATCTCCTGATTAAGCCCTTGCAGGAATATATCATACTTGGACGCATCACTCTCATTAATATGGGGAGTGAAAGGTAGCAGATCGATGAATCGCTGCTGATTCTCATCGATAGTCATAGATCCTTGTCTCAGCATAAGCAAATCCATAGATCGCTCCTGAAGAACACCTAGAGAAAAATAAAGCTTCTGGAACTGTTGAGAAAAATCCTCCCAAGTCACTCGGCCTCTCTCAGTACACGCCTGAGCAAACTTTGCGTCCCACCATAATCGTGCTCGAGCTTCAAGAAAGAACTCAAGCACTTCCATTTTCTTCTCCTTGGTACAATCGAAAGCTCGAAAAGTACTTTCGATCCTAGTCATCCAGTTTCTTGCAACCTCAAGATTTTCGCCCCCCATCAAGGGTTTCGGTCCTACTTCAAGAAATTTATTGATATAATAGCGACGTCTACCCTCGTAATGATGGCGATGATGATGACCTCCTGCCTGACCAACACTTCCATGGATCTCGTTACCTCTATCAGCCATATCTGAAAAAGAATTGCACATTTAAATCCCAAATGCGCATTAATTACTCAAATCTAGACTAAATCTCAGGTACTAATCCCAAAGTTTATGCATGCTCTGATACCACAAATATAGTGACCCTGCATTAATCACTTACTAACTAACAACTATTGCATGCATTAATCTTAATTAAAACATAAAAACTTAAAATAGTAACACATGCGGAAACATAACTCATAATTTACATATCAACTTAGTACAATTGTTCAAAGCCTTAACTCAGTACTGTTGCAACCATATCGAAATAACTGAAATAAATTGTCATATAAAATTATACAGCTAAAACGAATTCTACTGTATAAAGTATTCACTGATAACTCCTGCTCCCTAGTCCTGCCTCGAACTCCCAGCTCCGTCCATCCTCCGACTTGCTCCATGGAATGGGGTGTCCAAGATAATAACTAGAACGTGAGCGATTAATGCCCAGTACACAAACTTGAGTAGACATATAAATATGATGCATGCACTTGTGATGACTGGTAATAGGTCATCTGGAAGTCATGCTAATAACCGGCACCAATGAGTGATGTGACCGCTCGGATCAAACCTCTGGGTACAACCACACTCTCCTAGAACCCCCCTCCCCCCAACTATAACGGTACATCCAGTTCTAGAATATGTCCTAGAACCCCCTGTTATAGTCGTACATTTGGCTCGAGACTAAATACAGGTATAATAAAGGAATAGACTCAACGTGTATGCGCACATGACATATGAATATAAAAAGCGGTAAACCATACATCATGCCACATAATAATGCCACAGAAATGCAAGATATGAACATCTATACTCGCTAGCAATTTCAGTCAATGTGTACGTACCTCTAAGTTAGTTCGAGTCTAGTAGAACCTAGATTCCAAGCATATAATCAAAATTTCACTATATCACTATACAAGTTCTATAAGCCTTAACTAAGTTAATAGATACTCCTATAACTTAATAAGATTCTCGAACCATACCTTCGTCCGTAGTTAGTCCTTTGATGTTGCTTGCTCTGGAGGACTATAACAACACCTTTGTTATTCCAGAACCTCTTTATAAACAAATAGGGCCCTCAAGTATATACCTCACACTTATATAACTGATGAAGGAAACTTGGAATTCATAATTCAAAATGAACTCTGAAGATCCCTATTTGTAGCCCCAAACTCGGCCACGATTGGAGCCTCTGATCTCGGGATTGGAGCGTCCGATCCGTCCATGTGTGACACGTGGCATTCGGAGCTTCCGAACTGGGATCAGAACTTCCGATCTGGTGCATGTCCAACACTTTTCAAAACTCGTGGATTAGTCATTGTGTCTCGGTGGCTGATGGAGATCGGAACCTCCGATCCTGGATCGGAGCTTCCGATCCTGCCTTAGTTCCGAAGTAATCAGGCCTCATTTCGGTGCTTCCGATCTGCAGGGTTCGGAGCGTCCGATCTGGCCCATGCTTGGAAGTCTAATTCTTGCTTATGAAGCACAATTAAACCCTTGATTTGGTAAAATACTAACCATTAATCATGTTTATCATATAATTATCTTAAATGGAATCTAGGTTACTACATTACTAATTTTTAATTTTCTTAATTACTAATTTCTAATAATTTAGCCCTTATTTGTTCCACACACTAGCTAAGAGAAAATAGCACCAAATACCCCCGTGAAATTATTGAAGAGCTAACAACCCTTTGTATAATTTAAAGGACAATAAAAAATTTATTGATTCTTTTATAGTAAATAATAATAATAATAATAATAATAATAATAATAATAATAATAATATCATTTGTCATCTATTTATATATGTTGTTGACTTCTTGATGATTTTGTTTCATGAAATATTTCATCCTCGGTGAAAATGAATTAGGCCTCTGATCAGCTAAAACGTCAGATTTAACTTGATCACTTGAAGGCTGAATTAAGTTCTATGGAATCACCTCGGAGTGCTTCCTTTTGGACCTGCTATCTAGATCCTCTTCCTTGTGATCAAAGAACGACAAGAATCTTTGGATTGGTGTGGTTCGTGCAGCACCGTTGCGAGGTGTCGTGCTTTCTGTTGCCTGACCGTTATTTCGGTTATATTTAACAATGACCTTGCAGAGATAGATTATGAGAGCAAGAAAACCCGCGGTTCCGGACATGAGGAAAAGTCCAGAGAAGCTAATTAACTGCAGTTCATCCTGTCCTTCTGTGTTTCCCCGGCTACAATCTTGTGTTTTCAGCCATTTGTCCCCTATTCTTTTGAGTTCCCCATTTTCGGATAACTGTAAGATTGCACTGCTCATGTCTATGGCTAAAGGGGAGTCTCTAGGAAATGCCTGATCAAGTTGAGAGCATATGTTGTTAAACATCCAAGAAAATGGAAAGGCGAGACACAGAAAATTTAATTTGTAGAACCGAGCGTCTGTCGTTGACCCATATGTAGTAACTATATTTTGACTGATAATGCCATGTATGACAAATTTTAGAGATACTTACAAATCCCCACCCACTTTTGGTGAACTCTTGCCCCACAGCTTGGAACTTGCAGTAGTTTGAGAGGAACAGGTCCATGTATGGCCGTTCATCGACGATGGCAGAAACTCTTCCGCTTGTTAAGGCATCCTCACATTCCTCTGGTGTTTCGAGAGAGATGAGTCTCGATTTAGGGATATGGAGTTCATCATTCAGATAATCACGTACAAAAGATCCTCTTTGGACTCCTATAGGGTCATCAGTGTTGATCAAAGACTCGATCCCTCTGATCGATGGGGGTATTTGTTGCAAGGTTAGGATAGAAGTGTAGCTAGCTGTGTAGCTTGAGGTGATGATTAAAACGACGAAAAGCCAGATGAGTAGAATCATTCGACCGAGTGTACTCATAGTATTTTCTCCTGAAATATAAACAATATTGTTATGCAATATATAGTATAATGGGCAATATTAATGTGGCCATCTTCATTGGATTTACTGAAGGACGTTACTTACTGTGAGCAAAGAACATAGTTGAGAAGCCAAACCTGAAAGAGGGAAAAAAGAGCAAGGATGAGATTTTGAAGGAACCAGAAGATGAACTAGAGTAGTCAGTGGGACTCTTCCAGGACAAATGGAATACTTATCTAACTTTTAGACAAACATAGAACAACTGTTAAAATGAACTGACCATAACAATGTGATGAGCTGTTGCCTGGGTGGACCACGGAATTCGTCATTTATTCTGTGTTCCAAAATCCAAATTACTATGCCAACCATAACGAAAAACGCCCCTGTGACAGCCCACATTGGTCCAGTGAATGGTTGCAGGAATGCCCAAGCACCTGAGCCCTGGTTTCTTATTGGTACCACCACAAGAAGCCCTGACTCAATGTAAGGCTGAGTAAAGTCCACTCTTTTTGTACGTTTTGTTACGATAGCAATGTCGCCAACAGCAGCATCAATGGCCTGTACAGAGATAATTATGTTAATGAGCTGTACCTGTTCCAAGCAGTAATGGCATGTAATTTCGGCTATTTAAACTTACACCAGTTGTGATCGAATCTATGAGTTGCGTGTAGTTTGGATCCTTGAGGCCATCTCCAAATGGGATGAATACATGATGTGCCGTATAGGGAAGTAATTTTATGGCAGCGAGGAAAACATCTATGCAATATCCACTAATCTCTTTGGTGTCTTCATCCATTGAAACAAACAATTCGTAGCTGACTCGTTTTGGTATTCCTATTCTTAATGGCCTTCCGTTGTTTGGAAATACCCAACCACGTGGCTGGACTTTGGTATTTCCAGGCCACATAACGCTGCGTAGTTGTTGATTTGCACTTGAGCGATTAGCTGGTTTGTCGTAAAGTTCTTCCGGAGGCACTATAGAAAGACCGGAGTAATTAGACCAATAGCCTATTTGTTTGTAACCCGCGGCTCCATTCACGTTAAGGATATCAAAAGCTGGATGTATCATTGATTTATCTGGCTGGAATGCTATTTGGCCAGTTAGACCAGTCATGCTTGTATTTTTTATGTTGTCAAGAAGTTGCTCCCCTGCATCGAATGTGCGTAAGGTGCTAAGGCTCCCTCTCATGCTGCTCAAAATAGGGTTATGTGTGAAGGAAATGTTACCACCACTTCTAAGAACTTCTCCAACAGCATGAGCAATAATCATGACAGTATCATAAGCATATAAGCCATACGGATTCAAGCCTATGGAACCATGGCTCAAGTTTTTCCATCGAGAAAAGAAAGCCGTTTTCATGGCAGAGTCGGGGGTATGAGGGCGTAGGGTGAGAACCCCTTCAAATACTTCGGAGGGTGTTGCACTAGACGGTCTGGAATCTAACACCGTAGAGAGCCAAGCTGTCGCGATCCAAACATATCCATTCTGCACCATCTTTAGGCTATTAGCCATCTTTAAAACCATACGGCCAACCGACTCAAAAGCATGGACAACTACTACTCTGGATTCACGCCGAGAAATCTGAACCAACACCTCCGTGATATTCTCAATAGTAGCATTCAGTTCAGGAGGAAGCACTGCCTTGTATGTGATTCTACAAAGCCTCTCAGCCAGCCTATCCCCTAGAGCAACCATAGATCCCCGGCTCTGCTCATCATCTGTGTAAATGACTGCCACTTCTTTATACCCAAAATAGTTAATCATATCAGCTATTGCGGTCATTTGGTAAAGGTCATTCGGAGCCGTTTGAATCAAGTACGGGTATTGAAGAGAGGCGAGGGTCGGATCCAGGGCCGTGAATGACAGCAGTGGGACATGGAGTTCGTTCGCAAGGTGTGACAAAATATGAGCCATTTCAGAGGTTTGAGGCCCAATAATTGCCACAATATCAGTTGCCATATGCCTTAATCCTGTGTTAATTGTCAAATGATTAATCACTCAAAACAAACAAACTTCAGTCATTTATCCTGTTCTTCAATATATTAGAATTACGAGAAGTACTTAATTCTTGGAAAAATGCAAGAACACGAGAATGAAGTACCTCCGATGATGCCTCGAAAACCACTGAAATTTGAATCGGATGTGCTGAGAACCAAAGTCCGGTCTCCAAGAATTCTTGGATCAGAATTCACATCATCAACAGCAGCTCTCATCGCGATATCTGCCACTTGCCCATTAAGACTTGTTTTTGTAAATATAGACCCAATTGTCACATTACCAGCTGATGTTGAATTCTGCCGTGACAATCCCTTAACAAAAAGAAGAGATAAAAGCACCACCACCTTCAGAAAATCCAAATACATCCTGCCTTATTAAGACCAAAACCAATATGTTAACGGAAATCAATATTTCATTAGCACCAAACAAACAAACCATGGAAAAAAAGCATTAAATTGTCTCCAAATTGGGCTTGCACTTACGCTCACTCTCGTAAGAATTCTTGCACTTTCTGCTTCCAAATTCGATCCCACTTCTGTTGCATGCAGACTCTACGTCGTTGTTAAAATCGAATAGCCTCAAAAAACCACCATTGATGTAATTCCAAAGCTTTTTTTTTTTTTTTTTTTTTTTTTGTTTTTGGCCGTTAAAATGGGAGATTGAATGCCCGCCAGTTGATATAGAATACTTTTCTTATCTTCCAAGTTGTCCCTATGATCTAATGCGTACAAAATGTGAATTTAATGGTTTGATATTGAAGCTGCGGCCATTTACAGACAATGATAAAAATGAGTTACATTCAGTTTCATTTTCAACGATCCCAAAATTTTGAGAGTTTTTGCAAGTGTTGGGATTGCTTAAAAAAAGCAAATTTATTATAATTTGTGAAAACAAACTTAAAATATATATATTTTTACGTAATTTCAACCGATACTTCAGTTTGATATAATATGATAATATATAGCTTTCTTCTATTATTAAGATCGATGTATAAAGTCATGGAGTTGCTTAATTTTTGTATTATCTCGTCGTCGGCCTTCAGCCGAATATTTTTACGTAAAAACGAACTGTACATTTTTATATTCATATTCACATTTCTATATATTATTTATTGACTTGTGTTTGGACCTACATGAACATTGTAGCAAGTAATGTAATGTAAACATGCTTTTAATTTTTTTTTTTTTTTGAAAGAGAAATGTAAACATGCTTAGTAGCTAGGAACGTCAGTTTAAACGTGTATGATGTGATTTTAAGAAAACATTGCAATTTTTTAATTTGTAAGTTGGTATATTTTGGGTTTTTTTACTGGTGTTCATCCAATAATTTGATTTTTTTTTTCATTTTTTTCCGAAATTACTAAATCTATCAAATATATGACGTCCCGTATTTTTAAACATTTTCAAAAATTTATATGCGAAAAAGTGTGAGAAAATTTTAAAAATATGACAGTGCAGGTTATGCATCGTGTTTACAAGTTCAACAACTCACGATTGAAATTCAAATCTATGCAAATGACACTTTAAAAATCTAATGATTCTAACACGCATAAAATATTTGAAACAACTGATGCAATCCTACTTTCAACAACTGGTTCTTATACGGCATGTCAAAAATCCTACTACATAGCAAACCTGAGCCGACAATTAAAATTTTAAGAAATCAGACGAAATGTAAGTTTCAATAAAATAAACTTAGTGCGAAAAATACTTTTAAAACATTTGTGGAACCAAGCATAAACTATCGTAATGAAATAAACAACATAAAAGTTAAAACATAAAATCATTCAAATTTTTCGTCACGAGACCGTCATTTAAAATACTAAATATAAACTTTACTCAAAATTGACTTTTAAAGGTCATGCAAAAAATAATGTAACAACAAAATATATCAATAAAAATATTCAAAGTTTCTCGCTTTAAAACGCCAGAGGTTTGAACAGTCGTATCATGCAATGCCTTCACCTCTGGACTATTCAACCTTTCTACCAAAGCTTTTAATTCATTTACTTCTCAATCCAACTATATCAATCAAGTATAATGAGTCTAAAGATTCAACAAATATTACTCATATACAACACAATTACATAAAAAAAAATCATCATGCTTTGGACGTGCAACATTTAAACATAAACATCATGCATAAAAATAGCATAAAAGTAAACTTCTTCAATTTGGGGTGATGAAATACGTGGAATTGTGGCAACCATCATTATAAGCAAATCATTGGTTCCCGTGATCACGGATTCATTGTACAACTACCATATGGCATCGACCATTTAAACTTTCATTCTTTGGAAAGGTCCTCCCAGGGCTCATTATATTCCAAGGTGTCAGTCCTATCATTCTATCTCGTGATGCGATTATGGATAGCTCGCATGAGGATCGAGTGGCAAGGGAAGTTTGAGATCCATTGGAGTTGTCACGAGGGCCAATAACGAGACTTCAAAAGTTGATGCAAAATTACCAAGATGGATTTGGAGCATTTGAGGATCAATTTGGGAGTTGCATATGCGTTCTTGAAGTGTTGGGAGTCAAACGGAGTGAAGAAAATCAAAGTGAGGCAGAAGAGGTCTCGCTCGAGCGCAACCCAATTTCGCTTGAGCGAGCTGCATAAAATTTTAAGGAGCGTGTTTCTCGCTCGAGCGTGGGTTACGTCCACTCAAGCAAACACAAAAGAAGTTGCGGGACAGAGAGCTTCTCGCTCGAGAGAGAGTTATGTCCGTTCGAGCGAGCGAGGAATTTTGGGAAAAACACACACTTCGGCATGTTGTGTGCGTGCGTGGGTTTTTGATAAATTTTGATTATTTTGAGTATTTTAAGCCTATTAGGAAACTTTCTAGATGATATCTTTGATATCTTTAGGCTATATTTTGCATTATCTTTTATTTTTGATTGTAAACTATAAATACTTTTGTTTATTTCATTCATAATAATTCAGATTCAGTTTATACCCAAATTATTGAAATTCTCTCTAGAATATTATTCAAAGCTTTGGTTTGGTTTTTCAAATCAAACTATTTCCAGTTTAATTACTTGGAAGCATTTGTCGATTGTTTCTCACTGAAGAGTGTCAGATACAAGTTATCTGAAGGTTTTTTTTGGTTTCAATTGTCGTGATTTCTGTTGTTAATCGTACCGTCGATTAAAGGTGAGAATCCAAAATTCTATCACTTTTACTTGTTTCAAAGATTGGGCAAAACTTTGGATCTTTTGTTTATTGATTAGAGGGTGCGATTCAGATTTGTAATCATGTTTGCTAATCTTACACATCAAAATTCTTATCATTTGATATCAAAGCCAAGGTTTTGAATCAAGTAAGTATCCTATCTACATCTAGATCTGTTTTTTGTGTTCTTTGTTCTTCGTCTATCTCATATCAAATTTATGTGTCACTTCTTTCAAACTTGTTATCCAAGTCTCGTGTCTTGTGCTACAAGTTATAATAAAAAAAATTGGTAAAAAAAATAGTGGGACTGAAAATCTTTAAAAAAAATTATAATAAAGTGAATAAAGTAGCTCGTGGCCAATTCCTTTGTCTTTGTTCATTCTTGGGCGCGAGTCAAAGTCAATTTATCCATAAAATTTCTTTCTTGTTTTCGTCAATATTTGTGGGTCAATTTTCAAGCATCTAAAAGTTTTTAAACTTGAAGGTTTGAAATTTATTCTACAAAGCAAAGTCTCTCCATAAATTTGAGTGAAAAAAAATGAGTGATTGTGTGATTCGTTCGGTGTGAGGAAATTTATTACTAACGATTTTCTTGCAAGTACCATGAATCCTAATAAAGATGTTAGTGAAAGTGTGAACCAAGGAATTTTCAAGGTTGAAATGGAGGCGTTGATGAGGCAGTTGATTAGGGTGATAAGATCGGAGTTAGAACTCTTTCATGAGCGGATGAGTAAATTGGAGGAGAGTAGTGGTAGTGGAAAAAAAATAAAAATAGGAAGGGGAATGATTTTGAAGATGATATGGAGAGTTTTGATGAAAATTGGGATGAGAAGAGAAGAGTACATGGGGGTAGGCAAAGGCGAGAAGCGGTGCGTGGAAAATATACGGAGGGCAATAGGAGGGATGGGAATATTAGTAGCATTAAGATGAAAATTCTAGCGTTTCATGGGAAATCTGATCCGGAAGCGTATCTGGAATGGGAGAAGCATGTGGAGTTTGTGTTTGATTGCCATCACTATTCTGATCTTAAGAAAGTGAGGTTGGCAGTGGTTGAGTTTGTAGATTATGCATTAATCTGATGGGATCAATTAGTGACCACTAGAAGGAGGTGTGGAGAGCCGCCTATCGAGACATGGGAAGAGATGAAGCATGTCATGAAGAAGCATTTTGTTTCTAACCATTATTATCGTGAAATGTACAGGCGTCTACAGACTTTGAGGCAGGGTCCAAGGAGCGTGGAGGATTACTACAAGGAGTTGGAGACCACGATGATCTGGACCAACATTGAGGAAGATAATGAAGCTACAATGGCTCGATTCTTGTGTGGTTTGAATAAAGAAATACAAGATCAAGTGGAGCTTCGCCACTATATTGATCTGGATGAGATGGTACAGACGACCATGAATGTGGAACAACGGCTCAAGCGAAGAGGAGCTGGTCGATCTCCTTTAGGTGGAGGATTGTCGACTTCTTGGCATCCGAACGTTGCAAAACGGCAGGACAACAAGCCGGTGTCCAAACCAAAATATGACACCAAATCAGAGGTACCAAAGCAAGTGGTTAAAGATACATCTGAAACTTCTAATACTCGATCTAGAGATAGTAAATGTTTTAGGTGTCAAGGTATTGGCCATATTTCTAGTCAATGCCCAAATAAGAAATTGATGATTATTAATGCTTGTGGTGATGTGGAGTCTGAAAGTGATGAGGAAAATTATGCTGGTATGCCTACGTTGGTAGATCCTGATGAAGAGGATGGGTTTGGGGCTGTTGTTGGTGAGTTATTGGTGAGTAGGAGAGTGCTACATGCACAACCTAGAGAGAAAGAGGAGAGTCAGAGGGAAAATCTTTTTCATACTCGTTGTTTTGTAAATGGGAAGGTATGAAGTCTTATTATTGATGGGGTAGTTGCACCAATGTAGCGAGCTGCGAACTTGCGGAAAAATTGGGGTTGCCTCTCTTGAAGCATCCTCAACCATATAGGTTGCAATGGTTTAATGACTGTGCGGAGGTGAGAGTTAATAGGCGAGTAGTGGTGCCATTTTCTATTGGAAAATATGTTTATGAGGTGTTGTGTGACGTATTCCCTATGCAATCATGTCATATTTTATTGGGTAGGCCATGACAGTTTGATAGGAGAGGGTAGGCCATAGCAGTTTGATAGGAGAGTGGTCCATGATGGTTTTAAAAATAAATATTCTTTTCTAATGAACAAAGAGTCTATTGTATTGTTGCCTATGACTCCAAAGCAAGTATTGGAGGATCAAGTGAAAAAGAAAAAGAGAGACGAGGCCGAAAAAAAATGTGATCAAAAAAGTGAGATGACATTAGAAAAAAAAAATGATACAAAAAAAGATGGAAAAACAATTGAGCGAAACGAGGCTGAAAAAAAGATATATATATCCCAAAAGAGTGAGTTGAGAGATGTTATGAATTCTCACATTCCACATGTGTTGATGATTTATAAGGAGGTACTCCTTAACACAAGTGATATAGCCGGAGATCTTCCGAGCATTGCTGTTTCTCTCTTGCAGAAGTTCGATGATTTATTTTCGGATGAGCTACCTCAAGGATTACCACCTTTGAGGGGGATTGAACACCAAATCGAGTTGGTACCCGGGAGTGCATTGCCGAATCATCCAGCTTATAGGAGCAATCCGGAGGAAACTAAGGAGTTGCAATGACAGGTAAGTGAGCTTTTAGATAAAGGTTTTGTGCGTGAGTCGATGTCACCATGTGTTGTACTTGTGTTGTCATTACCTAAAAAGGATGGATCTTGGCGTATGTATGTTGATTGTAGAGCTATAAATAACATTATCATCATGTATAGGCATCCTATTCCTAGACTAGATGATATGTTAGATGAATTGCATGGTGCTTGTGTTTTTAGCAAAATTGATCTAAAAAGTGGTTATCATCAAATTAGAATGAGAGAGGGAGACGAGTGGAAAACTGCATTTAAAACAAAGTATGGGTTGTATGAATGGATGGTTATGCCTTTTGGTTTGACTAATGCACCTAGTACTTTTATGTGTCTCATAAATCATGTTTTGCGTGCATTTATTGGAAGGTTTGTGGTGGTGTATGTTGATGATATACTAGTATATAGTAAAAACTTAGATGATCATGTCGAACATTTAAGAGTTGTTTTAATCACATTGCGTGCTGAACATTTATATGCTAACCTGAAAAAATGTGTGTTTTGTACAAACGAACTCGTGTTTCTTGGTTTTTTTGTGAGTGCACAAGGTGTGAGGGTTGATGAAGAGAAGGTAAGTGCCATTCGAGATTGGCCGACGCCTACGTAGATTGGTCAAGTTTGGAGTTTTCATGGGGTTGCGAGTTTTTACAGGAGGTTCGTGAAGGATTTTAGTACATTGGCGGCGCCTATGACTGCGGTCATCAAGAAAAACGTTCAATTCCATTGGGGCGAGGAGCAAGAGAAGTCTTTTAATATCATTAAGCAAAAGTTGATTAATGCTCCTTTACTTATTTTACATGATTTTACTAATATGTTGAAATTGAACGTGATGCATCAGGTGTAGGGATTGGAGGCATTTTGACGCAAGGGGGAAGACCAGTGGCGTACTTCAGCGAGAAGTTTAGTGGAGCGTCTTTGAATTATCCTACCTACGACAAGGAGTTCTATGCATTGGTGAGGGTACTCGAGACATGGCAGCATTATTTGAGACCAAAAGAGTTCGTGATTCATACGGATCATGAGTTCTTGAAGCATCTCAAGGAGCAGCAAAAGTTGAATAAAAGACATGACAAATGGGTAGCGTTCGTGGAAACTTTTCCTTATGTAATTAAGTACAAGCAAGTAAAGGAGAATGTAGTGGTGGATGCATTGTAAAGAAGGTATGTTCTCTTAACTACTTTAGATTCTAAATTTTTGGGGTTTGAGCATGTGAAAAAGTTGTATGTGACTGATGTTGATTTTGGTGGGATTTATGCGTTATGTATGCGCGGTCCAAAGGATAAATTTTACTTTCACGATGGCTAATTGTTTAAAGAAGATAAATTGTGCATTCCTAAGTCTTCAATTAGGGAGTTAATTGTTAGGGAATCGCATAGTGGTGGTTTAATGGGGCATTTTGGTGTGGCTAAGACATATCAAATTTTGCATGAACATTTTTATTGGCCGCATATGAAGCATGATATTGAGATAATGTGTGAGCGGTGTGTGACTTGTAAGAAAGCAAAGTCTCGATCACAATCACATGAGTTATATACTCCACTTCCAGTACCTAATGAACCGTGGGTATATATTTCCATTGATTTTGTTCTTGGATTACTTAGGTCTAAGAAGGTAAGGGATTCTATTTATGTTGTGGTTGATAGGTTTTCAAAAATAGCACATTTTATTGCTATGCTTTGCATGTTGCAGATTTGTTCTTTAATGAGATTGTGAGATTGCATGACATGCCTAGAAGTATTGTGTCTGATAGGGATACTCAGTTTTTGAGTTACTTTTAGAAAACATTGTGGTGTAAACTTGGAACTAAGTTGTTGTTCTCTACTAGTTGTCATCCACAAACTGATGAACAGACTGAGGTAGTTAATAGAACTTTAGGGACATTGTTGCGCTCTATCATTAAAAAGAACTTGAAAAATTGGGAGGATTGTTTGACATTTATTGAATTTGCTTATAATCGTAGTGTGCATTCTACTACGAACTATTCACCTTTTGAAATTGTGTAAGATTTTAATCCATTGACTCCGTTGGATTTGATGTCGTTACCTATGAGTGAAAGGGTTAATATGGATGGAAAGAAGAAAGCTGAATTTGTGAAGAGCTTGCATGAAAAAGTACGTGAGAATATTGAAAAAAAGAATTTGCAGTATACCAAGCAAGCGAACAAGGGAAGGAAGAAGGTTGTATTTGAACCCAGTGATTGGGTTTTGTTGCATCTGAGAAAAGAGCGTTTTCCGGAGAAGAGGCGTTGAAAGTTGTTACCTCGAGGGGATGGTCCTTTTCAAGTCGTGGAGCAAATCAACTATAATGACTACAAACTAGATTTGCCACGTGAGTATAATGTGAGTACTACATTTAATGTTTCTGACCTATCTTTGTTTGATGTAGGAGACAAACAAGATTTTAGGACAAATCCTTTTCAAGAAGGGGAGGATGATGCAATTATGGATAGGTTGCACGAGGATCAAATGGCCAGGGGAGTTTGAGATCCATTGGAGTTTTCACGAGGGCCAATAACGAGGAGCCGAGCTAACAAATTCAAGAAGGCACTTCAAAAGTTGATGCTAAATTACCAAGATGGAGTTGGAGCATTTGAGGATCAATTTGGGAGTTGCATATGCGTCATTGAAGTGCTGGGAGTCAAAAGGATTGAAGAAAATCAAAGTGAGGCAGAAGAGGTCTCGCTCGAGCGCAACCCAGTTCTGCTCGAGCGAGCTGCATAAAATTTTCGGCAGCGTGTTTGTCGCTCGAGCGCGGGTTACATTCGCTCGAGCGAGCACAAAAAAAGTTGCGGGACAGAGAGCTTCTCACTCGAGCGAGCGAGGAATTTCGGGAAAAATACACACTTTGGTATGTTGTGTGTGTGCGTGGGTTTTTGATAAATTTTGATTATTTTGAGTATTTTAAGACTATTAGGAAACTTTCTAGATGATATATTTGATATTTTTAAGCTATATTTTGCATTATCTTTTATTTTTTATTGTAAACTATAAATACTTTTGTTTATTTTATTCATAATAATTCAGATTCAGTTTATACACAAATTATTGAAATTCTCTCTAGAATTTTATTCAAAGCTTTGCTTTGGCTTTTCAAATTAAACTATTTCCAGTTTAATTACTTGGAAGCGTTTGTCGATTGTTTCTCACTGAAGATTGTCAGATACAAGTTATCTGAAGGTTTTCTTTGGTTTCGATTGTCGTGATTTCTGTTGTTAATCGTACCGTCGATTAAATGTGAGAATCCAAAATTCTATCACTTTTACTTGTTTCAAAGATTGGGCAAAACTTTGGATCTTTTGTTTATTGATTAGAGGGTGCGATTCAGATTTGTAATCGCGTTTGCTAATCTTACACATCAAGATTCTTATCATCTCGTGAGAACATATTTTGGAAAGGCTCCTTCGGAGCTCAATCCGGAGTACCAGTCTCATATTGCAACCAACAAAACACATACAACATCCAAATATTTTTCGTGCATCATCATAACATCATCATACTTCATCATCATAAACATAATCGTCATAAGAATTTTCATCATAAACTTTCTCATAAAACACTCACATCATAAATTTCATATCATTCATGAAACATACTTAAAAATATCTTAAAAATCATCATGTCATCATGAACCTTGAAAAAAACTTGAAACTCAACATGTCATGCTCTTAAAAATCATCTCATGCTTGAAAATCATGTGTGCTAATTAAATAAAAATTAGTATATCATCTTTACATTCATAAAATTTCATGCTTTCATAATGAACATAACTTTTGTAAAAAACATACTAGCATATAATGCATTACATAACTAAACTGATCCATGTGAGTCATTCTTTCCATTCATTACATTATAACTTGAAACTTTTTACATAGGAACTCTTAAAAATACTTAAAACATCTTAAAAGACCATAAATTAGAATTTAGGATTTAAAAACTATAGAAAATAATTTCAGGATAAAACTGCCATTGCAGGGGCACAGAAAAATGGCGCCCCTGCGCTGTAGTGGGCACTGGGGCGCCCTAAAGAAGGCTCCCCAACATGAGGGCGCTCAAAAACTGCTCCCCTGCACCGGGGCTGCTGCTTGCGCACGCAGGCAGCGGCGCGCAGGGTGTGAAACCCGTTTCTTTTGCTCTTTTTCGTTATTTTTCGATCTCTACTCACTCACTCATTGAAACTTATGATCAGATACATAAAAAACTTCAAAAACTCAAAAAAGATTCACTCAAAAACATCCATATTCAAAAGATTTACATCTAAACTTTTCTTCTCACATTCACACATCTTTTTCATCAAATATCAAAAATCTTTTGACGAACATTCACTAGTTGGAACCTAGATTTTCCACATGAAAAATCTTCAAAACTTGAAAGGATTCGATCAAAATACCACAACTTCAAAAGCTTTAAACTAAAATACATACATAAAAAATACTCATATTCAAACATCTTTTCTCAATAATCTTTAACATATTTCTCAAAAATATTTAACCAAAACATCAAGAACGATTCACATTTCACAGTTCTATATCATGATTTTCAAAATATCTTAAAATCATGCAATATACATTACATACACATCAACATACATTTTTTTCATATTAAAATACATATACTCTCGATTGATGATTTCAAAAACATTTAAAACTTGCATTTTTTCTTGCTAGGGAGTAATCGATACCTCAAAAACTTGATCTAACCTTACCATGAATGGGTCGTTGAACAATCTTTTTCCATAGATGCAACTTGAAGATTGGGAGAGAGGGGATGGGGATTGGGATTGGCGGCTAGAGGTTAGGGGTTTTCTCCCTCACTGCACGCCAACTCTTACTTTATAACACTGATGGGACGAACAGGCCCATTAAAAAAATACTATGTTTTAAAATTTCTCTCTCAAATACTTTAAAACGTGACTGCCAAGCCCAACTTTAAATAATTTACACCAAAAATACTTTTAACTTTAAACTTTAAATATCATGCATCACTTTTAATAAAAATCTGCATAATAACCATATACCTCTTTAAAATCCTTAACCCTAGCTCGTTCGTAGGCTAGTCTCAATTATCTTCGTTACCAAAATTAAACTCATACCTGAAAAATATTAAAACTAATTGTAACCATTAAACATCAAGCAATTTACATAACATTAAATTATTTAACACAATAATTAAAAATATATTTTAAAATCTAAAAACTAAATTTTGAAATATAAAATCTCATGCAATATAAATAGCATATAATTTTTTAAACCTAACTTTAAAATCATGAATGTATCACATAAAAATCATTTAATTAAACAATATCTTTTAAATCATAAATAAATGAAATAAAATAATTTTAATATTCATTTAAAATCTTTTTAATAATCGTTAGTGGATTTATGGATTTTTCGAACGTTACAAAATATGATTTATTTAATATTGATGTTCTTTTATATGACACATGTGACGAGGATAAAGTCTATATATTATTGTTTACATTAGAATTAATTTAAGAAAAAAGAAATGGGAAATTAAAACAAATCATGACCATCAAATTGAAAAAAAAAAAGTTTGTTGTTTCCCTTTTTTTTAGGTAGATTTTATTATGTAAATATAAGTTTTATTATTGACACTGCACATGCGTCATGTAGGAGACACGGGTATCAAGCATTCAGTGGATTGATTGGTTTCGCACAAAAAGAAAACCAAAATAAAAAGAAATTAAAAAAAAGTATTCAAATTAGTGGATGGGAAACAAAAGTTTGATATGTTACAATACTAAATTTCAAAACAAATCAATTTACTGAACAAAAATTAAAATTTTAATCTCGATTAAGACAAGTTATAATTACTAAACTCGAAATAGAATAACTTCAGTCGATAGAGTGATTTTTTTATTTTTATTTTTTTGCATTTTCAAAAGTTTAATCATGAATTTTGAAAATGTTGTAATATGTTCCGATCCCAATGCGTGACATGTGCAATCGTCTTCTGCTGTTGAGGTGTAATAATTTTCCTGCTTGGTAGAGCGATTAAACTATGCATGTCGTTTGGACTGCTGTGTGGTTTAAAAGATTTAAGTTGCACTAGTACCACCAGCTATAACTTTTGATAAAGCGATGTCAAGCACTTGATCCTACAATCGGTCCTACATTTACGTACTCTTGCCATCTCTTTATTGTGCAATTATTTCTTTTCTATAAAGCCACGCTTAATAATTGTCCAAATTTTCCATTCTAGATAATTGAAAAAATATTAACCATTTTTGGTATATAATACTATTTTATTAAGAATCTCACTACTTTACTAACAGTTTTGTACGTTTGATATGATCTTTACAAAATTTCAAAAATTCGGTTTCTCCTTTAACTTCTCTAAAAATTTAGATTTTGCCGTGAGTCTCCTTCTCTAACCACCTTCCTCCACGTTTCACTAACAACTTTCCCCACCTTTTCTTTAACTTCTCGATTGCTCACTATTTACCTCTAAAACATAGTTCTCCAATGCAAATGCACAATACCATAAACATGGGAACCAAGAGAGTAAATAATGACATCAATGAATTCGACTGAAACGGAACAATGTATTCTACTTTAAGCAGAATAGTTTTTCATTGTTGATTTGTGATTTGGATTCTAAATTTCTAATCTCTTTTGTCAAGTTTTAATTCTTGACAGTTTGGGTTTTGAAATGACCTTCCATGGAATTTTAAATTTGGGTTCTCGAACTTTTTTTTCCCGAAAACATGGAAATCTAGACCTTGGTATAGTGTGTTGGTGTTATAAATGAAGACGTTTAGCATGATTGATATCATAATTACAAGGTTTTCTTTCTGTCACGAAATTCTTTTTAACATAGGTACAATTTTTCATCGGAATCTGGGATTTTAAGTATGAGAGAATCTGATTTAGATGAGGGAGAAGTTCTCCATTATTTATGGTCTTGGTTTGCCTCTACATAGCATGCTTAATTAGTTACATTCTACTTCTCACATTTTTTTTGGTTTTCTACGATTCCTACCATTCAGGAATAATGATCATTAACAACTTTTGAATCAATGACATTCCTTGCGCTCAGATTCATTTCAAACAAAGAGACCTCTGGATTTTATGAACATGTCCTTTTTATTTTTCACAACTAGTATTTCACCCGTGCGATGCACGGTGTGTTATTTTTATTAATTAGTTGTAAAAATTAGTAAGAATGAGTGTTTGAATAAATAATTAAAATACTAATAAATTAAGGTTGAGTTTGGATAAAATGATTTGAAATCTTTGGATTTAATTTTATTTTCATTGTCTAGATAACTTGCAAAAAAAAAAATTCAAAGTCATTTTATATTTATTTAAACCAATGTTTTCATAACCGAACGTTGTTCAAACCGATCTTCTTTAAAAAAATGGTCCAACCGATCGCACGCTATAATTGAGTTAATCACAACGGATTTCAAATTATTAGAATATTGAAATCATTTGAAATTCATTGTGGTTAAGGGTGTTTGAGAGATCTTATAAGCTCTTTAAATTTTTTTTTGTAATTTTTTTTAAAAAAAAAACAGTTTATAAGACGTCGAAATAAGTTGTTTGACATCTTATAAGATAATTTTTTTTAAAAAAAAATTGCTTCACCCCTACTTTTTAAGAAAGGTCTTATTTTAATATTTACTTCTCCATATTATCTTTGTATATTTTATTAAATGTCCTCCACCCATTTTTCACATTAGCCTAAAAAATTAACAACCACCCATTTTTCTCATTAACCTAATGTAATAATAATAATTTTATTTTTAATATAGACATTTATGATAAAATTATAAAATTATTTTTGTGTATATGTAATTACTTACATTACCTTCATAGTATTATATTTTTTTTGGTAATTTTGACAATAAAAAAATCTCACAATATTAAACATATCAACAACTTTAAGTTGTTTAAAAGAAGTTCATCCAAACATCTTAAAAGTTTATTTTTTAAAAAATAATACCTAACTGTATAGACGCTCATAGAATAACATATAAGATGTTACAATATGTTTGATACATGCAATACTTGTATTATATAAAACAATTAAAGAGAAATTTTTTTAAATGTTAAAATGAATTTTTTTTAGTTTTTAAACTTTAAATACCAAGATTGAAAAATAAAATATATAAAAAAATGCTAATATAATGTATATCACGAAAAAATTTGATAAGATGATACAATAGTATAAAATGTTCTTATATTACTATAATAAAAAAATTAATAAAATATTATTTTATCAAATTTTTAATTTAATCATAACAATGTAAATCAAAATAACCACCCTATTGAAAGTAAAAATTGAAATTTGTTTGATCATGAAAAAGATTATTTTAAATTTTATTTAAACGCAATTATATTTTTTTCTGTAATTAGATTAAATAGTCTATCACTTGTAATATTGTCTTTTTTGAATCTCTGCTAGCAAAACAACGCACCTATTAAAAGTCACAAAAAAAATTATTTTTAATTTTTTTTAAATTCAATCATATTTTTATCTATATTTTAAAATATTTATATAAAATAGTCTATCACTAATAATATCATTTATTTTTTAAAATATCTGCTACGTAGATCTATATATGCATCAAAACAACCACTTTATTGAAAGAAAAAATTAAATTTTTTTGATAAATAAAAATACTATTTTAAATTTTGTTTAAATTTCATCGTATTTATATATATATTTTTAAATTTTTTAGATTAAATAGTCTATCACTAATAATATCATCTTATTTTTTTAAAAAAATAAGTATTATCATAATATGTAATTTTAAATTCAACCTTATCTTTATTTGTATTTTTAAATTAAATAATAATGTCTCTACTATCTTTAGAAAGAAATTTTGAGCAGAATTTAGTTTCTATTTTTAACAGATTTGTATGCTTTTGTATAGATAGATTATAAAAAAATTTCATAAATTGTTTATCACACATAATATCATCTTTTTTTTTATATTTGTTGCGTGTATATATATATATATATATATATATATATATATATATATATATATATATAGTCAAAACAACCACCCTATTAAAAATAAAAAATAAATTTTGTTTGATTACAAAAAATACTATTTAAATTTTTTTTAAATACAATCGTATTTTTATATAAACTATTTAATCTAAAAATTTTACAATATCACTCATAATATCATCTTTGTTTTTGAGTATGTGCTGCCCATATGTATATCTACATATAAGCAAAACAACCATCATATTAAAAACAAAAATTAAATTTTCTTTGATCAGGAAAAATACTATTTTAAATTTGTTTAAAAGTTAATTGTATTTTTATCTATCATTTAAAAATTTTAAATTCAATAGTCTATGATTCATAATATCATTTTTTATATGTATATATGCTAAACAACCGTCTTATTAACCAAAAACTAAATTTTGATTGATTATGAAAAATACTATTTTAATTTTTGTTTAAATTCAACCGTATTTTAATCTATATTTTAAATAAAAAATTTAATTTTTTTCATTATGAAAAAACTATTTTAAATTTTGTTTAAATTTAATAGTAATGTTATCTGTATTTTAAAATCTTTAGATAAAAATGTCTGTCACTTGTAATATCATTTTTTTATTTCAATATTATCTTTATCTATAATTTTAAATTTAATATTATCTTTACTTGTATTTATTCATTTATTATTTTTTGAATGAAATTTTATGCGGAAAAATTATACTTTTTTTAAGTATATTTTTCTGTTTATATATATATATATATATATATATATATATATTTATTTATTTATTTTCAATGTCAATACATTAAGAAAATAAAAAATTTCTTTTAGCATTGAAAAGATAATAAGGAAACAATTGTATTGTTGAATTGGCAAGATTATCTTGGAAACGTGTATAAGCCTTATTTTGACATATATCTTTTAATATTAAATTAATTATTTTTAATTTAAAAAAAATTATTACAGCTTGTATTTCCTTTTTTAACCAAACATTTTGGCGGGAACTTTCTAATTTTGGCAACAACTCTGCTTTTATATATATATAGATTAATCAAATATATATGATATGCTAGAAGGTTACTCTTCGGGTGCATCAAGACAAACATCGATGTCTAATTTTTTTTATCAGATTTTTTATTGACATTGTAATATAGTTTTCTCCAGTTTTTTGCAGCATTTTATATGGTAAGGCAATAGATTTATTTTCCCTATTCCCTCATATTCGGTTCTATATTATAGAAAATTTCAATTGAATATATATATATATATATATATATATAATTTGTGTATCAAGTGTTTAGATAGGCTGCTTTTATGAAGATACCTCAGTATGCAAATAAAGCAAGTGTATGCTATATTTGGGAAGGAAGTTGTGTCTCCACATATTTTCTCACAAGAGCCCATCGATGTAGAGCATGCAAAAACAATCTTAGAGAAGGAAAACCATGTCTATATATAATTTCTCCGAGTTATTTGTCTTTTCAGATTTCATTATATAACATAGTTCCATAATTAAGGGACTCATGATTTATTTTTCCACTAATGCCACCCCAACACTATCTTTGAGATGTTGTATTTTTTAAAAAAAATTGTGCAAAACCCTCATTCGAACCTGTGTATATATAGTTTCTCGCCGAGTTATTTGTCTTTTGAGATTTCATTGTATATCATAGTTCCATAATTAAGGGACTCAACATTCACTTGAAGAATTACTAATAGATGCCATTCAAATATTTGTGCAATTTCAACTAGGATAGTATCATTGTTGGTTTCCAACGCGTCGTGGATTTTAATAATACTTATTTGTGTTGGCATCAATTTTGTAAGCCATGGTTCTTTGTTGTTGATTTGTATTAAATTGAGTTTTGTGAGCTATGTGTGTTCCTTTTTTCTCCCCCAAAAGCCGCCTGTTATGGCGGGGGGAGGGGGGTGTTAGACAGATCCCTACCCGTTTATTATAAACAAAAAAAAATACTAGAGAAGGGAAATAGACCAAGACCTTTCAAGAAATCATTACAAAATATGAAATATTCGAGTTAGTTCTTATATAAGGGAAACCAACCCTATCTAATCTTCAAATCCCTCGAAGTCTTCCGTGAATCTAATATGTGTATAAGATGGATGCTCCCTAAGATATGCCCATGTTAGCAAGCTCATCAGCTGCCGCATTCACCTCCATGAATATATGAGATTTATGCACCTGAAATTGAGACACTATATATTGAATTTTAACCAACAAATGAGTCAAATTCCAACAAGTAATATCCGCATTAATGATCCTCAAATACACCATCGAATGGACCTCTAACCAAAGAGGGAAGTATTTATGCTCCTTGCAAATAGAATGCCCCCGATAAATCGCAAACATTTCAACTCTGATGTTAGAACCATCCCCGATTCCCTCATGAAATGCCAACAAAGTATGACCCAAATTGTCCCGAATAATTCCCCCAATAGACGAAACACTATTTTCTTTCGAGCACCCATCCGTGTTAAGCTTGTAATAACCCACCGGAGGTGGATATTCGAAAATATGAGAAATATATTCCCAAAAAAACAGCCACTTTCTCCGCTCCTTTCAAATGAATAGCTTTAATAACACCAGCCTTAGATAATAGCACAATGTATTCATTGATATTTCGAATGATACGGGCTGCTGAAACCAAGCACCCTCTATGTCTGTACTCATTTCTCGACTTCCACAAGTACCATATAATAATGAAAGGCATGCATTATGTAGCGACCCTACCCGGATCTGCTACCTAATAAGAGTTAAGAGCATAATTAAACATGCATTAAATAAATCGCTGCGGAAGACTTAAATAAAAACAGACCGGCAGAATACAACCGGTTAAACCAATTCGATTTATACAACAAAATCGAATAAATAGCCTAAAGGCAAAACCTACAGCTAATTCTGCTGTCTTCACTGGTCACTGGCTACTCCAAGCTCCTGGTGCTTAATCCTGCAACTACACCTGCCCCGTCAAATGGGGTGTCCAGATATACAGAAAAGACTGGACGTGAGCTCTAAGCTCAATACGAAAGCACTGGGTAAAACATACAAATATGATGCATGCAAATGATAGGGTATCCATATCTGGGATAACTGTATATAACTGCTCAGTAATGGCGCCTAGGACATGAGTGGTACAACCCGGGGAGCAAACCCTGTGTACACTGCTCATTCCTATAGGACGTGGACCGTGTCCCCCAGATGCTAACTACCCATGACCCGTCAGTCACCGGGCACTAGACATCACCCGTCCATACAGGGCTGAGCGGCCCTACATGGCTCAGCTTAAAAGATGGACATGCACAATATGATATGCACATGCTGCATAATAATATGACACACAAATGCAACATATAAGCATGAAAAACCTGTAGTAGCCCGTACCCAAATTGAGTAATTAAAGGATTAATGATAATTAAATAACTTGGGTATCGGACGGATCGAAAGCTCCGATCAGGATCGGAAGCTCCGATGAGCGATCGGAGCACCGATATTATTACGTCAGGCATGACGTGTGGTTGGATCGGAAGCTCCGATAAGGATCGGAAGCTCCGATCACCCCTATCTGGAGTCAACAAGTGATATTTTGACACGTGGCAGATCAGGATCTTTGGAAGCTCCGATGGCAGGATCGGACGTTCCGATCGTGGTTTGGATGTTCCGATCGTTGTCTATAAATAGAGGGCCAAGACTTCATTTCCAATTGCCAATTTCGAGTGTTTCCCTCTCCTTTCTAGTCTATTCGAGTTGTTCTAGCCTTCTTAGGCTTGACCCGGCGGTCGTCGAGGCATTCGGTAGTCGTAGCGGAGTTGTGCCCAAGTTCTGGAGGCATCGACATCAAAGGGCTAACGACGGACGAAGGTATAACTTTTGCTTCCTATAAATATTTAGGAGTATGCAATAGCTTAGTTAAGGCTTTTAGAGCACTTTAATGATAGTAGTATCATTTGGCAGTGTAGAGCAGACTATAGGCGTGGACCTAGAGTTGGTAGAGCTTGCACTGTTTTGAGGTACGGAAGTACTATTCGAGATATCCTGACTGAGTATGCATGTATTATGTGACTGCATGATTTATATGTCATTGATTTATGCTGCATTCATTTGCATCTTGCTGTATCTCTTTCGAGATGTCTGTTAGTAGGGTTGTACCCTATCCTGTTAGTGGATGGACTTCCATCGATTTGGGTCCGGCGTATCCACGGTTATCTCGGTATGGGAGCCACCTCCTGAAGCGACGGCACAGCGTGCTACATACCAGGGCCCGGTCTATCTCTGTTATCTGATCCTTGACCTCGAGTCTATAGGGAGTTCACTTTGCATGCATGTATACTCATACTCTCGTACTGAGCGTTTTATGCTCACGTCTCGTACTCTGTGTTTCTGGACACCCTATTCCATGGGGTAGGTTTGCGATTGGACGAGGAGGGTGGATCCAGGAGGGGCTAGTCAGTGGTTGGCCAGCTGGAGCTTCGTCTAGGTTTTATTACTGTTGTTTGGGTTTATACAGCTATTCGATTTGGTTGTATATTATTTGGATAAATTACAGATTCCTTTACTTGGGATTGTATAACGTTTATGGTTTTCGCAGTTTTATTCTGATATCTGTTTAATTAAGTTAATTGCTTGCATAAGTTCTGTTTAGTAGGTGATCCGGGTAAGGGTCACTACATTTATGGTATCAAAGCATGCAAAAGAATTCTTGGGATTTAGTCTCATCATGAGGTATTTTTGTAGATGGCAAATCGTGATGACCAGAGTTCTCATGGCAGTATTGGTGGGCGTTGGGGTGATGCCGACCAAGAGCCTCGTCGAGAACAGCGTCATCGTCATCATGACGACGAGCGTTTCACTGTGCGTCGATTCTTAGCTATGGGTCCTAAGCCCTTAGTTGGAGGTGAGTCTCCGGAGGATGCGGAGAACTGGTTAGACCGCATGGAGACGACTTTTCAGACTTTCCATTGCACCGAGGAGCAGAAGATGGAGACCCTAGGCTATCTTCTGGATGGACGTGCGCGCAGATGGTGGAGGTTTACTTCTGCACCTTTTGTTGCGGCGAGAGGAGTGGCCACCTGGGCCGAGTTCCGCACAGCTTTCCAAAAGCGGTATTTTCCTCCTGCACTCCGACAGTCGAAGGCAGGCGAGCTACTGAGTCTGCGAAAGGGAGCCATGTCTATCGATGAGTATCAGCAGAGGTTCTTTGATCTGCTATCCTATTGCCCCGAGATTGCTGATAGCTCAGAGATGAAGTATAATCTGTTCCTTCAGGGCCTTAACCCTGAGATCCATGACCGTGTGGCGGTTGGCGACGACATGTCCTACGAGGGTTTGGTGAGCCGTTGTCACCAGACGGAGGACAGCATTCGGCGGAACAGGTCTTTCCCTCAATCGAGGCCTGCTAGTTCTTTGGGTCCCCGTGCCCAATCTTTCAAGAAGTCTGGATCTTCTTCTTCCTCTGGTTCTGGAGGTGTTGTCCATTTCGGTAAAAGGACAAGTGTGATCACTGTGGGAAGAACCATCCATCCGACAAGTGCCGTAGAGCTTCTGGAGCTTGTTTCCATTGTGGAGAGACTGGTCATATCCGGAGAGATTGTCCACTATCTGGGGGAGGCGGTTCTGGATCTGGTTCTCAGGCCACCGTACAGCAGAGATCGCAGGGACAGTCTGCTGGGAGTTCTCATTTGAGGCCACGAGCTTCTGGCCAGGTGTTTGCCCTGAGACATGATCAGGCAGTGGAGGAGAATGAGAAAGTCATCGCAGGTACATTTCTGCTTTATGGTATACCTGCTCTTGTACTTATTGACACTGGTGCATCTCATTCCTTCATTTCTGCACGTTTTGTTAAGAGGCATAAGTTACCATGCATTGCACTAGACGTAGTGATGTTTGTTTCTACTCCGACGGGCCAATCTGCTTTGGCTAAGCGTCTAGTGATGGGTTGCCCTTTAGAGTTCGAAGGGAACATTCTGTTAGCGAATCTCATGGTCCTGGCGATGGAAGACTTTGATTGCATTCTGGGAATAGATATTTTGACTACCTATCGAGCTTCAGTGGACTGTTATCAGAGATTAGTACGCTTTCATCCGGAGGGGAGTGAGAGCTGGTTTTTCTATGGTGAGGGAGCGCGACCCCCGATGCCTTGGGTATCAGCTTTGAGAGCCTGTCGAGCTCTAGAGTCTGGTGGGGAAGACTACCTTATCTATGCAGTTGATTTGTCCGCTGAGAGCATTGGGATAGAGAGCATTCCTGTTGTGGATGAATTCCTAGATGTATTTCCTGATGAGATTCCGGGTTTTCCTCCTGCTAGGGAAGTCGAGTTTGGCATAGAGTTGATGCCGGGTACTTTGCCTATTTCTAGAGCACCGTATCGTCTGGCTCCATAAGAGATGCGTGAGTTGAAGAATCAACTACAGGATCTTTTGGACAAGGGGTACATACGTGCTAGTGTATCTCCTTGGGGAGCTCCTGTTCTCTTCGTAAAGAAGAAGGATGGGTCGATGCGGCTGTGCATTGACTATCGGCAGCTGAATCGATGTCTAGTGCAATCAGTGACTGTTGTACTTCAGGTTATACCTTCAAGCATAAGAAAGGTATGCAGAGTATCCAGATGTTTGCGATATTATCTGAGCCAGCCTTGTATTCGCGGATCCGAGATGCTCATATGTCTGATTCGAAGACCCAGCGTTTAGCTCGTCTAGCTAACGAGGGTAGCTCGTCTGGATTTCATTATCAGTCAGATGGCTTTCTGTGTTTGTCTGGTAGGCTTGTTATTCCGCAGGATGAAGAGTTGCGAGAGGAGATTTTGTCTCAGGCGCATCGCACTAAGTTGAGTATTCATCCTGGGAGCAACAAGATGTACAAGGATCTACGTACTCGTTTCTGGTGGAAGGGAATGAAACACAGTGTTTATCAGTTTGTTTCGAGATGTTTGGTGTGTCAATAGGTCAAAAAGCCAACTATCATCTCCCTCCGGATGAAAATGAGAGAGTTTCTCATAGCAGTCGACAGTAGCTCGATACAGGGTTAGTACATCAATACCCAAAATGCAATCAAAATATTCCTTGTCTAGAACCATCAAATTTGCGGTCAACATGCACCAATATCAATAAGGGCAAAAGCAGATATGCCACATATATTAAATTTACCTGCGATGACTCTCTCTCATTACCCTCCATATCTTGATCATGCTTGAGTGCAAAAACCTGACTTGGTGCACGAGATCGATGACTTGGTGCACGAGATCGATGACTAGATCCTCCCGCCAACTATACTGGCGGCTTCTATTGCACTGTATCCTGAGAACTTGTGATGTCCCGTATTTTTAGTCATTTTCAAGAATTAATATGCGAAAAAGTGTGGAAAAATTTTTTCAAATACAAAAGTGCAGGTCATGCATCGTTTTTGCAAGTTCAATAAATCGTGATTGAAATTAAAATCTATTTAAATAACACTTAAAAATCTAATGACTCTAACGTGCATAAAATATTTGAAACAAGGGATACAACCCTACAATCAACGATCGGTTCTTATACGGGCATGCCAAAACTACTACTACAAGGAAAACCTGAACCGATAACTAAAATATTAAGAAGCATATGAAACGTGAATTTCGATAAAATAAACTTAGTGCAAAAAATACTTCTTAAAAATTCATGAAATCAAACATAAAACTATCATAATGACATAAACAACATAAAATGTTCAAAACTTAAAATCATTAAAACTCATCTACACGAAACTGTCATTGAAAATACTAAATCTAAACTTTTTTTTAACACTGACTCTTAACGGTCACGATCTTGCATCAAAATAATTTAATAACAAAAGAACAATAAAAATTGAAACGACCAAATACTACTACTGAATTTTTTTTTAAATACTTTACCTTACTTTAAAATATTGCTGCCACATATATGCCCATACATATATGTATAAATACTTAGAATAATTGTTCATAAAATATAATAACAATAACTTTATAATACTTATATTTAAAATAGTTTTTCATAAAATATAATATGTAATATATATTTGCATACAATTAAATTAAATACTTAAACATAATTAAAATCCATGCATACGTAAATCTCATGCATCCTTTAAAAATATCAAAACCATGCAAACCATAATAATAAATAATATTCATGTGCTGAATAAAATAATAACACATCAAAAATCCCGTAATGACTATCGTATCATAAACATGTGATGGTCACAAGTATACTAGCTGCACTGGATACTCAGACGTCCTCACCGCGAGTAGGAACCACACCATCAACTATAAAATCATTTTCACCTGCACACAATTTAAATCTAGTGAGCCTAGATGCTCACCATGTTCCATCCATTAATAACAAATACTATATAATAAAACCACATGCAAGAACATATCATATAAAAATAGTTTCTTGAAAACGTCTTATGCATGCATGATATTAAAAACATATGCATATATGCATATACTGCTTAATTATAAACATTATCATTATACTTCATCATAAACATTATTCTTAATACATCTCATCGACATATCTCATCATAAACTTTATACTTAATACTTAACATAATATGACATGTCTTAAATTCTTGAATCATGATAGGTTGTATCCATGATGGTGGCCTTAAAATGAATGATTGATCAATCATAAAAACCAACGTACGTGGCGGTGGGGTCTCCACCTCTATGCTGCCACTTCACCAGGTCTTTCCCTGGATCCATAAGCTCATAATCATAACCATAAGTGGAAAGGACTCCGGGCTCTAGAATCCCATCCCCAATCCCGTGCTTGCCACACTCACTTCAACTTCCATAAAATATTTTCTTGCATGCCCTTAAATATTACATTAAAATACTTAAATGATGCATGAACTTAATAAAAAAACATCATTTATTTATTTATTTAATGAAAATTTGCTTTGTAAATATATATTTAATTAATTTCATAAAAATCATACTTAAATATATCTAAAAATAAATGCATGAGTTAAATATATATTTACGGACCATTTATTTTTTCAGTGACTTGTTCGAGCTGCTGACCCCTTAACTTAAGCCCATAAATTTCTAGAATGGCCCAGTAACCTTAACCCATCATAAATAATCCATTAACTACTTAGACTGACCCATTAACTTAAATTTGATCCATCAACTTAAGCTAGACCATTAATAACTTAATCTAGCTCATTCACACTTAATATGACCCAATTATAACTTAGCCCAATGTAACTAATCCCGATCGTTATCATGGATCACTGGGCCCAATACAACTATTAGATCAACTTAAATTAATAACATAAACCCAATAATTCAACTTAAACATTCAAACCCATAAACCTCATAATTAAAATACTTAGGCCTCTAATTAAATTACCCGAGCCCGAAAATAAACTAACCCGGACCCAAACCAACATGACTTGACCCAAATAACATCCGACTCGATCTGGGAATACCCTGCTCAAGCTGCCCAAATATGGACAAACCCTAACCCCTTTTCTTCCCAATGTGCGCAGCCCCTACTCTTCACCTTCAGCCACCTTGCTCCGGCCACCACTGGCCGGATCCCCGCCGTCCAGACCTCCAGGGGGTCCAGACGGTCACCCTTGACCAGGACCTAGCCCAAACCAGACCCTGCATGGCTCGCCCAAAGCAGCTGAAGCAAGCCCAGTTCTAAACCCTACTGTGCAGCCCTCAATCTTCCTCTTATCCCGACCTGCTCCGGCCGCCACTAGCCGGAGCCCCGTTGTCCAGACCTTCCCAAGTTCCAGACGATCCTAACTAACCAAGCCTTGTACCCAGCCAAGCCCTATCTGACCAGATCGAACCTATCTTCCAACATACAGCCTGCTTGCGACCAGCTCATGTGCCAGCCTAGTTCTAGCTTCGTCCAGCCACTCCCACGGCCGAACCACCTTGCCAATATGACCCTAAGGGACCCTCCTAGACCTATGAACCAAGGTGCAGCAGTTTCGAACCAGCCCAAGTGTGGAGCCTAAAATCCAATTTACTAAATTACATGCATTAATTTAATAAATATTATGATTATTATTTTTACTTTTAATTGATTTCAATTATTTATTCGAAATTATATTTTATTATTTGTTCAAATGATTTTATTTTACTAACTATTTAATTAATGTTTTTAATTGTTTAAGTTTATTTGTCAAAATGATTTATAATATGAAAATTAATTGTTTTAATATTTTAAAGGTTTAAGCTTGCATAATTAAATGATTTTAATTAATTGTTTAGTTTATTCTTTTAAATGATTTTAACTGTTTAGCTTATTTGTTTAAATATTTTCGAGTGTTCAACTTATTTATTTTTATATAGCCTTAGTTTAGCGGTTAGTTATTTTAAATTATTTTAAATATCTAGCTTATTTATTTAAAACCTTTTTAATTATCCAACTCATTTTAATGACTTTTATTTTCTCTTATGTATTTATTTAAATTGCTTTTAAACTTTAGTCTAGCCCGTTTAAATTATTTTAATCGCTCTGTTTAGTCAAATATTTTACTTGTTGTCATGACATCAGAATATTTAAAGTGTTTAAATTATTGGATTTTCGAGCTTGTGCATTTTATAAGTGTAATTAAATTCATTATCCTAAGTTGCTAGGTTGGGAGTAGCATTTTTTTAAAAAAGTGTGTAACACTTTTTCCCTACACACTTAAACTTAAATTCAACCCAAGCCCCCAATCTACACACACAACTCACGCCTAAACACACACATTACACGACATTTCCCTTTCTCTCCATTTCTCTCTAATCGATCGATTTCTTCATTCCCTCACACAAATCCCTCGGCATCTTCATCTTCCCTATCAATTTCGATCGCCGACCGACGCCAGCACCTCCAGCCAGCCACCAGGCCGTCGCAGCACCAACCTAGGCTAGATGTTCGAGTTGCCCTGCATTTTTCCTTCAGCTCGGTTTCAAGCCATTCGAGCTTCCCATTTCGTTTCTTCTCAAGTCTAGGCAAGGATATGGTTCTTTCTATTCCCCATGAAGTTTGTATATTTTGTGCCCTGCATTCCTTGGAATTCTCGAAATTGTATATGTATATATAAGGGTGCCCTGTTTCGGTTCATAGTTTGGCCGAGAAGTTCTGTTTTTTTATTTATTTATTTATTATTTTATGCTTGAGTTATTATATGTGCTTGATGAGGTTTGATATGAGCATTCCTTGTTGCATTCGAAATTTTCAGAAATGAGCATGCCTTGTTGGTGTTGAAATCTCAAAATTTTAATTATGGCTTATGGTTCGAAATTGTGATTTTTTTTTTATTGTGTTGATTTGGATGGTGAATTAGGAAACTACCATGGGTGAAACGTAGTTCACATGGTAGTGTCTAGAATGGTTTGGGGTGGCATGTAGGAATGGGTTGAGGGACACTCGAATTTGAAGAGAAGAGGGCTCGGTTTTGATGGATGTTTGGGGGCTGTTGTCGAACTGTTTTAGGCTCGATGAGGGGCTGGTTTAGTGGTGTGAGTGAGTCTAAGTGTTGGTCATGATCCTAGTTTGTTGGCTCGGGACATGGGAGTCTTATTGCTTAGTTTTGATGGGGTATAGGAAATGGGTCTTGAGCAAAATTTTGTCTAGTGTTTGGGCTGCCCGGAAACTGATTTTTAAAGCAGGGTTAAACTCAGGTTTTGGTCAAAGGATCGGGTTTATAAATAGTTTAGGATGATAGAAAAAGGTCGGTTCAAGCGGAAATGAATTCGGTTAAGTTTAGATGGAGTTCTAGGCATATGAATAAGAGAGGTGCAGAATTTTAAAGTTCTATGTTGCTGTCTGGAAACGTAAGCCTAAGGCAGAGTTAATCTCATGTTTTGGTAAAGGGCTTGGGACTGTAAATTGTTTTAGATGTCGGGGTTAGGTTGGTTCAAGAGGGAATTAATTCGGTCGAGTTCTAGACATATAAAGGAAGGTGTACAGAATTTTTAAGTTATAGGAGGTGGATGTCCAGAAATGGGATTTTTATAGAATGACGAGATAGGAATATTACATCGAGAATGATTTCCTGGCTTAGTTCTAAGTTTCATGGAGTCGTGGTTTCAAGCGGAATCCTTTTTGATTAAGATTCGAGCAAGTTACAAATTTTACGGGCAAACCGCTCGAATTTGTCTTAAGCGCTAAATAATGATTTAGTTTCCCATCATTTGGTTTGTCTCCTAAATCACCACCCCGATCATCCATGTGTGAGTCATATGCATGATTATTTTTTAACATTTACATGTACTCCATATTTACATATGCATGCTAAGTCCCATATTTAAGAAGGAAAGAAAATATTTTGAACGAAGTGAGATGGTTGTGACTACATTTATTCACGTGTGTGTGTGGGGCTGGAAGACGTTTTGGCCTCCCTTACCAAATCATTATGGGTTTCCTTATCTTAGCATGTGTTCGTGTGGGGCTGAGAGATGTCTTGGCCTCCCTTACCAATTCAGGGCAAGATTGGGTTGGGTTTCATATTGACCTCCTTGCGGCATAGTGCACTGCAACCATGATCATGATCGAAATCACAGAATCACAATCAAGGATCTAAGTTCACAGTTACTGTTATAGATTCAGACACAGTTTATGCAGTTTCATTGATTATAAATGACTTAGCCATGCATATGTTATATTCATGATATCTCATTTTAGAAGTACATTTTATTCAAATTAAGGGCACAAAGTATTTTATTATTAAGCTATTTTTAATCTGCGTGTGTTTGTATTTACGTAGTACTCATTATCCCCCCCCCCCCTCAAATATTCTTGCTGAGTCTTTTAGACTCACTACACTTATTGTTTTCAGGTGAGGAGTATATCATTTAGATCGAGGGGCAAGACAATCGAGTGGATTGCGATGCGGGCCCGGCACATCCCTCCGACCTATGCTCGACTTCCGCATAGTTACTAGAATTTATATGTTATGGAGCATTTATTTTGCTTATTTGTCAGATGTATATGTAATGTTTTGATAGCATTATTTTTGGGCATGTAAACATTAGATTTCTAATCTTGTGGATATTTGATATGTCGAACCTCTCTCTTGGGTCTCGTTCTTGTCTCGGTCTAGTTTCTTGTATCATCAGTCGTCTATTTCTTTTATTTTATTTTGATTGTTGTCTGAGACAGGTTGGTTGTAATATAAACAGAGAGGTCATGGTCCTGGTTTGGGTTGTGCCTACTGCCGATTGCAAGAATCTCGAGAAATCTCGCCTCAAAGTCTGTAAGTTTTAATAAATTTTATATGGTAGTCGTTATTGATTTATTATTTTAAATATTTTGATGTCACATTCTTTTTAAAATATTTTCAAAACTAGACGTTTAATTTATTTAAGTGTGTAGTTTAGTGTTTATTTTCATTTAAAACTTCTTTTATAATTTAAAGTGTACTATTTGACTGTTTATTTTTATAGCACGTGGTTCCAAGTTAAACGAAGTTGCAGTACTAGTATTCCTTCCAGTTTTGGGCAGTACGCGGATGTTGTTTGAGTTATTAGGTAGTACTAAGAATTTTTGATGAGATTGTAGGAGTTTGTTGGGAAACATTAAACTTGCGTATTAAGAGATATAAATTGTGTGCTATTATTGTAAATTGTTTTCTTATACTGGGTTTTAATCGGATGTAACTATGTGTATAGGTTGCTTAGAAATTTCTAGGCGTGTGTTTAGTCAGTTAAGTTTATGAATTTAACTCATGTGAAGACTTGGGATACGAACTTGGTTTTATATTATTATGGATAATTGAATTTTCTTTGTTTATTTGGGCAAGTATGATTTTTGGGAAATAGTGAGTCGGTTACTATGAGCCTTTAAATTTTGTGACTATTATTCCTATCATTAATTTCCTTATCCTTCAATTGTGCTTGCATCCATTGCAACATATACTTTGGAGTATCTGAAATTTCTTTGCACTTTCTTTGAGCATTTATGGACTCGTATGACATTAATCAACGTTGAATTCAGCCACTTTGGCATTGGTTGAACTTCTTAGTAAAATCTTGTTAATGTTTCACGCTTCTTGAAATTTTTCCTGCGGTTCTAGAGCCACATGTTGATGTGAATGAAATTCACTTTTTCCTTTTGGTAATCTACTCATGTTGGGTGGCTGACATCTGATTTTATTTTGAGACCGTTGTTTTCCCTGATCATGGACTTGTGTGAACTTCTCTCGACTGAAGTCACACAGACTGCCTTAATTGTGTTTTGATTGTTTGAACATGATTTCATTATCCATGGATATTCGAATGATCACGAGATTTGTATCTTGTTGGCTCATATTCATTATTCGTTGAGCCTCCATTATTATTCATTCATCCCTAGTTTATCTAGATTTTTTATTCCCAACTCATTTGTTTGTAATGCTTGCATTATTTCATTTCATATTAAGCAACATTACTCGTATGCCTGTTTCCTTTCATGATCCATCATGATGAGGATTTGGGTGAATCATAATTTCAATTATCAGATCGATTTCTTGTGTAGAGATTTGCCTCGTAACCTCATAGTGAGTGCTTAGACCATTGAGATTTAGTACTAATACTAGATAAAATCCTAAGTTATTGTAGTGATCCAAGGAATGATGACTACTAATTATATTTAGTTCTAGCGAGTAGACTCCTAGTTAGTGAATTAATTGAAAAGGTTGTTTCAATTTTAAATAGGATCGTTAAGAGTAAACGGATGATTTTGGTAAGCTGAATGGGTGAACAGTTGCGAGATAGGAAATAGAGTTATCCCTAGAGACTTTTGGGTACTTTATATTAGCATTCTAAGATTTTGTGAATGTCAACCGGTAAGACTAATGCACCAAATATGGGTACAGAATGATGAAGTAGTTTTCTGGATAAGTTGTATATTTAACCATTAGCGAAATACGAAGGTACTAGAGGAATACTGAGAAAGCTTATACGATCGGGTTGCGAACTCTGCTAGAGGTGTCCAATTTTATACTAAGTTATTGAAATATGAATTCAGGTTGTACATATATTAAATTTGGGAATTCTTGGATTTTCAGATTTACTGCTAAGTTGAACTAGGGATTTGAGGTATTTCTTCATACGATAGGTAAGAATTGTTTGGTACTTAGAGACCATCTAATCCAATAAGTGGATAATAGCTCGTGCTATTTTGACTTGAAGTGTAATTAGGGATTTCTTAGTCGTTGCCTAAGGGATTGAACATAAGCCCAGGATCATTAAGTAGAGCACTACTAATAAGTGGCGTAGACTTTTAGAATTTCAAATTGGATGTTAGGTTGTTCTTGAAGATATCAATGTTCCGTAATATTAACGATTTGGGAATATAAGAGAATTAACTCGTTTTGTCGGTCCTTATGCGGTTGTTGTGGTAGTATGGGTCAGATTCGTATCTTATTTCGAGGTCTAACAAAGGTAGAATTGTATAGTCCCTTAGTTATCCTATTAAGAAGAGTTTAGTATTTAGTTGCTAAGTATTTTGTAGACTTGTGAATTTCTTAAGAGCTAATATGAGTTAAGTTTTACTGATGAATAGACATTAAGCATAGTTTCGTGGTTAGAAAGCTTTTAAGTTATGAGAAAGGTCGACATAAATTATTTATTGATTTTACGGATATTTATTGATTGAAGTAGCGATCCAGGGTTTAAGGATATCAAACTAAGGCAGACATCAGATATTTTAGGAATTTAGGTGGCGAATTGAAAACTCTTACAGTTACCTGGGAACAGTGATTAGAAAATTCTCTTAGGCTACAATCATACGGGGATAAATAGGAGTTTGCAAAATTTATTTTGCAGTAAGACGTAGTTAGGCCACTGATTATATATATCAGTAAGTATCAGAGTGCGCAGCGAAAGCTGATTTGGGCCAACTCATGTATGTGCAAAGTTAGAAAATTTAGTGTTGATCTGGTCTAAGGTATTCGAACCTAGTTAGTAAGTCTTGAATTTCGAGGACGAAATTCCATTTAAGGGAGGAACGAATTGTGACGCCTAAAATCCAATTTACTAAATTACATGCATTAATTTAATAAATATTATGATTATTATTTTTACGTTTAATTGATTTAAATTCTTTATTCGAAATTATATTTTATTATTTGTTCAAATGATTTTATTTTACTAACTATTTAATTAATGTTTTTAATTGTTTAAGTTTATTTGTCAAAATGATTTTTAATATGCAATTTAATTGTTTTAATATTTTTAAGGTTTAAGCTTGCATAATTAAATGATTTTA
This sequence comes from Henckelia pumila, assembly GCF_033568475.1. Taxonomy (NCBI): domain Eukaryota; kingdom Viridiplantae; phylum Streptophyta; class Magnoliopsida; order Lamiales; family Gesneriaceae; genus Henckelia; species Henckelia pumila. The sequence goes on from NC_133123.1 coordinate 177,428,230, forward strand.
ATTAATTGTTTAGTTTATTCTTTTAAATGATTTTAACTTTTTAGCTTATTTGTTTAATATTTTTGAGTGTCCAACTTATTTATTTTTATATAGCCTTAGTTTAGCGGTTAGTTAATTTTAATTATTTTAAATGTCTAGCTTATTTATTTAAATTCTTTTTAATTGTCCAACTTATTTTAAAGACTTTTATTTTCGCTTATGTATTTATTTAAATTGTTTTTAAACGTTAGTCTAGCCTGTTTAAATTATTTTAATCGTTTTGCTTATTCAAATATTTTACTCGTTGCCGTGACATCAAAATATTTAAAGTGTTTAAATCATTAGATTTTAAAGCTTGTTCATTTTATAACTGCAATTAAATTCATTATCCTAAGTTGCTAGGTTGGGAGTAGCATTTTTTTAAAAAATTATATAGCACTTTTTCCCTACACACTTAAACTTAAATTCAACCCTAGCCCCAATCTACACACACAACTCATGCCTAAACACACATTACACGACATTTCCCTTTCTCTCCATTTCTCTCTAATCGATCGATTTCTTCATTCCCTCACACAAATCCCTCGGCATCTTCATCTTACCTATCAATTCCCGTCGCCAACCGACGCCAGCACCTCCTGCCAGCCACCAGGCCGTCGCAGCACCACTCCAGGCTAGCTGTTCGAGTTGCCCTTCATTTTTTCTTCAGCTCAGTTTCAAGCCATTCGAGCTTCCCATTTCGTTTCTTCTCAAGTCTAAGCAAGGATATGGTTCTTTCTCTTCTCCATGTAGTTTGTATATTTTGTGCCCTGCATTCCTTGGAATTCTCGAAAAATGTATATGTATATATAAGGGTGCCCCTTTTCGGTTCATAGTTTGGCCGAGAAGTTCTGTTTTATTTATTTATTTATTTATTATTTTATGCTTGAGTTATTATATGTGCTTGATGAGGTTTGAAATGAGCATTCCTTGTTGCATTCGAAATTTTCAGAAATGAGCTTGCCTTGTTGGTGTTGAAATCTCAGAAATTTAATTATGGCTTATGGTTCGAAATTGTGATGTTTTATTGTGTTGATTTGGATGGTGAATTAGGGAACTACCATGGGTGAAACGTAGTTCACATGGTAGTGTCTAGAATGGTTTGGGGTGGCATGTAGGAATGGGTTGAGGGACACTCGAATTTGAAGAGAAGAGGGCTCGGTTTTGATGGTTGTTTGGGGGCTGTTGTCGAACTGTTTTAGGCTCGAGGAGGGGCTGGTTTAGTGGTGTAAGTGAGTCTAAGTGTTGGTCACGATCCTAGTTTGTTGGCTCGGGACATGGGAGTCTTATAGCTAAGTTTTGATGGGGTATAGGAAATGGGTCTTGAGCAGAATTTTGTCTAGTGTTTGGGCTGCCCGAAACTGATTTTTAAAGCAGGGTTAATCTCAGGTTTTGGTCAAAGGCTCGGGTTTAGAAATAGTTTAGGATGATAGGAAAAAGTTCGGTTCAAGCGAAAATGAATTCGGTTAAGTTTAGATGGAGTTCTAGGCATATGAATAAGAGAGGTGCAGAATTTTAAAGTTCTATATTGCTGTCAGGAAACGTATGGCTAAGGCAGAGTTAATCTCATGTTTTGGTAAAGGGCTCGGGACTGGAAATTTTCTTAGATGTCGGGGTTAGGTCGGTTCAAGCGGAAATTAATTCGGTTAAGATTCGGTCGAGTTTTAGACATATAAAGGAAGGTGTACAGAATTTTTAAGTTATATGAGGTGGCTGTCCAGAAATGGGATTTTTATAGAATGACGGGATTGGAATATTACATCGAGCATGATTTTCTGGCTTAGTTGTAAGTGTCATGGAGCCGTGATTTCAAGCGGAATCCTTTTTGATTAAGATTCGAGAAAGTTACAAATTTTACGGGCAAACCGCTCGAATTTGTCTTAAGCGCTAAATTATGGTTTAGTTTCTCATCCTTTGGTTTGTCTCCTAAATCACCATCCCGATCATCCATGTGTGAGTCATGTGCATGATTATTTATTAACATTTACATGTACGTCATATTTAAATATGCATGCTAAGTCTCATATTCAAGAAGGAAAGAAAATATTTTGAACGAAATGAGATGGTTGTGACTACATTTATTCACGTGTATGTGTGGGGCTGGGAGACGTTTTGGCCTCCCTTACCAAATCATTATGGGTTTCCTTACCTTAGCATGTGTTCGTATGAGGCTGTGAGATATCTTGGCCTCCCTTACCAATTCAGGGCAAGATTGGGTTGGGTTTTATCTTGACCTCCTTGCGGCATAGTGCACTGCAGCCATGATCATGATCGAAATCACAGAGTCACAATCAAGGATCTAAGTTCACAGTTACAGTTACAGATTTAGATACAGTTTATGCAGTTTCATTGATTTTAAATGATTTAGCCATGCATATGTTATATTCATGTTCTCTCATTTTAGAAGTACATTTTATTCAAATTAAGGGCACAAAGTATTTTATTATCAAGCTATTTTTAATCTGCGTGTGCTTGTATTTACATAGTACTCGTTATCCCCCCTCCCATATTCTTGCTGAGTCTTTTAGACTCACTACACTTATTGTTTTCAGGTGAGGAGTATATCATTTAGATCGAGGGGTAATACTATCGAGTGGACTGCGATGCGGGCCCGACCATCCCTCCGACCTATGCTCGTCTTCCGCATAGTTACTAGAATTTATATGTTATGGAGCATTTATTTGGCTTATTTGTCAGATGTATATGTAATGTTTTGATAGCATTGTTTTTGGGCATATAAACATTAGATTTCTAATCTTGTGGATATTTGATATGTCGAACCTCTCTCTGGGCCTCGTTCTTGTCTCGGTCTAGTTTCTTGTGTCGTCAGTCGTCTATTTCTTTTATTTTATTTTGATTGTTGTCTGAAACAGGTTGGTTGTAATATAAACAGAGAGGTCATGCCGAAATTTTTATAAAACTTTTGAAAATCCGTATTTATTTAGTTTAATTTAAAATCAGAGTTAGGGTCGTTTCACCAAGACCAAAAACTCCCCAAACCGAGCCCTCATGTGCAAAAACGTGAAGCATGCATGAAACTCATGTGTTTCTTGTTCTAAACCACAAAATCTATCACATCATCTTTTTAATATAAAATAACGTTTATACGATTTAAACAATGTGAAAGAATGGACTAAAACATGTCTTTGTGTTTAAAACACTTGAAAATCGTATCGGTAGCGTAGATCACGACCCGAGACGAACGGATGGCCTAACCTCTTGAATTTTTCTTCAAATCGTGTGAATGGGTGTGGGATGTGAGATGGCTGCTACCCTTACTTTCTCTCCAAGTTTTGAACGTGAAAACAAAGAAAGATGGAGGTGGAAACAAGTTTTGGGAAAATTGCATAGTCCTATAAGTTGGTGTGGTTTTGGTTTTTGTCCAGTAACTTAGATTTTTGTTTAGGTTTTGGTCTTTTTTTCATCGAAAATCACTAAATCAATCGAATATTACTTATTTGACATCGATACTCTCCTATATGACTCATTTGACAAAAATTAACCATATTTTACACAAATTAAAATCTATTACGTAAAAATAACGAGAAAAATAAAGAAAAACGACACCCAGTATTTACAAATCGGAGGAAAAAACATGTTTTGTTTATTTTTTATTATGTATATTTTAATATATGTAATATAAATTTAATTCTAATCACACGAACATCGAAATCAAATAAGTAATATTCGGTTGATTTAGTGACTTTCGATGAAAAAGAACCAAAACCCAAACAAAAATCCAAGTTACTGGACTATAACCAAACTTTGAAAAGTTATAGGACTCAAACCAAAACCAAGCCAACCTACAGGACTAAAAATGCAATTTTCCCACAAGTTTTTGACTCAATTAAAATAAACTCAAACAAATATTGGCTTCCACATACATAAATGATAAAAATTTAAGATTATATGCAGAGTAAAAGAAAGGAAATGATATTATACTGTAAATTACCTTTCTTCCATAACGAATTTTAGCTTCCATCTGTACAAATTAAACTATTTGAAATCACAAGTCTGATACAAAGTAGGTCTATCCCCTAAAACCCAAATTCTCTATCAAATTACCCTCAATGATCTTAACTACTTCTTCGACCCAATTCGCCAATCGCGAACAGTATCATCACATTTTATGCACACGGAGACTTATCCACTGAAAGCTCTAAACCATGTTTTAAGTTATTGGGATTTGGTCTTCTGTGCAAATATAGCAGATTAACATACATAAGCTTTCAGTCAGATCGTCATCGATGCCATCAAGGAAACTGTCTGCTTAGAGGTAAAACAGGCTCGAGTCTCATCTGAAAACCCCAAGTGATCAGCAGGAGATGCTTGCAGGCACAGAATCGATACGAGGCATAAAACTATATACATCTGATCTGGAGCCAATCTTGGTATAATTGTCCAAGGTTGATGATTGAGATTTTTAGAGCAACCATTCTTGCAACCTCCTACGATGGCATTTTGCAGGACCAACAATCCTTTCCTTCGTGACAACATATACTCCAGTAAAGGACATCAAGTCAAAATTTATTAGCGCCTGGGTTTTCTAATTGCTGTAAGAAGCATTATAACACTGGGAGCTATCAATATTCACAAATGCTGTAATGACCATATCAAGGATCATGAGATGTGGAAAAAGACCAAGAAGCTCCACTGTTCGAAAGCAATCCTTTTGATAGGAACTTGTATAGCAACAGCAACGCTTACTGCTAGTCATTCTGGAATTCTAAACGACCAGAGTATCTAACTATGCAACAAAGATAATGGGTTCAGGACTTCAAGATCAACTTTCTCAAAAGATGAAACCACGTGATGGAAGAATCCACCATATTTTCAGCACAATGATACTAGAATTTCGAGTTATACTCTTTTATCTGAAAACAAAGACCTGCATGAGCAAATATAGCTTGTCGTGTTATGGAAGCGATACCTTAGTGTTTCAGGAAAAAAAGTTGTCCCATTATCTAGATTTTAGGCTTAACCAAACATTAATTCAAATTTACATAAAATATAAAGTTGTGCATGATTAACAATAACTATTCACATGGAAAAGCAAAATATTACTCAGAGTGATAAATAACAAATGAAGTTGAGAATAGTGAAATAGAAATTTAAAAGCTCATGAATGACTTGATTCAGTTTTACCCTTCCCAAATTGTAATTTCCTTAAAAACTCTTGTGCTGGTCTTATTTGAATGACTTGATTCAGTGTTGCCTTTCTCAAACTGTAATTTCATTAATAACTCTTGTACTGGTCTTACTTGAATGACTTGATTCAGTGTTACCTTTCTCACAATGTAATTCCTTATAACTCTTGTACTGATCATTAGCAGCGAGGAAATTATTCTGAGTTCTATCAGGAGACCATCATATAATTTGTGCTTTGATGAAGATTAAAAAAAAGGGTAATAAACAGAAGAATTTCTACCTAAGTCTGCATAAAATGAACCAGTCATTGAGGAACTGAAAATATCAAGCATCCATTGTCCCAGCATACTCTTATCTCTCGCCCGACTTGGAGCCCCTTTTCTCTGATAATTTTACCCCATTTACCAATCAGGCTATAGTAACTTCCACGCCATTTCAACTTCATCACATAAGACTCGCCTGTATCATCGTCTCGAGCATTGATACCAACTTGATGCTCGTTCCTCAACTGTTCCCGAGCTTGGTGTGTCCAGTAGAAGAGAATATGATCTTCCACTGCTTTTCCTGGTAAGGTAAGGAATGGGTGATTAGTATCCACATCAGACAATGTTAGTGCCTTTTTAATTGGCCAATTATCATGTCCAGATGATGTCGGGGTATAACGCTCCTCTGGAACTGAGAAATATAAGCAATTGTTTGTCCATCTTATTCTGATTTCTTGTCCAATACCAAGTCCTTTATGCCTTACAATATTCCCCCATTTCCCAATAAGGTTGTAGTAATTCCCCCGCCACTTCAACTTCATCCCATGAATATCACCTGTATCATAATCTCGAGCATTTATTGACACTTGCTCTTCTTTTCGCAGTCTTTCCCTTTCTTGTGGCAGCCAATGCACAAGAATATGCTCTTCCACAGATCTACGAGGCAATGGGAGAAAAGGATGATTAGGATCAACATCTGAAGACGTCAAAACCTTTTTGATAGGCCAGTAGTCCTGCGACAAGGGTGCTGCAACCATTCGGGTTGGTGGCACTACTACAGCTGTTACCTGCTGTTGCGGAACTGAGAAGTGTAAGCAACCGTTAAACCACCGTAGTTTAATTTCCTGCCCAACATCAAGTCCCTTTCCACGGACTACTTTTCCCCATTTTCCAATGAGATTATAGTAGCTTCCACGCCATTTCAATTTCATCACAAACATTTCACCAGTATCATCATCCTGAGCATCAAAACTCACTTGGCTTTCTGCTCTTAAAAGTTCCTGCTGTTGAGGTGTTATGTATGCCACGATATGAGTTTCTACTTGTTGCCGGGACAAGGTGAGGAAAGGATGAGTGATGTCAACATCAGAGAGAGTGAGTAATTTCCTGATGGGCCAATTATCCTGCACTTGAACTACAGCATTGTAGTTTGCGGCCCTTTTCATTTCTAAATTAAAAAAGAAAATGAAAAACATGAGATTTAGGGTATCTTAGTTACAACTTGCATTAATCCTTAAGATCAACCATCGTAGCCGCAGATCATGTATGGGCCATAACTTCCACAAGCAATACGCTGAGACAAAAATATGTTCGATCAAGAAACACGCATAAATTTCTAAAGCAGTATGAGAACACTGGCTTGAAAAAAATTCATAGATTCCTAGGTGGCAAAGACCTAGCTTTCGAAGCCAAACATAACTTTTCATGCCCTAAATGAACAAAGTATTGATGCTTCCCTTGTGGTTCTCATTAATTTTTCAAATCCAAGAATCCAATGGATAGCCGATGAACACACATCAAATTAAAGCAAGTTCTAATAACTTGGATCTACTTTGAAAAAATACAAACGAAGTTTAAATACAAGACCTCATGAAAAAAGAATCATCAGGTACCACAACTTTCCAATTTAATCCACATTTACTGCTCTTTGCCTGGATAAAAGGTACAACATTCTCATCCTTGAACATGCAAACAAGTACAGCTAAAAATAAAGAATCTATATAACTAAATCCCTAAATAATTTTAGTTAATCCAACAATTCGATAATCACGATTCGTGAAAACATATGTAAACAGAAAAACAAATCTAATTTCGGCCAAAAAAGATCCCATAGCTTAAATCACAACCCTAAAAAGCTAAACACCGAAGAAAAAACCAAAATTAAACGAAGACGGCACTAATCGATCAAAATACAAGGCATGTAGATGTTTCCGAACGTGTGTCAGCTCACATCAAAAAATTCAATTTTCACGCTTGAGCTCAATCAAATTAATGGAAGAAATCAGTTACTTTGATACGAAGAGAGGTGAAATCGTCCAACGGATAATCAAGAGAGAATGATTGAACACCACCAAAATTTGATACCTAGAAGAACGATAAGATTAAGATAGGAGGAGGCCGCTGGCGTGATTGTTGTGAGCTATCGAGGAGTGAGATGATGGATAAAGTAGGAAGCGCATGTAAGAAGAAAAACATCAACACAATTTCTGTGACTACAGGCGGTGGTGGAGACGGCGGCAGAACTGGTGGCGGCGGGAAGGTGCGTGAGTACGTGAAGCGGAGCAGGCGCGTGGTGATGAACTGGGTGAGCGTACGAAAGATAGGAGAGAGAATGAATCGGGTGGGTTAGTGTGATCAACATTAGAATTTTAATTTTTATTCGCAACATTAGAATTTTTATTTATAATTTTTAACATTAGTTATGCCAGTTTTAGTTATATATTGGATTACTTGCATGTTATTCTTTAAAAATTATCGAATTATTTTAATTATATTTTTTAAAAGATTTTTTTTCAAATAAATCATAAATATAATTTTATAATTTCAAAACAAATATGTAACTTAATATTTATTCAATGTATACATGCATTATTTTTCTTTGAACATGATCATTTTTAAGGAACGGTTATTGTGAGTTCGGATACAGAAGTTATGGTTAAAAAAATAATTTAAATAGGTTTTATTTTAAAGTAAAATTCATTTTACTACACGAATTATTAATAAAATATCAAATAGGTACATGAACTATTGAAAATAGCTTAATTGATATATGATCAAACTAAAAGGTCTGTTTTATCAAATTGCTTTTAATTCCAATTACTTTTAGTAAATTTAACTAAAAGCACATTTTATTTTTCAAAATAATTTTTATTAATTAAATTGTAAAAATAAATGTATAGTTATTTAAAAATTATTAGAAATAATATGTTACTCTTTTTATAATATATTTATATTTTACTTAATAATAAATTATTTATTCACATAAAATATATTTTTAAATAATAAATATATATAAGAAAATGGTATTTTTCTATCTATATTAAATAATTATACATTTTTTTTAAAAAATGATATAAAACTTATATATTAATAAAACCACTGTCAATAAATAAATCATATACACGACAAAAACATATTTAATATCGATAAAAATATAATAAAATAAATATTTATTTATATTTAAATTAAAGTACGAGTAAAAAATATATAAGCTTACAAATTCTTAGATCAAGTGGATAAATTTTAGGTCATATGAATCACCCAAATCGAGACAATATGTGAGATTTTTTTATAATGATCTAAATCTTTTGTAGTAACCCGGGTTTCATTTACATGTTAGAAAATGACACTAAATTTTAAAAGTGTAAAAACATGATTAAGTAGTCATTATTTGCAAAAATAAGTAGAAAATCAGCTTCGCAACGTCTAAAAATGATAGGGGGAGTTCCTAGGGCTCGAACAGTTCGGAAGCAGCCGAACCAGTTCGTAAGGAGCAGAAGCAGTTCGAAGCTTCTGAACTCAGCAGGAAACAGGTGTCAAAATGTGTTTTACGCATGGAAACTGAGGTTTCAAACCTTCCAAACTCCAGTGTCAAAATGTTGTCTACATGTGGAATTCATCTTCCAATCGGAGCTTCCGAACCCTGCTCATCGCGGAAATTTCATTTCCAAGTGCAAATTCAGAGGGTTTTCGAACCATTAGTCTATATTTAAGTGTTTTGGCCATACCATCGAGGTCGGGCGATAGCGAGGTGCTACGCGAACCATTAGTCTATATTTAAGTGTTTTGGTCAAGGAGCTTTTAGATTAGTATTGGTGATGCGTAATTATAACGTCCCAGATTCGACGACTATCCTCATTGTATCAAGACTAATCTTTCCAACGTGCTTATTTCTTCACTCACACGCACCATGAGAAACTTCCCAGAGGTCACCCATCCTATAATTACCCCAAGTCAAGCACGCTTAACTTTGGAGTTCTTATGTGATGAGCTTCCGAAATGAAGAAGCACCTTCTTGATATAATTAGTACCTATGAAATCTTTTTAAGTCCTCCTAAACTATGCAGTCTCATACCTACACAGTCTCAGAATCCCTCTCATTCCGGCACGGACTCGATTCATTCATGTCTCCCTTCTCCTAGAAGCCTGCCAGGAGCCGCTCATTGTCCGTGCAACCTCTTGGCACTGGCAATCACTCCCCGCCCTCTTCAGTCACGGGCGTCACAGTAATTATCTTGACTTGTAGTGATGGACTGTAGATGTCTGTACATCAAGAAAACTTGTTGAGGTATGTAAGTACTGACCGAGATTACCAGCGAGTACGTAGTAGCCCGACTCCTAAATAAGCTAATCTACTGTTGAAACATGATTAAGAGATTCTCATTTGGGTTTAAGGAGTTGAAAATTGAATTCAAAACGATCAAAAATGATTATGAGGGTTTCAAGTGTTGGGACAGTTGACCGGCTAAATCGGTGTGATATAAATCTACTAGCAAGCGTACCAGGTCAAGTAATAGTAAAGTGGACTGAGAGTCCAAGTATCGATCTCACAGGTACTGTTGTCAATTCTCAAAAATTAATTATTTTACTTCATCTAGACAAAATAATAAAAAGCAATTTGATTTAAATAAAATAAAAAATAAAATAAAAACTGCTTAAAAAATAAGAATAAAAATAACTGAAGATAAAAATAATTAAAACAAAGACAACCAAGACACACGTAGGTACCGAACAAATCATGTAACATGTAGTCGATTCAGGACTCAGATTTAATCTTAATTCATGGGAATTCTCCTAATTTGTTCAAAGAACTATTTCTAGAACAATCAAATCTATTAAAATATTGATGAACTAATCTTTCGTAATTCTAATTAAATTTGAATGCATTAAATATTTATGAAAATTCAGTTTACACCCAAACCGCACACTAAACCGAATTCTATTTCTAGTCGGTTTTACCATGTGCTAAATTATCAGAGTGATCAAAATAAATACCTCCTCTGTCGACTTGGAATCGATTAACATGCAAGCAAACAGTTGATCAGACTATTCACAAGACAAATATAAATCTGACAATCAATAAAATAAAATCAACTCTGAAAAATCCCAAACAAACATCTAAGTTTTCTCCATGAATTTTTTCGGCCCAATCACGCCGTCTTGGTTGAAAAAAAACTACTCAATAATTGAAACTATAATTCAATAAATCAAAATAAAGAAGAACAGAAGAAGAAAAAGTGTAGAAATCTTTTCCCAAGCTTTGAAGTCGCCTCCCTTGTGTTGTCTGTGTTCGGAACCCCTCTTTCTGATGCAAAAATCGGTATTTAAGTGTCCAAGGATCTCTAAAAGATAGCCTCCTTTTTGACCAAGAGTTTCCAAATATATGGAATCTGCACGCCACGCTCGATCGAGCGAGAACAGGTCTCGCTCAAGCGAGCAACTCTCTGTCTCGGAAGATTTTTGGCAAGTCTGGCTCGCTCGAGCGAGAATCGACTCTCGCTCGAGCGAGTGGATTTTTCTACTCCGGGCGACGATGTTAAAAAATTCATATATTAAGTTCTAGCCGTCGGATCAAGTTGAAATTTGGACATGACCTTTAAAACATCTAAATTTTATTCTGAACGGTGGAGATCGGATTAGAATCTTTTTAAAATTAAATATGATTTTTCGATCAAGGCTGCTCCGTAATTCACTATTCAAAAATCCATTTTCCTACAAAATTAACCCGGAGAGTGTAATACACACACATGAACTAAAACACATAAAAACACATAAAAGAAATATGAATGCACATAAAATAGACATAAAAATAACATGAAATAATGCACACAAAATGCACTTATCAACACCCCCATACTTAAACCTTGCTCGCCCTCGAGCAAGACATGCAAAAACACAATATGCAAACAACGACATAAGTAAGAATAAATCATGAACAACATAGTCTCCGACAAGTTTCAACTTCAACAACTAAAAAAACCTCAAACTTCTGAATTGTTCACAATACACTATCAGTTTAACGTAAACGTGTGTGTGTTCCATGTCATTCCAATTTCGTGCAATTTCAAAAGAATCTTTCCTAATAATGCTTAGTGACCTATGACAATTCAATGCAAGTATCACAATCCAGCACTCCTTCATCCCAACAATCCGAAACAAAAACATGCACTTTCTTGAGATTAATTACGTACCTTCGGATTTTGCACCCGGTATTTTTTTATAAGCCCCAATAATTACCCGCAAACTTAGCTATAACTAAGATAGGATTCGGATTTCAATCCACTCGTCTATAGCCCGGATGGAGCATCAATCTCATTTATCCCGCAAACTTAGCTATGGAAGAATGATTAGGATTTCAATCATTGTCCAAGCCCGGATGTAATTAACTGTTTTTTTCAAAAAAAATTTTCAAAAATTTTTTATAGGTACGCCCAAGATCATACATGAAATATCTAACAATCATCGGGAATCCAAAGACACTATCATGATCAACAAACACCTATTATCGTGCAATGGTCAAGCAAACACGAACTTCATCAATTACATCGCTACACTACACCAGTCTAACATGTGTGCTTAAGATGATTCACGATTCAACCAACAGTTTCTCATGTTCAATCAAAAGCAACATTTTCCAAAAACAAATTTTTTTTTTACAACTCTATCATCATCGGCCAACATTCATCATTCTATTTATTCACACAACACAAACACAAAACATAATGATATGCATGAATACGAACTATATGCAATAAACGAAACCAAATAAATGCAAAAGACAATGATGAATGAAACAAAACTAAATAACACCCCCCATACTTATCCAAATCATTGCCCCCAATGCTCTAGAACAATGAACAAAATGCAAAATAAACACACAATGAAAACAAAAATAACACTCACCTGGTTGCGTATTCGTCCTCTTCCTTCTTGACAGTATCAGCTGGGATAGCAGCAGCAGACTGTGTATATCGGAGGGCTCGGAAAACTGGAATGGGAAAGAAGTAAAAAATTAAATAAAAAAAACAAAAACCAAAAATAAAATAAAAAACAAGGGAAAGAACTCTGGGTTGCCTCCCAGTCAGCGCTAAATTTATAGTCTACAGCCCGACTATGCAGAAGAAACCATCAAAGAGTGGCTGCCGCCCATAGTATGAATCATACAACTCTACGTATGGGTCTTGATTTTCTACGCCCTCAAGCTTGGCGTGATATTGACTTTGTAAGCTCGTTGGTCCAGCAATACTCGGTATGAATTTTTTATTTTTGAAGGAGACTCCGAATCTAGGATGAAGCTCATAGAGGATGGAATATGATGGAGATGGCGTCAATGGCAAGAAAGAATCTTCTAACGGTGTACATGGAACGACCATTGACGAGGTAAAATATGTAGCCTTGTATGTTTCTTCCTCCTCCAAGTCCACTATTGGCTCTTCTTCACAAGAAAATTCCTCAAAAATAATTTCCTCATGCTCTGGCTCAATTACTTCACGCTCTTGGCAGATCTCAGAAACTGGTTCTTTATGAAGCGCAATCTGTTCATCTAAAAGACTCAAAAATTTGATGCGGTTTTCAAAGAACTGGTTTGTCTCTTCCTGCCTTTTCACAAAATTCTCCAACTGAGCCACATGATCCTCAAAATACCCTACACACTCTTCTTGATGCTCCGGTGGTTGGTTCACAAAATTTGTGGAGTTGAATTCTAGAGGATATTTGTGACTCCAACCTTGCAATGAAGGATCACAATGCCAATGGTAGTCAAAATTTGCCATATCATTTAACAAGTGCATAGCACTGTTATAATATCTGTTGAACAAGTGACTACCAGTTGCCCAAGCTCCATATTCTATCCAACGTCTTGTTAGCTCATCCAAACCACCATAAAAAATTTGAACTAGAGTGTAGTTCGAAAAATCATGACATCTAAACCTGTTAGCCAAATCATTGAATCTCCCCCAAGCAGCATAGAAGGGCTCCGAGTATTGTTGGCCAAACCTTGTGAACACCTGTCGATGATCCATCTCCAAGTACCTCACAAGTAAGAAAATAAACAATTAAAAATAAAAAAAAATAATGCAAGAAAAAAAATGTCTAGTCTCAAGCAAATAATCTATCATAATATTAACTGAACAGTCTCCGGCAACGGCGCCAAAAACTTGACCGGCTAAATCGGTGTGATATAAATCTACTGGTAAGCGTACCAGGTCAAGTAATAGTAAAGTGGACTGAGAGTCCAAGTATCGATCCCACAGGGACTGTTGTCAATTCTCAAGAATTAATTATTTTACTTAATCTAGACAAAATAATAAAAAGCAATTTGATTTAAATAAAATAAGAAAATAAAATAAAAAGTGCTTAAGAAATAAGAATAAAAATAACTGAAGATAAAAATAATTAAAACAAAGACAACCAAGACACACGTAGGTACCGAACAAATCATGTAACATGTAGTCGATTCAGGAATCAGATTTAATCTTAATTCACGGAAATTATCCTAATTTGTTCAAATGACTATTTCTAGAACAATCAAACCTATTCAAATATTGATGAACTAATCTTTCGTAATTCTAATCAAATTTGAATGCATTAAATATATATGAAAATTTAGTTTACACCCAAATCGCACACTGAAACCGAATTCTATTTCTAGTCGATTTTACCATGTGTTAATTATCAGAGTGATCAAAATCAATACCTCCTCTGTCGACTTGGAATCGATTAACATGGAAGCAAACAATTGATAAGACTATTCACAAGACAAATATAAATCTGACAATCAATAAAATAAAATCAACTCTGAAAAATCCCAAACAAACATCCAAGTTTTCTCCATGAATTTGTTCGGCCCAATCACGCCGTCTTGGTTGAAAACAAACTACTCAATAATTGAAACTATAATTCAATAAATAAAAATAAAGAAGAACAGAAGAAGAAAAAGTGTAGAAATCTTCTCCCAAGCTTTGAAGCCGCCTCCCTTGTGTTGTCTGTGTTCGGAACCCCTCTTTCTGATGCAAAAATCGGTATTTAAGTGTCTAAGGATCTCTAAAAGATAGCCTCCTTTTCGACCAAGAGTTTCCAAATATATGGAATCTGCACGCCACGCTCGCTCGAGCGAGAACAGGTCTCTCTCGAGCGAGCAACTCTCTGTCTCGGAAGATTTTTGGTAAGTCTGGCTCGCTCGAGCAAGCATCGACTCTCGCTCGAGCGAGTGGATTTTTCTGCTCCGCGCGACGATTTTGAAAAATTCATATCTTAAGTTCTAGCCGTCGGATCAACCTAAAATTTGGACAACACCTTTAAAACATCATAAAATTCATTCTGAACGGTGAAGATTGTATTTTGATCTTTTAAAATTAAATATGATTTTTCGATCAAGGCTGCTCCGTAATTCGCTATTCAAAAATCCATTTTCCTACAAAATTAACCCAAAAAGAGTAATACACACACATGAACTAAAACACATAAAAACACATAAAAGCAATATGAATGCACATAAAATAGACATAAAAATAACATGAAATAATGCACACAAAATGCACTTATTAACAGTTCGGAAGCTCCGAAGAGTATTTTGAAAGCACCGAACTGGTTCGGAAGCTAGAATCAGTGATCAGATGTACCAAGCAGTTTGGAAACTCCGAATTGGAGATCGGAGGCTCCGATCTTGTGACAATCAGACAGGATATGGGTTTTTATTGGGTCATTGGACTTGTGAGAGTTCGAAAGTTCCGAACTAAATATCGATAAATCCGAGCTGTGTCGGCGACAGTGTGTTGTCCAATCAGAGACACGCATTCGGTAGAGAAAGTTCGAAAGGACGATCGATAGTTTCGAAGTGCGTTCGAAAGCTCCAAACTAGGGAACAGAAGTTCCGATGGTGGTCTATAAATAGAGGTCGAGAGCTTCATTCTCTTCACTCATTCCCTCCGTTTTCCTCTCGTTTTCTAGTTATATTTAAGGGTTTCGGGCGACGTATTCGAGGGCCAATCGATAACGAGGTGCTACCGGGATCGTAGCGGAGTTGTGCCTAAGTTTTAAGGCCATCGCCATCAAAAGGCTAACTACGGACACAGGGTTTGACTAGGGAGCCAGTATCATTAGGTTTTTTATTCTAAGGTACGAAAGTACTATCTGAGATACCCTGATTGAGTATGCATGTTCTATGTTTGCATGGTTTATATGGTATGACTTATTTGTATTTATTATGTCACGAGTATTATGATGCATGCATTATCTCGTTAGGCCCATACCTTGATATTACCTGTAGAGGGGTCGCTCAACCCCATGATATTTTGTAGATGGATGCGATGGTTTTGGATCTGGTTATATCCACGGTTTATGGTATGGGAGCCACCTCCTGGTGCAACGACTCAGCGTGCTACATACCATGACACCTATAGACTAAGCCGTGTTACTTTACCGTGATAGGTTTCCAGTACCCGATCATTTGCATTTAGCATTCATTGCATGTATATACTCATACTTTCGTACTGAGCGTTGTTAACTCACGTCCTCGATTTTGGTTCTGGACACCCATTCCATGGGGCAGGACTTAGATTGAACGGACTGGGTGGTAGCCGTCGTTGAGCAGCAGTAGGGTGGATTTTATTGTACAAGGTTTCCATTGTGGAGTTTTAATACTACTTCGATTGGGTTGTTTAAACAATTATCGATATTTTGATTTTGGACCGGTTGTATTCCTTCCGGTAGATTTTAGTTGAATTGATTAAATTTCCGCTGGTTTATTTGATTATTGCTTATTAAGATATTTTGCACGCCTAAGCTTTGTTTACTTAGTGATTCCGGGATGGGTCACTACATTTTTGGTATCAGAGCATGCATTGAGATTTGAGATCTAGGTAAACAGTCTTGAGGTTGAAATTCTTTTACTTTTATAGATGGCAGGACAGGTAGACGAGATCCATGGGAGTGTCAGTGGTCGTTTGGGAGATGAAAAGTGAGATATCGTCCTCAGAGACTTCGTCACCACTAAGAGTACAGACACCACTTAGATTTGTGTAGGTTTGTGCGGATGGATCCTAAGCCGTTGGCAGGAGGTGAGACTCCGAAAGACATGGAGAACTGGTTAGTGAGGATGGATAACTACTTCGAGGTCTATCACTTCACCTATGAGCAGAAGATGCCGACTGTTAACTTCCTGCTGGAAGGGAGTGCCCACAAGTGGTGGAGATCCACTTCCGCACTCTTTGTGTTTGCGCGAGGCTCATATAGTGACTCTGCTTTGAATCACCTACAAACTAGCAGTCTTAAGCATGCAATCAATTTAATTTAAAACCAGTAATTAACAAAGTAAAACTTGCGGAAACATATCCTATAACGCCCGGAAATTCGTCACGTAAACCCGCATGCATAACTAGGGGATTTAATAATTTTAAAATAAAGTAAAAAGGTGTTAAATGACTTTTATGTGCTATTATGTGAATTATGTGATTTATCTTCATGTTTTAAATGTTATTACGTCATTTAACTTGTTATGTTGCAATTTATGAATTTATTTGAGAAAGATTATTTTGCGATCGCGTAGGCGGGAACGTGGACGAACGAAATGTTGGATTTTCATCCAAAATATTTTATGGGATTTTATAGACTTTAAAATATTATTTTAAGGTATTATTTCATGAAACTTTTAGTATTTTATTTAGTATATATATAGTATTCCATTTTTCCACAAATTAAGCCATTTTAATGACTTCTAAGGACTTTTAAAAATCCATTTATTTATTATTTTGGGATGTATGTTTATTATCATATTAGTTAGTGTATTTATGAGTTTTAAAAATTTATTTTATTATAGTATTTTAACTAACTAATTATCTAGTATAATTTTACATTAAAAAGTCTAACCTAAACCACTCCAATCTCACGATAAAACACTTAGCCGCCACCTTCATCAGACACCCTCCATGAGTAGCAGCCACCATACCCATATCTTGAAGGTTTTTAACTCGGTTTGAAGATCCATTCGTCCCAAAGAACAATCTACGCGTCGGTAACGTATATTCCAGCTAATAAATCGCAAAAGCACGTTTGATTCCCTTCTTGAACACCATTTAAATCATATAAAATGCTTTTAAGCATGAATATTCTGTTAATGCATGACATTGAATGAAGTTCTTTGAAGATCCATGATTAGAACATGAACAACTCACTCTTTTGCTTGCTTGTCACATGCATGGCCACGTTTTTTATGCTACGGGATGGATCAGGATACTGGAAGGTGGTTAGGGACGTGTCTTAGGGTTCTTAGGGTCGAGTGGTGTAGTCGGTTTGGGGCTGGAAGGGTCAGACATGAAGCTTTTGGTTTCTGATGCACAGATCCGTGTAACTTAGGGTTCTGAGGAAGAAGACTTCGTTCTCCTTCCTCAGGCCACGATTTTTGGTGAGGTTTGAAGGGTTTGAACCTTCTAGATGTTGGCTAAGATTGAGAAGTGGTTTCACGGTCTTTGGTGGTTGTATAATGCCGTACAAATGGAATTACGGCAGCCGCTCAGGGCTGCGCGTGAGCTGGGGAACAACCTGGTTGCAAGGTATCGTTCTCCTCCTCCAGGTCACGTTTTGGGCTGGTTTTTGGCTTGTTGGAAACGTATGGATGTGGCCTAGGTTTCTAGGGTGGTGCTCCGGCCAGTGGTGGCCGGAGCTGGGCGGCCGCCGGCCTTCTTTAAGGCTGCTCACGGCCAAGGCAAGGGAAGGTGTGAGACCTCAATTCTAAACAACTAATCTTGGATTAGACAACAATCAAGCAAACAAGATCCAAGACTAAAAGCAAGAATTTTTTTATTTTTTATTTTTTATTTTTTTATTTTTTTACCGAGGGGGTGCGCCCGGGCGGCTAAAAACTGCAGCCCAAGCGCCCCCTGCTGCAGAACTAGGGAACAGCAGAAAAACAAGGAGGCTCGACTCCAAAACTTCCAAAACAAAATCATGCATTATAACGCAACTCAAAACGTTAATACACATGCATAATCCAATACAAAGTATTTCTAAAGTTATACAATCTCGAACTAATAGAACATGCTTCCGTCTAGCTTATTCAATACAAAACAAGTTCGAATACGATCTAAGTTCGGTTACAAACTCGACTTCTAAAACAACAAGGCCTCACTCTATCAACTCTTCCACCTAGTCACGCAATCTCTGACTCGGTCCTGCCCCACCTGTCGCCAAGTACACATAAAAAAAAGACAACAGCCGGATAATCCGGTGAGAATAATATTCCCAGTAAAAGAGACTATCATGCAATATCATAAACACATCTCAAACGAAATGTATCATCTTACAGATATTCAAATAACAACCATGAAATTCCTCAAGCATGTTTAAAACTCAATTCATATGCATAAATTCAATGCATGTCTTTAAAATCTGGGATTATCAAGTCGGATAATCAAAAGAGTTGCTGCTTTTGCTTTTGGGATCCCGAGGACGAGATCACGTAAACAACTCACCGACTCTCCCAATCGAGGTGGTGCTACGTATCTCCATCCTCTAGACTTTGGTGCGACTATAAGGAGTATGCTAACACTAGGTGAAACGGTTACACCCAGACCACTCACAATATAATCCCCAAAACGTCTATCATAAAAGGGCCGTCCTGCCCGCTGCTCAAATCAATGATTCTTGGCTCAAGATGAATGCAATGCAAACATAACTCAATCAACTAGATTCAAGTAAAAGAAAATAACATGCAAGTATGTGATTCTTCGGAACACTCGAATCAAGTCGGATTCGAGTCACACGTTCCATTCCAATCTAAGTCATCTTATACCTCTTTTCAACAACTTCGATGCTCCAAACCTCGAAACAACAACGATTCCTCAAACAAGATTCAATCAAACTTTCTCAATCGATAATAAGAAACTGATACTATATCGGCTACAATCTTCAAAGCTACACAAAGTTGAAATCTTGCAACTCCACTAGCTTCAATCAATCTATCAAAAGAAGCCATCAAGATCAATATTGGCATTCAATCTCTCAATCAAACATAACTCAATCAAAACTACGAAACGATATCCAAACTTCAAACTGACGGCATAATGGCTATAATCTGATCAATTCGGAAATGAAGACAGCCTAATATCAATCCAATAGACTCAAATCAACCAACAATCCCTCAAAACAAACCAATTCTAACAAATCATAAAACTCAACTTTCGAAAATCCCTTCAAAAATTCATAACAATTCCGAACGTCGCTCTATTTCAAAACCGACAGATAATAAACGATCAGAACTCTGCCAAGATCAAAATACTCGAATTTCGAATGATTCTAACAACATCCAAAACTAGAAAGAACCTGATCGTAGAAAAACTTACGATAAAACGGAGCTCTTGCTGCAGTGATCGCTAATCTGCCTTCAGAAATAATTTCTAACGGACGGATCGAGCTCGAACTAAAATCCCAAAGCTTGGAAAGCTTTGGAGGCGTCTTCAATGGAGGGGAATTGTGCAAGGAAGAAGGAGGTGAAATGAAGACTAGTCAAAGGGCTAAGATAATATATAAAAGTCCATATTTGCATTTTAGTCCCTGAAAAATCCAAAATTTGCAAAAAGGACCCTGATCAAAATCAAGTCGGCTCTTGAAGTCGAGAATCTCCGATTATCTCAAATAAATTTGATTAAGATAAAATCGGGGCGTTACAATTCTCCCCCTCTAAGAAAAGATTTCGTCCTCGAAATCAAACACGGTTCTAACACGAACTGTGTCTCTCCAATTTACTCCTTCAAGTCCGTCAATCCAAAGGCGACTCATTTTCGTCAGAATAATCTTCCTCTGCTTAGTCACAATTCGATTCATCTTTGGTTTCAAAACAGGTGACACAGAAAATCACCTCCAATCAACGGGAATCTTCTTCTCTTCTCGTACAACTCTTGAAAAGTGCATTCAAGAATTCACCAAAAAAAAAACTGTCGTTGTACGAAGTCTTCACAAGAATTCGGAGTTCTGCCAACTAGTGCTAAGTCGAGCACTACAACTCATGGCATAACTTCAAAAGTTCAACTCATCTGCTCTGGTTGTCCATCGTTCTGAGGATATCGAACTGAAAAAAAGTTGAAATCAGACAACAAAATATCATCATAATCTATGCCGAAGAACGAGTGCATCAAGGATATCTGTCTAAACTGACAGACTTCGGCAAAACATGACATCTGAGGACCTCTAACAAGATATCAATCCTCTAGTCTTGACTGAAAGTCATTCTGTACAGAAAACGGTAGCCGATTCCTATAATCGGTCAATCGAAGTTAGATAGTAGATAAAATAAGAACAGCTCAAAACATCAGTTGCTGCATACAATTCCTCAGATAAAGATTCGCAGTCAGAAATCTCATATTATCTAATCCTCTTCTCTATTTCCAAATCAGTTCCGTCTGCGAAAACAAATACTCCAATTCCTAAGATTAGAACAGATCACGAAAATTCCTCATAAGACAAAAGATAACAGATCTTCTGATCAATAAGATCGCTGCGAGCTCAAAGTCCAGATTCAGACATTGAGTCTCGAGCGTCTTCAGCTATCTCGATGACTAGACTAGAGCGTGATTCCTATGAATAAGATTACATCCCAAAATCTCGATAAGAAGAGATCGTTGATCGGCCTAAATTCCAACATCAATCACACAATCAAAGAAGACCAATCGATCCAAAAGAATTCAGACGGTGAAGAATAACATACAACTGCTTGGTACCAATATCCGTTATACGATTCTCAAAAACTCTGAAAGATCGGTACAATTCTCATTCCAAAAAGCTAAGAAATCAACGATAATAATTCCTAGTCTCAACTAATTCTTCTGAAAAAATCCGGTTAATAGAAATTAACAACACTACTGGAGTATTCATCAATTCGAACGATTTCAACAATTGATTAGAGGCACGATAAACATTAAATAGATTCTTCAATAAGAAGGCAAGAAACTCGCCAGTATCTAACAGTCCAATAAGAATAGGAAACCAAATTCAAACGTTAACTGATCTGTCATTATCGGGTGTAGCCTGAGTCTGCTGATCCTCAGACAGAGCAAAAACTCGTGCCTGTTGTCTGGGAGGCTGGCTTCCATTCTGATTACCTTCCTGAATATTCTGCTACAGAGGTTGGAAAGAGTGTACGGTAGGTGCTTTCTGCTGAGGCTGAGCTGACTGTCTCGAAGAACTTCCACTCTGTGCTTGCTCAGGGACACGCTGAGGACACGTTCTTGCAAAGTGCCCCGCCTGGTTACAAATATGACAGCTTCCAAAAATACCTCTACACTGATCACTGGAGTGACGACCTCCGCAATTGGCACAAGACATGCCTGACTGTCCCGAACTCTGTCCCGATCCAAACTGTCTCGAGCCACTAGAGCTCGAAGAACTGGTTCCGTGCTTCTTAAAATGCTTCCCCTTCGGATGATAGTAATCCTTTCTATTACTTCCACTGCTACCACCTTCAAAACTCGGTGGTTGATTCTGAAATTGAAAGGACTGATTCTGGTAATACGATGGTTGGTTCTGGTATTGAGAAGGTTGTGCCTGAAACTATCCTTGCTATTGTTGCGGCACATACTGACCTCCTCTCTGTCTCCACAAACCTGCTTCAGCACCTTTTGCATGATTCATGGCATCCGCAAAATTATCAGGCCTAGCAGTGTTTACCAGCATGAAGATATCAGGGTTCAGACCATTAATGAACTGGTCGGCTTTAGCTTCCTCATTGTCGGCAATGTGCGGTGCAAAACGCAACAAGCTATCAAACTTGGCTACGTATTCCTCAATGTTCAAGTTCCCTTGTCTCAGATTTGCAAATTCGGCTCCCTTGTCCTTTCGGTACGAAACTGGGAAAAACCGTTTATAAAACTCAGACTTAAACAGATTCCAGTTAATAGTTGTACCTCGGTTCTCCATGGACCTCTTCGTCGTGATCCACCAGTTCTTAGCAACACCACAAAGTTGATGAATGACCAACCTGGTTCTGCGGTCATCAGAATAGTCCAGGGAATCAAACAACTGATCAATGCCGTCCAGCCAGCTCTCACAGTCAACGGGATTCTCTGTACCCAGTAACTAAGGAGGGTTAAACGACTGAAACCTCTTCAGCAGGGTTTCCATAGGTGTCGCTGTGGCATCCATCTGATCAGTCTCAGTACTAGCTTGCTCATTCATGTTGGAACACGGTCGTTCTCCGGATCGAAAAAGAAAGTGATACCCAGTTCAGCGGAAGTTTTAAATTTTTTTTATATGGAACGATTCCATATGGGTATCAAATTCCTACGATTAAAATTGATAATATATATAAAATTTAAACAATATAAATTTTACCTTAAAATCTCGAAGCGAGATTATGGACACCAACAGATTAAACTGCTCTTGTTGTATATCCCAGGAACTGATGAACGAACAATTCTTCAATCAGGTCCACGAACAGAAGTTTAATCCCTCTGATAGACTGCACTAGAAAGTCTATCAGAAGTTTCTACGATGAAATAGAACAGATATGATCTGTTAAATCAGTCTGCAAATTCAAAAATTCACAGACTGAATTTTCGAACACAGTGAGAGGGAGAGGGAGGGGTCGGCCGAAAACCCTATGAGAGAGCTCTTTAGGTTTTCGAAATTATGACCTGTGTTGTGTAATTTCTGTACTGCAATAACTTATTTATAGTGTGGGCTGCTAACAGCTTAGGGCCCATTAGTCATAAGTTCAAGCCTGACAAGCAAAGCCCGCATGTTTAGAAATTAATATAAAATTCATCGTGACTCAGATTGATAAACCAATTTCAACAATGTGCACAGAAACCATTTCTGCATCTTTTAAAGTCAAGATAAATTTTTTGAATCCGAATTCAGTGATTTCCAAAAATGTCCATCACTATGTCATTTTAGGAAATCTTACTCCCTCTACTCTTAAATAAGAAGTCCCACTTCTTTATTCACTAAATTTAACTCTTTAAATTTAATTATCTCAACGGGGATTAGAAATCCATTACTTGTGTGACCCTCAATGGTTCAGGGATATAGCTAGCCATGGGCTCACAACTCCTTGTGACTCGGAACAACAATTTCCCACTTGCCCATCGAATCATGGTAAGAGCGCCTAGCAACATCGCCCCATGATTCCCTAGGTATCACTGATAGTGCCTGCAAGAACAAATAGATTTTGGTTAGCGTACAGTACGGTCCCTTCATCCATATATCCCGATCGAATCAACAACCATTGGTAAATCGAGAGTCGTTCGAGATTCGATAACTATGCAATGCATCTTGAAGATCAAATAGTGACATCGCATGTGCTACTAAGAAACCATTTCTTAAAACACATCATGTACTCTGGCCAGAGATTCGTCACACTAATATCTCCTCAGATTGCATAGGATATCCACACTCGCAAGTATGTGGTGAATCCTTGACAACAAAGCATCGACTCCTATATGTGTCGTAACTGTACCCAATCCCGACACCTGATGACCCCAATAGAGTCGGTAAACGAGTCAAAGTACAGTACTAGCATATAGAGTCTCAATGATGTTTCAAGTAGTAAGGACTAGTGGTGTACAACCAAAACTGCGGACTTTATCCACTCGATAAGTGATAACCACTTGGAAAGTCCGGATAGGGTAGTTCGATCATTCATCATATGAATATCCATTTGCATGCTTTGAACATCTCTATGTTACATACCAATGAAACGTGGTACTCGGCATCGCAAATGTTAGTCTCAATATCGAGCGATCCTTATCCTTATTAATGGACGGCTTAATCGACTAGGAACTGTTTAGAATATACAGTGACTATAAGATGTGTTTCATGATAGCCATCCCCATGTGCTACCATATCTAACATACACTATAGTATATTCAAGGTCTTCATCTAAACATCTTATAGTATGTCACAACATAATAATATGATAAAAGATAAAGTAAATGCCATTATAAAAGTGTAAATTATATTAAACAAAAGATTGTTTATACATAGAGTCATAAAAGCCCTTAGCCACAAGTTGGCTCACCGGGCACCCACTCTTTCAATCTCCCACTTGCTCTAAAGTCAACTAATCATACTACGTAGTCCCATTGCTTCGCGATGTTTGTCAAATAATGGTCCTGGCAAGGGCTTAGTAAGTGGATCAGCGATATTGTCTGCAAAGGCCACTCTCTCGATAGTGATGTCTCCTCTTTCCATGATCTCCCGGATGATGTGGTATTTCCTCAGTACGTGTTTGGATCTTTGATGAGACCTTGGTTTCTTTGCCTGAGCAACGGCACCCGTGTTGTCACAGTACAACGGGACTGGACCAACAGCTTCAGGAATAACGCCCAACTCTTGGACGAAATTCCTCATCCAAACGGCCTCTTTAGAAGCAGCTGATGCCGCAATGTATTCTGCCTTAGTGGTGGAATCCGCTGTGGTGTCCTGCTTGGAACTCTTCCAAGAGACAGCACCGCCATTGAGCATGAACACAAATCCAGAGGTTGACTTCGAGTCATCCACATCACTTTGGAAGCTAGAGTCGGTATAGCCTTCCAATTTCAGTTCTCTTCCTTCATAAACCATGAACACATTCTTAGTTCTTCTCAAGTACTTAAGAATATCCTTCACGGTTTTCCAATGCATTTGACGGGGATTGGCTTGATATCTGCTCGTGACACTCAAAGCAAATGCCACATCCGGTCTGGTGGATATCATCCCATACATGATACTCCCTATGGCTGACGCATATGGTATGTGTGTCATTTTCTCTATCTCTTCGTCAGTCTTGGGACACATAGACTAGGATAGAGAGACTCCATGACACATAGGTAGATGTCCTCTCTTGGACTCATCCATTGAAAACCTTTTCAATATAGTGTCGATGTAGGTAGCTTGAGTAAGTCCTATCATTCTCTTAGATCTATCTCTATAGATCTGTATCCCTAGTATATAGGACGCCTCACCCAAATCCTTCATCGAGAATCTACCTGATAACCATATCTTTGTTGACTGCAACATCCCTACATCATTCCCAATGAGTACGACGTCATCAACATAAAGTACTAAGAATGTCACAGCATCCTTAACTACTTTCTTGTACACGCACGGTTCCTCCGGGTTCTTGATGAAACCAAAATCCTTTATTGTTTCATCAAATTTCTGGTTCCAACTTCTTGATGCTTGTTTGAGACCATAGATCGATCTCTGAAGCTTGCATACCTTATGCTCGCTTCCCATGGATGTGAATCCCTCGGGCTGCATCATATAGATTTTTTCCTTAATGTTTCCATTAAGAAATGCAGTCTTCACATCCATTTGCCATATCTCATAGTCATACCATGCTGCTATGGCAATAAGAATTCTTATGGACTTGAACATTGCGACTGGTGAAAAAGTTTCATCATAGTCAACTCCTTGTCTTTGAGTATAACCTTTTGCCACCAATCGTGCCTTGTAGGTCAGTACCTTTCCATCAGGCCCAAGTTTTCTCTTATAGATCCATTTACACCCTATTGGAACAATTCTATCGGGAGGATATACTAAAGTCCAAACTTGGTTTGTATGCATTGAATCTATTTCCGACTGCATAGCTTCAAGCCATAAATTCGAATTTGCATCAGAAATTGCTTCCTTGAAGTTTCTTGGATCACATCCAATGTCGGGTTCACTTTGATCCCCTTCAAGAAGAAAACCATATCTAATAGGAGGCCTAGAAGTCCTCTCGGATCTTCTAGTAATAGGCGTGTCAATCAATGGTTCCTAAGGTGTAGGATCATTATTTTGTATCTCGGGTTCTTCTCGAATTTCTTCGAGTTCCATCATCTTGCCTTTCTTATCCAATAAGAACTCCTTCTCCAAGAAGGTGGCATTCCTTGAAACAAACACTTTTGATTCAGTAGGATGATATAAATAATATCCGATTGAATTCTTTGGATACCCTACAAAATAACATAAGGTGGATCGACTATCCAGCTTATCTCCCACTGTCTGCTTCACGTAAGCAGGACATCCCCAAATCATCAAGTATGAATACTTAGGAGCTTTGCCATTCCATAACTCGTATGGTGTTTTGTTCACTGCTTTAGTGTGGACGTTGTTCAACAACAATATCGCCGTTTCAAGAGCATAGCCCCAAAACGAAGGTGGGAGCTCAGTGAAGCTCATCATGGATCGAACCATGTCCAACAAAGTTCGATTGCGATGCTCTGAAACACCATTAAGCTGAGGTGTCATAGGAGGAGTCCACTGAGAGAGAATCCCATTCTCTTTTAGATAGCTCAAAAACTCGGTACTCAAGTATTCTCCACCTCGATCCGATCGAAGTGCTTTAATCCTCTTACCTAGTTTGTTTTCTACTTCAGCCTTGAATTCTTTGAACTTTTCAAATGATTCAGACTTATATTTCATCACATATAAGTACCCATTCCTAGAATAATCATCAGTAAAGGTAATGAAGTAGGTGTGACCAAATTTTGTACCAATACTAAATGGTCCGCAAACATCCGTATGGATCAAATCCAATAGATTTTGACTACGCTCAGGTTTTCCTTTGAAAGGAGATTTAGTCATTTTTCCTTTCAGGCAGGACTCACAAGTAGGTAGAGAGTTAATATCAGACATATCAAACATGCCCTCTCCCACTAGCTTGTTCATCCTCCTTGAGGAAATATGACCTAGCCTAGCATGCCAAAGGTTTGCCGGGTTTTGACTATCGATTTTCCTTTTATTCGTTGTTACCGGTTTATCAACATAATTTATTGGAACATCTTTTAATTTTAAGTTATATAGATCGTTTTCAAGTTGTCCATTTCCAATCAAACATTCATTCTTGTAAATATTGCAAATCTCATTCACAAAAATTGCAAGAAAAACCATCTCTATCAAGCATAGAAACAGAAATAATGTTTTTAATCAAGTCTGGAACAAATAAAACATCTCTCAAAAGTAACTTAAAATCGTTCTGCAAAATTAAATAAACGTCTCCCACAGCTTTGGCTTCAACTCTAGAACCATTTCCGAGCCTCAGCTGGGTCTCACCCATTCTAAGCTTGCGACTTCTTGTCATCACCTGCAAATCATTTCAAATGTGAGATCCACATCCGGTATCCAATACCCAAGAAGTAGTATTAAGTGAAACATTTATTTCAATATAAAACATACCCTTCGCAGTTCGCAACTGCTCTAGATATTCCTTGTAGTTACGTTTCCAATGACCGGGTTTCTTGCAGTGATGGCAAACATCCTTGGACTTTTCCATGTTTGAAGCCTTTGTCTTGTTCTTCTTCTCGGGTCCGGTTTTCTTGGATGGGGCAGAACGTTTCTTACCCTTTGTACTTGGCCCCTTCTTAGCAGAAGAAGAGGAGCCCACCAAGAGAACCGGTTTATCCTTCTTTAAAGTGGCTTCATAAGTTACAAGCATATTGATCATCTCTTCAAGGGAGGCCTCTATCTTGTTCATATTGAAATTCACCACAAAACCGTCAAACGATGAAGGAAGAGAGAGAAGTAATAAGTCCACATTGAGTTCATGCTCCAATACCAATTCAAGCATTACCAACTTCTGAATGAGCCAAATCACTGCGTACCCCATGATCACGGACCGAAGTCCCTTCACGCATGCGACACGTCATTAACTCTTTTACAGTAGCGAACCTTTCAGCTCTCGATTGAGCCCCAAAAAGTTCCTTGAGTTGTACGTGAATGTCAGCAGCATTCACGGTATCCTCAAATCGCCTCTGGAGTTCATCAGACATCGAAGCTTGCATATAACATTTGGCCTTGATATCATGGTCCCACCATTTATCAAGTTTGGCCAACTCTTCAGGACTTATATCAGCTGGTGCTTCCTTCGGAGGAGATTTTTCTAACACGTAGAACATCTTCTCCGAGGTCAAGACAATCTTCAACTTACGGAACCATTCCGTATAGTTTGCGCTAGTCAGTTTGTTTTGTTCGAGAATAGAGAATAGTGGATTGCGCGAATTCATCTTAATGAAATACTGAAAAGAAACAGACAATAATCAGTGATTGTTTAATTAATTTACTAAGACATAAAATAGGGCGAAATTTATTTTATGAATCTCACTCCCACTATTTTAACGATTTCACTACCCTCTAGTGAAAACGAGAAACATTTTCTTTAGTGGGAACATGGAGTCCAATTGACAAACTATAGTCCCGAATAATATCAGCCAACCATAATTTTCAATAGGTAGAGCCCAATTGCTTCCAAAGCAACCTCCATGTTTTTACCTCATGTCCAATAAGGGCCCAATAATATGACGCCGTTTATTGTGACACGTCAAGATGACCCATCAATATTAAGTTGTGATGGACGGTCGCCATGTGGATCCCCAGTAATATGAGCCAATCCCATGGGAGTTCCATCCAACTTACAACATGTGTCGATCCAATGTACAGCTTTCCGACGAACGGTCCCCCCCAATAATATGAGCCGGACCGTATCCGC
Organism: Henckelia pumila; assembly: GCF_033568475.1. Lineage (NCBI taxonomy): Eukaryota > Viridiplantae > Streptophyta > Magnoliopsida > Lamiales > Gesneriaceae > Henckelia > Henckelia pumila. Next base: position 177,457,096 of record NC_133123.1, read on the forward strand.
GGGTAGCATCTCATACATTGATCGTTGATGGAAGGTAGGAACATTTAAACAATATTTAAATTTCCTTTATTTATCTTGATATCAATTTTAAATCATATTTAAAATGAGGGATTTTAATTTTGAAAATTTGTCTCATCATTTAAAATTTGTATGCTTGCGGGATTCATACAATTTAGTCTAAACATGCATACAACGATAATATCATATATTATATTTTAGGATGATCGATTCCATTACTAATCGACCCGTGGTTGCCAATCACGAGTCTAAGTCCAATCCTAGGTGATATACAAGTATGCAACACAATCCTATTACATTGTGCTTCTAATTTACATTTCTTCAGTCTTTATCATTGCTTGCTGGTCCCACCTCCATCTTCAAAATCTCCCACTATTTCTAGTGAATTTACAATAAATTACTATGACAAATAAAGGGATATATTATAGGGGTGGGAACGGGCCATAAACCAGACCCACTTTTATTACAAATGATAAAATCAAATTTGGGCCATAAACCAGGCCCATTAATAAAACCCAACAATCAATAATAAAGCCAAATGTAAACAACCTAACATACAACTATAATATTGGTCATGGCAATCGATCATCCTTATCCAATAATATTTAATTCAAATATTAATTTATTGGATATCATGCAATAGCAATAAATATAAATAGATAAAATCATATTTCATACATAAAATCTTATTTTATATATAAAATCATATTTTATCTAGTTTATCCATAAAATCATATTTTACATATAAAATCCAATTTTATACATAAAATCATATTTTATTATCAATTGTACCAAAATTAATAATTAAAGATTTAATTTATTGGATTAAATTTATAAATTTCCAAAATTTAAAATTTATCCAAAATTAATTTTCTTAAAAATTTTGGGCTCAAACAATTTTGACCCATTGCCTCGTGGACCAACTGAAACAATTTTCAATCGGGCAAAAAACTATGCCCAAAACCATTTTGGGCTAGAATTCATAATTCACGAAAATTTAATTTTTTTAATAAAAAAATTTCTGGGCAGCCCGGGACAATCCCGGGCTGCCCTTCCGTCGCTAGGCTGGACTCGTCCAGCCCAGTCGTTGGGCCGCTTCATGCGGCCCAGCTGCGCGGGCTAGGGCAACGCTTGCCCTAGCTCGCGCAGGGCTGCTGCGTGCAGCCCATCTGCGCGCAGCCAAGCTGCGCGCAGGGCTGCACGCGGCGCTGCTCGCTGCCTTCGGGCAGCGGGCAGCCCCCGAAATTTTTTTTTTCTTTTCCGTTTTATTTTTCTGAAAAATCGAGGCTTTGTACAATCGATAAAATTTTAATCGTAAAATCCGAGAACAGCCTGGCTCTGATACCACTGTTGGAACACGGTCGTTCTCCGGATCGAAAAAGAAAGTGATACCCGGTGCAGCGGAAGTTTTAAATTTTTTTTTATATGGAATGATTCCATATGGGTATCAAATTCCTACGATTAAAATTGATAATATATATAAAATTTAAACAATATAAATTTTACCTTAAAATCTCGAAGCGAGATTATGGACACCAACAGATTAAACTGCTCTTGTTGTATATCCCAGGAACTGATGAACGAACAATTCTTCAATCAGGTCCACGAACAGAAGTTTAATCCCTCTGATAGACTGCACTAGAAAGTCTATCAGAAGTTTCTACGATGAGATAGAACAGATATGATCTGTTAAATCAGTCTGCAAATTCAAAAATTAACAGACTGAATTTTCGAACACAGTGAGAGGGAGAGGGAGGGGTCGGCCGAAAACCCTATGAGAGAGCTCTCTAGGTTTTCGAAATTATGACCTGTGTTGTGTAATTTCTGTACTGCAATAACTTATTTATAATGTGGGCTGCTAACAGCTTAGGGCCCATTAGTCATAAGTTCAAGCCTGACAAGCAAAGCCCGCATGTTCAGAAACTAATATAAAATTCATCGTGACTCAGATTGATAAACCAATTTCACCAATGTGCACAAAAACCATTTCTACATCTTTTAAAGTCAAGATAAATTTTCTGAATCCGAATTCAGTGAATTCCAAAAATGTCCATCACTATGTCATTTTAGGAAATCTTACTCCCTCTACTCTTAAATAAGAAGTCCCACTTATTTATTCACTAAATTTAACTCTTTAAATTTAATTATCTCAACGGGGATTAAAAATCCATTACTTGTGTGACCCTCAATGGTTCAGGGATATAGCTAGCCATGGGCTCACAACTCCTTGTGACTCGTGTTGGAAAACTGGCGAGTTCCCAGACCAATTACGATTGATACCCGGTGCAGCGGAAGTTTAAAAAATTTTCATGGAACGTTTCCATGGTATGGGTATCAACCGTTCATCGATTGAATTACGTGTGTGTAAAATTTAAATAACAATTAAATAAATTTTACCTCAAATCTCGCAACGAGATTAATGGACACCAACAGAACAATTCTGCTCTTGTTGTCTCTCCCTGGAACCGATGAACGCCTTCAATCAGGTCCACGAACAGAGGTTTAATCCCTCTGATAGATTGCACTAGAAAATCTATCAGAAGTTTTCTGCGAAGAGAATACACGAATCTGATTCGTTATTCCTTACTGCGATTCAAAATCACAGACCGGAATTTTCTCGGGCAGAGCAAGGAAGGGGACGGCCGATTATCACTTTGAGAGGCTAGGGTTTTCGATTTTTGCTTCTCAAAATAATGAGCTATCGTGTGTAATTTCTGTACTGAAATAACTTATTTATAATGCAGGCCACTAACACCTTAGGGCCCATTAGTCATAAGCTGGGGCCCGACAAGCAAAGCCCGCTCGTTCAGAAATTAATATAAAATTCATCGTGACTCCGATTGATGAAACGATTTCACCAATGTGCACAGAAACCATTTCTGCACGTTTTAAAGTCAAAATAAATTTTCCTGAATCCGAATTCAGTGGTTTCCAAAAATGTCCATCCCTATGTCATTTTAGGAAATCCTACTCCCTTACTCTTATTTAAGAAGTCCAACTCCTTAGTTCATTAAATTTAACTCTTTAAATTTAACTATCTCAACGGGGATTAAAACTCCATTACACTGTGTGACCCTCAATGGTTCAGGGATACAGCTAGCCGTGGGCTCACAACTCCTTGTGACTCGGAACAACACTTTCCGACTTGCCCAACGAATCATGGTAAAGCGCCTAGCAACATCGCCCCATGATTCCCTAGGTATCACTGATAGTGCCTACAAGAACCAGTAGATTTTGGTTAACGTACAGTACGGTCCCTTCATACATATATCCCGATCGAATCAACAACCATTGGTATATCGAGAGTCGCTCAAGATTCGATAACTATGCAATGCATCTTGAAGATCAAATTAGTGACATCGCATGTGCTACTAAGAAACCATTTCTTAAATCACATCAAGTACTCTGGCCAGAGATTTGTCACACTAATATCTCCTCAGATCGCATAGGATATCCACACTCGCAAGTATGTGGTGAATCCTTGACAACAATGCATTGACTCCTATATGTGTCGTAACTGTACCCAATCTCGACACCTGATGACCCCCTCAGAGTCGGTAAACGAGTCAAAGCACAGTACTAGCATATAGAGTCTCCATGATGTTTCAAGTCGTAAGGACTAATGGTGTACAACCAAAACCGCGGACTTTTATCCACTCGATAAGTGATAACCACTTGGAAAGTCCGGATAGGGTAGTTCGACTATTCATCCTATGAATATCCATTTGCATGCTTCGAACATCTCCATGTTCCCTACCAATGAAACGTGGTACTCCGCATCGCAAATGCTAGTCTCAAACTCGAGCGATCCTTATCCTTATTATCGGACGGCTCAATCGACTAGGAACGGTTTTAGAATATACAGTGACTATAAGATGTATTTCATGATAGACATCTCCATGTTCTACCACATCTTACATACACTATAGTATATTCAAGGTCTTTATCAAAACAACAATAGTATATCATAATATAACAATATGAAGTAATATAAAGTCATTGCCATAAAAGTGTAAATAATATTAAACAAAAGATTGTTTATACAAAGAGTCAACAAAGCCCATAGCCACACAGTTGGCTCACTGGGCACCCACTCTTACAATCTCCCACTTGCCCTATAGCCAACTAGTCATACTACGTAGACCCATTGCTTCGCGATGTTTGTCAAACAATGGTCCTGGCAAAGGCTTAGTAAGTGGATCAGCGATATTGTCTGCAGAGGCCACTCGTTCGACACTGATGTCTCCTCTTTCCACAATCTCCCGGATTATGTGGTATTTCCTCAGTACGTGTTTGGATCTTTGATGAGACCTTGGTTCCTTTGCTTGAGCAACGGCACCCGTGTTGTCGCAGTACACCGGGACTGGACCAACAAATTCAGGAATGACGCCCAACTCTTGGACGAAATTCCTCATCCAAACGGCCTCTTTAGCAGCAGCTGATGCTGCAATGTATTCAGCCTCAGTGGTGGAATCCGCTGTGGTGTCCTGCTTGGAACTCTTCCAAGAGACAGCACCGCCATTGAGCATGAACACAAATCCAGAGGTTGACTTCGAGTCATCCACATCACTTTGGAAGCTAGAGTCGGTATAGCCTTCCAGTTTGAGTTCTCGTCCTCCATAAACCATGAACATATTCTTAGTCCTTCGCAAGTACTTAAGAATGTCCTTCACGGCTTTCCAATGCATCTGACCAGGATTAGACTGATATCTGCTCGTGACACTCAGAGCAAATGCTACATCCGGTCTGGTAGATATCATCCCATACATGATACTACCTATAGCTGACGCATATGGTACATGTGTCATATTCTCTATCTCTGCATCAGTCTTGGGACACATAGACTTGGATAGAGAAACTCCATGACACATGGGTAGATGTCCTCTCTTGGACCCATCCATTGAAAACCGTTTCAATATGGTATCGATGTAGGTTGATTGAGTGAGTCCTATCATTCTCTTAGATCTATCCCTATAGATCTGTATCCCAAGAATGTAGGATGCCTCACCCAAATCCTTCATCGAAAATCTACCTGATAACCATATCTTTGTTGACTGCAACATCCCTACATCATTCCCAATGAGTAGGATGTCATCAACATAAAGTACTAAGAATGTCACCGCATCCTTAACTACTTTCTTGTACACGCAAGGTTCCTCCGGGTTCTTGATGAAACCAAAGTCTTTAATTGTTTCATCAAATTTCTGGTTCCAACTTCTTGATGCTTGTTTTAGACCATAAATTGATCTCTGAAGCTTGCATACCTTATGCTCGCTTCCCATGGATGTGTACCCCTCAGGCTGCTTCATATAGATTTCTTCCTTAATGTCTCCATTAAGAAAAGCAGTCTTCACATCCATTTGCCATATCTCATAGTCATACCATGCAGCTATGGCAATAAGGATTCTTATGGACTTGAACATTGCAACTGGTGAAAAGGTTTCGTCATAGTCAACTCCTTGCCTTTGAGTATAACCTTTAGCCACCAATCGCGCCTTGTAGGTCAATACCTTACCATCAGGCCCAAGCTTTCTTTTGTAGATCCATTTACACCCTATTGGAACAATTCCATCGGGAGGATCCACTAAAGTCCAGACTTGGTTAGTATGCATCGAATCCAATTCTGACTGCATAGCTTCAAGCCATAAATTCGAATCCGCATCAGAAATTGCTTCCTTGAAGCTTCTTGGATCACATCCAATGTCGGGTTCATCTTGACCCTCTTCAAGAAGAAGACCATATCGAACTGGAGGTCTAGAAGTCCTCTCGGATCTTCTAGGTGCAGGCGTGTCCAGCAATGGTTCCTGAGGTGTGGGATCGTTATTTTGTATTTCGGGTTCTTCTCGAACTTCTTCGAGTTCCATCATCTCGCCTTTCTTATCCAATAAGAACTCCTTCTCCAAGAAGGTGGCATTCCGTGAAACAAACACCTTTGTTTCAGCAGGATAATAGAAATAATATCCGATTGAATTCTTCGGATACCCCACAAAATAACACAAGCTGGATCGACTATCCAACTTATCTCCCACTGTCCGCTTCACGTAAGCTGGACATCCCCAAATCCTCAAGTACGAATACTTAGGAGCTTTGCCATTCCATAACTCGTATGGTGTTTTGTCCACTGCTTTAGTGTGGACGTTGTTCAACAACAATACCGCCGTTTCAAGCGCATAGCCCAAAACGAAGGTGGAAGCTCAGTGAAGCTCATCATAGATCGAACCATGTCCAACAAAGTTCGATTACGACGCTCCGATACACCATTAAGCTGTGGTGTCATAGGAGGAGTCCACTGAGAGAGAATCCCATTCTCTTTCAGATAGTCCAAAAACTCGGTACTCAAGTATTCTCCACCTCGATCCGATCGAAGTGCTTTAATACTTTTACCTAGCTTGTTTTCTACTTCAGCCTTGAATTCTTTGAACTTTTCAAATGCTTCAGACTTATATTTCATTAAATATAAATACCCATACCTTGAATAATCATCAGTAAAGGTAATGAAGTAGGTGTGGCCAAGTTGAGTCCCTACTCTAAATGGACCACAAACATCTGTATGGATCAAATCCAACAGATTTTGACTACGCTCAGGTTTCCCCTTAAAAGGGGATTTAGTCATTTTCCCTTTTAGGCAGGATTCACAAGTAGGTAGAGAGTTAATATCAGACATATCAAACATGCCCTCTCCCACTAGCTTGTTCATCCTCCTTGAGGAAATATGACCTAGTCTAGCGTGCCAAAGGTTTGCCGGGTTTTGACTATCGTTTTTCCTTTTGTTTGTTGTCGCCGGTTTGTCAATACAATTTACTGGAACGTCTTTTAGTTTTAAATTATATAGATCGTTTTCAAGTTGTCCATTTCCAATTAAACATTCATTCTTGTAAATACTGCAAATCCCATTCACAAAATTACAAGAATAACCATCTCTATCAAGCATAGAAATAGAAATAATGTTTTTAATTAAATCTGGCACAAATAAAACATCTCTCAACAATAATTTAAAACCATTCTGCAAAATCAAACAAACATCTCCAATGGCCGTAGCTTCAACTCTGGAACCATTCCCGAGCCTCAGCTGGGTCTCACCCATTCTAAGCCTGCGACTTCTTGTCATCACCTGCAAATCATTGCAAATGTGAGAACCACATCCGGTATCCAATACCCAAGAAGTTGTATTAAGTGACATGTTTATTTCGATATAGAACATACCCTTTGCAGTTCCCAACTGCTCAAGATACTCCTTGCAGTTGCGCTTCCAATGACCCGGCTTCTTGCAGTAATGGCAAACATCCTTGGATTTTCCATCGTTTGAAGCCTTTGTCTTTTGCTTCTTCTCGGGTTCCACTTTCTTGGGTGGGGCAGAACGTTTCTTGCCCTTCATACTTGGCCCCTTCTTAGCAGAAGATGAGGAGCCCACCAAGAAAGCTGGCTTATCCTTCTTAAGTGTGGATTCATATGTAACGAGCATATTGACCATCTCTTCAAGGGTGGCCTCTATCTTGTTCATATTAAAATTTATCACGAATCCATCAAATGAAGAAGGAAGAGATAGAAGCAGCAAGTCCACATTGAGTTCATGCTCCAACACCAAATCAAGGGTCGCTAACTTCTGTATGAGCCAAATCACTCGTACCCCATGATCACGGACCGAAGTCCCTTCACGCATGCGGCACGTCATCAACTCCTTAACAGTAGAGAACCTTTCAGCCCTCGACTGAGCCCCAAAAAGTTCCTTGAGTTGCGTGTGAATGTCAGCAGCATTCACCGTGTCCTCAAATCGCCTCTGGAGTTCATCAGACATCGAGGCTTGCATATAGCATTTGGTCTTGATGTCATGGTCGCACCATGCATCAAGTTTGGCCAATTCCTCCGGACTTATGTCAGCTGGTGCTTCCTTCGGAGGTGCTTTCTCTAACACGTAGAGCATTTTCTCCGAAGTTAAGACAATCTTCAACTTCCGGAACCATTCCGTATAGTTGGCGCCAGTCAGCTTGTTTTGTTCGAGGATCGAGAATAAAGGATTTCGCGAATTCATTGTATGAAATACTGAAAAGGAAAAACAGACATATATCAATGATTGTTTAACAATTTACTAAGACATAAAATAGGCGAATTTAATTTTATGAATCTCACTCCCACTATTTTAACGATTTCACCACCCTCTAGTGAAAACGGGAAACTTTTTCCTTAGTGAGAACATGGAGTCCAATTGACAAACTTATGGTCCCGAATAATATCAGCCAACCATAATTCTCAAAAGGTAGAGCCCAATTGCTTCCAAAGCAACCCCCATGTATTTACCTCATGTCCAATAAGGGCCCAATAATATGACGCCGTTTAAAGTGACATGTCAAGATGACCCATCAATATTAAGTTGTGATGGACGGTCGCCATGTGGATCCCCCAATAATATGAGCCGATCCCATGGGAGTTCCACCCAACTTACAACATTTGTCGATCCAATGTACAGCTTTCCGACGGACGGGCCCCCCCAATAATATGAGCCGGACCGTATCCGCGGGTAGCATCACATACATTGACCGTTGATGGAAGGTAGGAACATTTAAACAATATTTAAATTTCCTTTATTTATCTTGATATAAATTTTAAATCATATTTAAAATGAGGGATTTTTATTTATAAAAATATTTGTCTCATCATATTTAATTTATTGCATGCATTGCCGGATTCACGCAATTTATGTCTAAACATGCATACAATCATAATATCACATATTATATAGGATGATCGATTCCATTTCTAATTGACCCGTGGTTGCCAATCACGGGTCTTAGTCCAATCCTAGGTAATATGCAGTATGCAAATGCAATCCTATTACATATGCTTCCAATTTACATTTCTTCAGTCTTCATTGTCTGCTGGGCCCACCATCTTCAAATCTTGATCTCCCACTATATCTAATGTATTTACAATAAATAACAATGACAAGTAGGGGATACATTTTTAGGGGGTGGGAACGGGCTATAAACCAAGCCCACTTTTATTACATATGACATTCATATCGGGCCATAAACCAGGCCCATTAATAAAACCAACAACAATAAAGACAAAATGTAAATTCCTAACATACACCTACAAAATTGGTCATGGCAATCGATCATCCTTATCCAATAACATTTAATTCAAAATTAATTTATTGGATAACATGCTGTGGCAATTCAAATTTAAACAAGATAAAATCATATTTTATATATAAAATCACATTTCACATATAAAATCATATTTTATCTCCATATCAAATAAAATCATATTTTATCTATAAAATCCAATTTTACAAATAAAATCATATTTTATCTAATATATCATAAGATCATATCTTATCATCAATTGTACCAAAATAATTGATTTCAAAATTCAATTTACGGATAAAATATTAAAATTTTCCAAAAATTCAAATTTATCCAAAATCAATTTTAAAATTTACGGACTCGAACAATTCGATCCGAAATCTCGTGAACCAATCAAAAACAATTTTTGATCGGACCAAAAATAAAATTTTAAATATTAAAATTAAAAATATAATTTTTCCCGCGGGCCGCCCGGGACACTCCCGGGCCGGCCCGCACCCGGGGCGCGGGCCGGGGGCAGCCCGGCTGCCCCCTTAGGGCAGCAACGTTTGCTGCCCTGGCGGCGCCTGGCGCCGCCGCTGGGCGGCGCCGTGCGTCGCCCTGGGCGGCGCCGAGCGCCGCCCCTGGGCGGCGCTGTGCGCCGCCCTGGGCAGCGCCGAGCGCTGCCCTGCGCAGCGCCCAGCGCTGCGCTGGGCAGCGCCGTGCGCCGCCCTGGGCGGCGACGGTCGCCGCCCTGGGCGGCGCCGTGCGCCGCCTGGGGCAGCAACAATTGCTGCCCCACCGGGCAGCGATCCAATCGCTGCCCGGGTTTTGCCCCGAAAAAAAAATTTTTTTATTTAAAAATATTTATTTTGTTTCATAAACCGAGACTCAAAAATTTTGTACAATTGATTAATTCAATCGATTGATCTGAGCAACCTGGCTCTGATACCACTGTTGGAAAACTGGCGAGTTCCCAGACCAATTACGATTGATACCCGGTGCAGCGGAAGTTTAAAAAATTTTCATGGAACGTTTCCATGGTATGGGTATCAACCGTTCATCGATTGAATTACGTGTGTGTAAAATTTAAATAACAATTAAATAAATTTTACCTCAAATCTCGCAACGAGATTAATGGACACCAACAGAACAATTCTGCTCTTGTTGTCTCTCCCTGGAACCGATGAACGCCTTCAATCAGGTCCACGAACAGAGGTTTAATCCCTCTGATAGATTGCACTAGAAAATCTATCAGAAGTTTTCTGCGAAGAGAATACACGAATCTGATTCGTTATTCCTTACTGCGATTCAAAATCACAGACCGGAATTTTCTCGGGCAGAGCAAGGAAGGGGACGGCCGATTATCACTTTGAGAGGCTAGGGTTTTCGATTTTTGCTTCTCAAAATAATGAGCTATCGTGTGTAATTTCTGTACTGAAATAACTTATTTATAATGCAGGCCACTAACACCTTAGGGCCCATTAGTCATAAGCTGGGGCCCGACAAGCAAAGCCCGCTCGTTCAGAAATTAATATAAAATTCATCGTGACTCCGATTGATGAAACGATTTCACCAATGTGCACAGAAACCATTTCTGCACGTTTTAAAGTCAAAATAAATTTTCCTGAATCCGAATTCAGTGGTTTCCAAAAATGTCCATCCCTATGTCATTTTAGGAAATCCTACTCCCTTACTCTTATTTAAGAAGTCCAACTCCTTAGTTCATTAAATTTAACTCTTTAAATTTAACTATCTCAACGGGGATTAAAACTCCATTACACTGTGTGACCCTCAATGGTTCAGGGATACAGCTAGCCGTGGGCTCACAACTCCTTGTGACTCGGAACAACACTTTCCGACTTGCCCAACGAATCATGGTAAAGCGCCTAGCAACATCGCCCCATGATTCCCTAGGTATCACTGATAGTGCCTACAAGAACCAGTAGATTTTGGTTAACGTACAGTACGGTCCCTTCATACATATATCCCGATCGAATCAACAACCATTGGTATATCGAGAGTCGCTCAAGATTCGATAACTATGCAATGCATCTTGAAGATCAAATTAGTGACATCGCATGTGCTACTAAGAAACCATTTCTTAAATCACATCAAGTACTCTGGCCAGAGATTTGTCACACTAATATCTCCTCAGATCGCATAGGATATCCACACTCGCAAGTATGTGGTGAATCCTTGACAACAATGCATTGACTCCTATATGTGTCGTAACTGTACCCAATCTCGACACCTGATGACCCCCTCAGAGTCGGTAAACGAGTCAAAGCACAGTACTAGCATATAGAGTCTCCATGATGTTTCAAGTCGTAAGGACTAATGGTGTACAACCAAAACCGCGGACTTTTATCCACTCGATAAGTGATAACCACTTGGAAAGTCCGGATAGGGTAGTTCGACTATTCATCCTATGAATATCCATTTGCATGCTTCGAACATCTCCATGTTCCCTACCAATGAAACGTGGTACTCCGCATCGCAAATGCTAGTCTCAAACTCGAGCGATCCTTATCCTTATTATCGGACGGCTCAATCGACTAGGAACGGTTTTAGAATATACAGTGACTATAAGATGTATTTCATGATAGACATCTCCATGTTCTACCACATCTTACATACACTATAGTATATTCAAGGTCTTTATCAAAACAACAATAGTATATCATAATATAACAATATGAAGTAATATAAAGTCATTGCCATAAAAGTGTAAATAATATTAAACAAAAGATTGTTTATACAAAGAGTCAACAAAGCCCATAGCCACACAGTTGGCTCACTGGGCACCCACTCTTACAACTCGGAACAACAATTTCCCACTTGCCAATCGAATCATGGTAAGAGCGCCTAGAAACATCGCTCCAAGATTCCCTAGGTATCACTGATAGTGCCTGCAAGAACCAATAGATTTTGGTTAGCGTACAGTACGGTCTCTTCATCCATATATCCCGATCGAATCAACAACCATTGGTAAATCGAGAGTCGTTCGAGATTCGATAACTATGCAATGCATCTTGAAGATCAAATAGTGACATCGCATGTGCTACTAAGAAACCATTTCTTAAAACACATCATGTACTCTGGCCAGAGATTCGTCACACTAATATCTCCTCAGATTGCATAGGATATCCACACTAGCAAGTATGTGGTGAATCCTTGACAACAAAGCATCGACTCCTATATGTGTCGTAACTGTACCCAATCCCGACACCTGATGACCCCAATAGAGTCGGTAAACGAGTCAAAGTACAGTACTAGCATATAGAGTCGCAATGATGTTTCAAGTAGTAAGGACTAATGGTGTACAACCAAAACTGCGGACTTTATCCACTCGATAAGTGATAACCACTTGGAAAGTCCGGATAGGGTAGTTCGATCATTCATCATATGAATATCCATTTGCATGCTTTCAACATCTCTATGTTCCATACCAATGAAACGTGGTACTCGGCATCGCAAATGCTAGTCTCAATCTCGAGCGATCCTTATCCTTATTAATGGAGGGCTTAATCGACTAGGAACTGTTTAGAATATATAGTGACTATAAGATGTGTTTCATGATAGCCATCCCCATGTGCTACCATATCTTACATACACTATAGTATATTCAAGGTCTTCATCTAAACATCTTATAGTATGTCACAACATAATAATATGATAAAAAGATAAAGTAAATGCCATTATAAAAGTGTAAATTATATTAAACAAAAGATTGTTTATACATAGAGTCATAAAAGCCCTTAGCCACAAGTTGGCTCACCGGGCACCCACTCTTTCAATTCGGAGGAGTAACTGGCGGTGGGTTCCTGTTAATAACTCATCGAGGACCCATCTGATAATCAAAGGTTAGGACACAAGATATCTCAATCGCTGCAATCGGTGCCCTTGCAACCTCTCAAAATTCCGGATACAGGTGAATTACATTTTATATTTCAAATAATTCATGCTTTACAAATTAAATCACATAATCATGTAACTCATATAATTCTCAACAATAAAGCATGTTCGCATGGTATTTAAACAAATCAATTTAAATAACTCAATCATAAGCGAGAATTCAATTCATGCGGACTCGATCTACCCCGCTCATTCTAAATTCAGTCCAAGAATCTTATCGCTCTGATACCACTTAATGTGAGACCTCAATTCTAAAAAACTAATCTTGGATTAGACAACAATCAAGCAAACAAGATCCAAGACTAAAAGCAAGAAATTTTTTTTTTTTTTTTACCGAGGTGGTGCGCCTGGGCGGCTAAAAACTGCAGCCCGGGCGCCTCCCAAAACAGCAACCTGAAAGAGTGGGTACCCGGTGAGCCAACTTGTGGCTAAGGGCTTTGATGACTCTTTGTATAAACAATCTTTTGTTTAATATAATTTATGTTGGAGAACGCGGCGTTCAGATCAATTATGATTGATACCCGGTGCAGCGGAAGTTTAAAATTTTTGTATGGAACGATTCCATAATGGGTATCAACCTTACGATTAAATTGTGTGTGTAAAAATCAAATAACAATTATAAAATTTTTACCTTTAATCTCGAATCGAGATTTAGGACACCAACAGATTTCTCTGCTCTTGTTGTATATCCCTGCAACTGATGGACGAACTGTTCTTCAATCAGGTCCACGAACAGAGATTTAATCCCTCTGATAGATTGCACTAGAAAATCTATCAGAAGTTTTCTACGAAGAGATTAACGAATTTGATCCGTTAAACCAGACTGTAATTCAAAATCACAGGCTGGATTTTTCTCGAGTAGAGGGAGAGAAGGGGACGGCCACCTTTAAAAAAATAGACTAGGGTTTTCGAAAAATCCTTGTGACCTGTTGTATGTAATTTCTGTACTGCAATAACTTATTTATAATGCAGGCCACTAACAGCTTAGGGCCCATTAGTCATAAGTTCAAGCCCGACAAGCAAAGCCCGCATGTTCAGAAATTAATATAAAATTCATCGTGACTCCGATTGATAAACCGATTTCACCAATGTGCACAGAAACCATTTCTGCACCTTTTAAAGTCAAGATAAATTTTTCTGAATCCGAATTCAGTGATTTCCAAAAATGGCCATCCCTATGTCATTTTAGGAAATCTTACTCCTCTACTCTTAAATAAGAAGTCCAACTTCTTCGTTCATTAAATTTAACTCTTTAAATTTAACTATCTCAACGGGTATTAAAAATCCATTACACTGTGTGACCCTCAATGGTTCAGGGATACAGCTAGCCGTGGGCTCACAACTCCTTGTGACTCGGAACAATTTCCGACTTGCCCATCGAATCATGATATGAGCGCCTAGCAACATCGCCCCATGATTCCCTAGGTATCACTGATAGTGCCTACAAGAACCAGTAGATTTTGGTTAGCGTACAGTACGGTCCCTTCATCCAAATATCCCGATCGAATCAACAACCATTGGTATATCGAGAGTCGCTCGAGATTCGATAACTATGCAATGCATCTTGAAGATCAAATAGTGACATCGCATGTGCTACTAAGAAACCATTTCTTAAATCACATCATGTACTCTGGCCAGAGATTCGTCATACTAATATCTCCTCAGATCGCATAGGATATCCACACTCGCAAGTATGTGGTGAATCCTTGACAACAAAGCATCGACTCCTATATGTGTTGTAACTGTACCCAATCCCGACACCTGATGACCCCAATAGAGTCGGTAAACGAGTCAAAGCACAGTACTAGCATATAGAGTCTCAATGATGTCTCAAGTAGTAAGGACTAATGGTGTACAACCAAAACCGCGGACTATATCCACTCGATAAGTGATAACCACTTGGAAAGTCCGGATAGGGTAGTTCGATCATTCATCATATGAATATCCATTTGCATGCTTCGAACATCTCTATGTTCCTTACCAATGAAACGTGGTACTCTGCATCGCAAATGCTAGTCTCAAGCTCGAGCGATCCTTATCCTTATTATCGGACGGCTCAATCGACTAGGAACAGTTTAGAATATACAGTGACTATAAGATGTGTTTCATGATAGACATCTCCATGTTCTACCACATCTTACATACACTATAGTATATTCAAGGTCTTTATCAAAGCAACAATAGTATATCACAATATCACAATATGAAAAAAGACAAAGTCATTGCCATTAATAAAAGTGTAAATTATATTAAACAAAAGATTGTTTATACAAAGAGTCATCAAAGCCCTTAGCCACAAGTTGGCTCACCGGGCACCCACTCTTTCAATTTACACTTTTATTAATGGCAATGACTTTATCTTTCTTCATATTGTTATATTGTGATATACTATTGTTGTTTTGATAAAGACCTTGAATATACTATAGTGTATATAAGATGTGGTAGTACATGGGGATGACTATCATGAAACACATCTTATAATCACTGTATATTCTAAACAGTTCCTAGTTGATTGAGCCGTCTATTAATAGGGATAAGGATCGCTCGAGATTGAGACTCGCATTTGCGATGCCGAATACCACGTTTCATTGGTATGGAACATAGAGATGTTCAAAGCATGCAAATGGATATTCATACGATGAATGATCGAACTACCCTATCCGAACTTTCCAAGTGGTTATCACTTATCGAGTGGATAAAGTCCGCGGTTTTGGTTGTACACCATTAGTCCTTACTACTTGAAACATCATTGAGACTCTATATGCTAGTACTGTACTTTGACTCGTTTACCGACTCCATTGGGGTCATCAGGTGTTGGGATTGGGTACAGTTACGACACATATAGGAGTCGATGCTTTGTTGTCAAGGATTCACCAGATACTTGCTAGTGTGGATATCCTATGCAATCTGAGGAGATATTAGTGTGACGAATCTCTGGCCAGAGTACATGATGTGTTTTAAGAAATGGTTTCTTAGTAACACATGCGATGTCACTATTTGATCTTCAAGATGTATTGCATAGTTATCGAATCTCGAACGACTCTCGATATACCAATGGTTGTTGATTCGATCGGGATATATGGATGAAGGGACCGTACTGTACGCTAACCAAAATCTATTGGTTCTTGCAGGCACTATCAGTGATACCTAGGGAATCATGGGGCGATGTTGCTAGGCGCTCTTACCATGATTCGATGGGCAAGTCGGAAATTGTTGTTCCGAGTCACAAGGAGTTGTGAGCCCACGGCTAGCTGTATCCCTGAACCATTGAGGGTCACACAGAGTAATGGATTTTTAATCCCCGTTGAGATAGTTAAATTTAAAGAGTTAAATTTAATGAACAAAGAAGTGAGACTTCTTATTTAAGAGTAGAGGAGTAAGATTTCCTAAAATGACATAGGGATGGGCATTTTTGGAAATCACGGAATTCGGATTCAGAAAATTTATCTTGACTTGAAAAGATGCAGAAATGGTTTCTGTGTACATTGGTAAAATTGGTTTATCAATCTAAGTCACGATGAATTTTATATTAGTTTCTGAACATGCGGGCTTTGCTTGTCAGGCTTGAACTTATGACTAATGGGCCCTAAGCTGTTAGCAGCCCACATTATAAATAAGTTATTGCAGTACAGAAATTAGACAACAGAGTTCACAAAATATTTTCGAAAACCC